>NC_065518.1:1496729-1516977 GCF_006386435.1 Epinephelus moara | reverse complement strand
GGGCATGAGATATGCCCATTCAAAGTTTGCAATTTCAATCGGTTGCTATAGCGCCCCCCTTTGGCCAATTGATGTAATATTGCTTCATTGGCATCCTCCCTTGACCCTCTACCACTGTGCCAAATTTCACATGGATTGAACAAGTCAGTGAGGAGAAAAACATGGAACACACACACACACACACACACACACACAGAGTTTCCGTCATTATAGTAAGATAAGGACGTACGTACTCATCCATCTTTTCAGTGGTGACTCAGACCACAGCTGCTGGGTGGGTGGTTTGTTTACATGACGTGATGTAGGTCTATATTTAACAGATCCAGTGTGGACAGAGAGCATTCGATGTAATGTCCAATGTAATGGACACAGTGTGACACTTACAGTGTTACCATAACCCTAACCAACCTCGTTTCTAAAATCTAACCAACCCAACCAACGAAGGCAACAAGCACTAGCCAGTCAGAGGGAGAGTAGGACGGGTCATGTGACTAGCTAACCCTCGCTGAGATGCTAGCAGAGATGAGGTGAGTTTAACTGAATCCACTGTGGCTTACTAACGTTAGCTACATGGGTCAAAGTAAGGTCCACAGTGCTAACTTATCAGTAGTGAGTGACGTATCCATCCCATCAACCCATTTCTGAGGACACATTATTTAAGGATATATGTCGATGTCCAAATACTCTGTTTCCTATGTTTCCCTACTTTAGAGACAAGCTGACAGCTCATGATGAATTTTTTATATGGTTGTCTGCTCCAGGCAAGTGTTCACATTACATACAATGCTACATGTAGCTACATGCTAACGTCAGGAAAAGACGTAATCATGGTTGCTGATGTGGGCAAAATCTCCTTATTCCCTCTGGAACAAGTCTGGTTGTGAAGAATTCTACTTTACAAGCTTTTATTGGGGATTTTTAACACAAGAAAATACCACTATACGCAACCATTGTTCAGCTGCAAGTACAATGCTACATGTAGCTACATGCTAATAAAGATTTGTTCTAGAAGCTTTAATTGGTGATATTTTACAGTTAAAAATGCCACTATTCTACGTTACAGTCATTCCTGGCTGCAACGACAGTGCAGAGACATCAAGATAAGCAAGACTCAGAAATGCTGACAAATCAGAGAAGACTGGGCTTTTGCGGGAGGGGTCACTTAAAGAAACAGGCACTAAAACAGACAGAGGGTGAATACAGGTGTTCAAGCACAGACAGTACAACAAATGTAAAGTTCTTTTCTAACATTAAAGCCTGTAAACATGTTCTAATATAAGTATGAACCTGAAAAAAGCAGTGGACGTGCCCTGCAAGTGTTTCTGTGCCTCAGCCCACAACAACATGTACAGCTGTGTCCATCTCATCCATTTTTGTGGTTATGTTCCTGCTGCTATTGTCTCGTCCTGGCACAGGAGGATGATGGAAGCTCTCATTGACTTTGTGTTTTTGTACAACAGCAGTCAATCACAATCACTGAAACATCACAGGTGTGACCGTAGCCAACAGGCTCTGATTGGCTCTGTACAGTGCTTCTATAGCCAGAGTATTTCTGAAGCAAGAGCAGATATCTGACCTCCAATCCACTGCTTTCTGACTGAACTAGACGACACAATATCCTTCACATAGGAGGACAGAAATCAGTTATAGTCAAGAATTCTTTTTACTCGCTGAGACCGAAATGTCACAGCATGCAGTGCAAGAGAGAGTTAAACACACAAAGTGTGCGCCTGCATGTGACCAACGCTGAATGCAGTACAGAGAAGGCGAGCAGGCATGCAAAAGACACAATGAAAAGTTATCCTATTAGAGACAAATCCACACAGAGGGACAGATTTACGCTGAAACACAAACACAATATTGGCACTGACCTTGAAGCTCCAGTAGTTTGGTTGTTGCTAGGGGGGGAAAAGAAAAACAAAGAGGAAAGGAGACAGAAAAGGGACAGGGAGGGTGAAAGAAGGGAGAAAAAGATCGAGTGTGAGACATTTTCTCGAGCAGCAAAACAGCAACGCTACAAAACATCAGTGGCTGGGTAGAACCAGAGCTGAGAGAAACTGCTTTGTCACTCAGTTCCCACGTTAAGATATGCAAGTGATGCTACAAAGTGTGACTAATAAAGGTTAAATGGTGCATTATTTCTGCGCAGTGAGAGCACGGCGCCCCAAAATGTCTCCACCACTTTGCTCAAAATGACCAAAAATTGAAGTGAAGCAAACAAACCAATAAATTGCCTTTTTTTTTTTTTAAATAAATTAAGCTTGGTGAGAAAATGATGGGCTAATTATTGTGATGATAGCCAGATTAACTTGCGTTGTCCTTCACTGCCATCATAATAGGACTTTAATTGCTTGTAATTGCCTCTCAGCAATTAATCAAATGTTTACAGTGACTTCACACACACTAATGATGTAGCTCCTAAATTCAGGCCCCGGCTCTCCCTGGATGCAGAGTCTTTCTGGCGTGGACCCAGGAGCAGGATTAAAGCAATGCACACACTGGATTAAGAAGCTGCCATTTTCACTTTATCAAGAGGGAGGCCAACATTCGGGTCAACGTCCCTCTGATGCTTTAAAATGCAGCAGCTGAGGCTGTGTGCATGACATTCAGTTGATGCCCAATAATTAATATATTCATTCACTAACATACAGTTTATGGCCAAAAGTATGTGGACGACCGTATCGTCAAGGGCAGGGACGATGTGCTTATTACCTGATTCGATATGATACTTGGGTGCTGATTCAATATTAAAGTGCTGTGATTCCCTATTTATTGTGATTTTTGTTTACCTTATTAACACTAGATGGGAGAAAGTCAAATCATACACTTTTAGAGACTGTACGAGGCGTGACTGAAAAGTTTTGACCCTAACCCAGACAAATGGGTAACGAGGCAAGTCAAATGATATTTCTAATAATCTACCACCTTTCCTTATTATCATTAACCATGTTCATGTTTTGAACTATTTTTGATTTATTTTTGCTGCCTCTTGAAGTGAATAGTTGTCTGTGATTTATTGAAAATGGAGAAATTGGAGTGATCAAATATTATCATCTCAAAGTATTGTCACCACCTGAAATCCACCAAGATATGCTCAGTACTTAACATGACGATGCCCCTTCATATGCCACGAGTCAAACCCTGGGTACAAGAATTCAAGCGGGAGAAGGAGAGAGTCACAGTCAGTACTTTTACACGCATAGTTAGGTAGGGTGGCCATTTCCACAACACCAAAAAGGAGGAGACTTTGCGGCATTTAGTTGACAACGCTTTCAGCCAATCTTTTTTTTTTTTTTTTTTTGCCAATCTTTTGTTAGACCGAAAGTCTTACAGCATTGGACGATGCTGCGTTATGTTCAAGTGCAACTCCATAAAGGAGGACAAATAAGCATCCGGCTTGTGGCTGCACCGGACGCCAGACAGGGCATTTAAATTCCAGACTGTCCGTCCTAAGGCAGCGATCACACAGAAATGAGACGCTAGAGACGCGGACGCTTCAAAGACGCTTGAAATGCTGGAAGCGCTTATTCAATGCGCGCTAGCTACTGACATCTGATGCTCAAAAAGTTGAAAATATTTTAACTTTTCAGCGTCTATGCACATCTAAAAAGAAGCGCCTACAAAAATGTGTGTCTAAACAGACGCCGGAAAAACGCCCGTCTAAAAAGACGCTTGAACGCTGGTCAGACACGCCGTATCATAGGATAACAATGGTTTTACTGGCGTCGCGTTTCTAACATTTCATCTCGGTGTGATCGCTCCCTAAATCCGGACGTATGGCCACCCTATAGTTAGGTCAAGCTACAGTTACAGCTCGACTAGGCCATTTAACTGGACTACTGTCCTTGTCCCAGTATACAAGCACAGGAGGGGAATTAGTTTATCCACCAAAGTATGTCCAAATTCGCTACCATAGGTGGTGTTAGTATTGGACCTTTTTCCTGTTGACCTATTACGTCACAGACCAAACAATGGACAAACAAGTTAGCTACGGTTAGCTAGCAGCTAACTGGTACCATGGTGGACAACTTTACAGCTCTGTACATTTGGTCCGTCTAAACATGCACGGCTCTGGATGGAGATTGTTCTTACCAGCTTCTTCTTCTTCTGTTACACATTTAAAGCTGTTTGACTTTGGAAACTGTGGAGCATGCTCAGAGCGCCTCAGCCAGTTTGGGTCCGACTGACTGGACACATGCAGGAGGACTTCAGCTCCCAGTGGTATTATCGAGGGAGTTAGTCCGACTTTGACTCACATGTTTACATTGATTATAAAAAGTCCGATTTTAGTCGGACTACCTCATTTAATGGATTTTCTCTAATGTCATTTAAACGCACTCAGTGTCACTGATGTGTTCTTAGCAACAATGGAGCTCTATGGCACAGAGGACGAAGATATATCGGGCTTTGATACACACAGAACTTGTTAAATCTACAGTTGGTTTTGCTTTTTTCATTGGATTTGTGAACAATAAGGAAAATCTAGAATATCAACAAACTTGCTTTTCTACAAAAAGGACCAGTGCTGCTTGCTAAGTTAATCACGCAGTGGAAATCCAATCAGCCTCCATTGACATGACGATGATGGAGCTTCTCTCTTCTCTTTGTGACCAGAGTGACTTTGTTACAGTATCTGCATCAATAATCAATCATCTGTGCACAAGTTCTTGTGTTCTGAATGTGCCCTGAACTCATCCTGAAGCCTTTTAGACACAGATCTCCAGACACAATCAATTATTGACTGAAGCAGGCTAAAGGACAGGGGGAGAGTAATGCTTATGGATCGGCCAGGAAGGGAAACTGCTACAGGAACAGCACAATAATATTTTGGACGTTGTTTACTGAGCTGCGCTTTTGGTCGTGACCGCTACGCAGCCCACTCAAGACTGTTTCATTTTCCTCTGAATGACACATATCCTGTGTGAAGCCTCACAGCAACAGAACAATTTCCCCTCACAACCCTGGACCGGTGAGTGCTGAATACACTGAATGAAAAGCAGATCTGAACGAAGGTCTTTGCATTCTTTCATTCAGACTTTCTATGACACCAGTGAGAAAGACAGAGGTATAGAAAAGAGAACAGATGGTTGTACTCCAAAAGAAGTGACCTTTTGTGGCTGTTTTCTACCGTACAATAACTGTGATCTAAGATATTTAGCTCAGCTTAGTTCCCCTGCCAGCGAGGTGACAGTTTTCTGATGAGTTTCTTACTCAGCTAAACATCGCAAGAACCTTTCAAATGGTTTGATTTTCCTTTTCAAGGTATTTAGTTATAGGCACAGCATTGTTTTGAGGAAATAATATCAGCATGCTAACGTGCTAATGCTATACGAGTATATGGTCTCAAATCAGATACCTCTGGAGTGCGATGACACCATAACTAGCATGTAAAGACAGACAATACGTCTCTTCTGTCTCCCTCTGAACTAAAATGAAGCCAAAATACTGCAGATACGGCCACTGCCATTTTTAGCTGACCAATCCGACCAATTGCGAACTGCACCGTTAAACCCGAGCACGCCAACTGGCACACACAGCTGTCAATCCCGTTGTGGTGCAAGCCTTACACCAAACAACTCTTCAAGCGATTTCACTGTCACAGACAAATTTCAAACGTCGGAATAAAATCATGAGAGTTTCACGAGAGCTGTGGCGCGCTCCTGTGATCGCGATCATTTGGTGTCTTGACGTTCCAATAAAATCAAATACTGACGTTCAAAGATGTGAACATCAACAGCCAATAGCTGCGCTCTCTGCAGCACCAAACAGGAAGCAGCAAACTGGGATGACAGTAAACGTGGAGCGGATTCAGAGGAAGAACAAGAACATGAACAAGTCTTGATTCTCTTGTTCTGTGGAAAAGGAGGAGAAACTGGTGGAGCCTGAGTGACCAAGAACCTGTGTTTGACTGTGTCTGAATCTGATCCACAAACCAGCAATTATTCTCAACACACTGTCATACCAACCAACCTTTTTTCCACGTCCACATATGGCGTCCAAGGTACCCTGGGTGTGTTGGTTGTTGATGTCCTGAGACGCCGTGTCAACTTCAGCCTGTTACATGCATTGTCTGTTTTCAAAATACACTTCTGTTTGCTTTCAAAATAAAAGCACTACATCGGAACAACACCCTGAAATAATGTTTTCCTTCAACGTTTAGTCTACACAAGCACGTGGCTGGGTTTAGCTTTGGCTTTACAATCTTACGGGAAGCAAACACCGACTTCCCGGGGTGAAAGTTGGTTGCTAGCTCCATCCGCCACCACTCCTGCCCCCTTAACTTGTGTTGTTGCTGTGCTGCTTTTACCCTTGACACAACTGGGTGCCGTTGAACAATAATGGGGACTGACCGTATCATGCCAGCATAAAAGGACGTTTTCTATTTGTCCGTGTCTGACACCAGAAGTCACTGACCAAGCACCGGTATTCGACGACCTCAGAATGAGACGCGGTTGTTATTTGAGAAATGTTAAAATATAGTTTATCTTTATGGATTTTACTGATGCTGAATTTATGAGAAGACTGTCAACATATGACACATTTAATCGTGTGTTTCTGGAGCTGTGTGTTTTACTTAAACTTAGAAACTTATCTTCTCAAAAGAAAATCTAATCTAATCTTTTCAAAGTCTTCCAGTCGATGGTAAGCATTCGATTTTCAAGACAAAAAAAAAAAGAAATGACAGATTTAGTTGAGTTTAGTCATCACCTTGAATAAATCCTCAGTCTTGTGTCCACTATGGTTCTTGGTGTTTGAGCGACAAGAAGAGAGCAGTTAGAATCCACAGTAATGACAGCTGAGCTTTAACAAACTGATTCTGTAGTTAAAGGTTTGTTATAGACAGCTGTAGGTGCTCATTACTGCAGGTCCAATAATAACTGAATCATCTAGTCAGAGAGCTTTGGACTGAAAACTGTCTGTATTTATTCAATTCTCTGTCTGAAGAGAAGCAGCAACAGTGATCTTAAGACCCATCAATTAATCACACATGATGGCGCAGACTGAGCTGCTGGGCGAGGACGGGATGTTTGGATCTGACTGCTCTTGTTTGTGCCAAGATGTCTGCTTCTATATATATATATATATTACTGTTCGACTCAAAATGTTTTGCTACAGTTCTCTAACTGCAGAACTTAGGAGCTGTTGAATGCAGTGTATTGTTGCCTGAACAGATGTCTGTTAAGAGGTTGAGTTAAACGGTAATTGGATGATGTATAGACCTCATCACAGCCAGTTTGACTTGTAGCCAAGTCCGACATCACAATTGACACGTAATGAAAAATAAAGGCTAAAGGAACGAGCAGTGAAGCAGCATCACGTTGCTGCAGGGAAAGAGAGGCATCATCACCTTCATCAAAGAGGTTAGAGGTCATGATTTAGCATCAGTTTATCTGTTTGTCGGCAGGGTTAGGGAAAAACTACAAAGTTGAGTTTTTAATGAAACCTGGTGGATGGGTGTATTAGGAGCCATACACACATAGATATCACATACAGTAGATACCACGTTGACGGCTTCGGCCTATTTCAGCGATGCGTCAACGTCGCCACCATCTTGGGGAGGTCACTGCTGGCTGGCTAGTACTGTTGTGTATGGAGCTAAGTCTTCAGCAAACTTGGCGTGCTCACTCAAAAGTCTCAAAGTGTAATTGTTGCTGGTGCTGGTCCAAAATATTACAGTATCTGAGGATAACAGCTAGCCGGAATAACAGCTACACTTGAATGTAATAAAACTCTGCTAATGCATTTCAAAAAAGTCAGAATGGCTCATCCGTCGATCATCATTACACTTATTAGTAGTGCTGTTGGGTTTTTCTGCTTTGCTGTAATTTTTTGGACCGGCACCCAATACAACACGCCAAGTTTGCTGAAGAATCCATACACAACAGTACTAGCCAGCCGGCAGTGACCTCCACAAGATGGCGGTGACGTTGACGCACAGTAGCCACAGCAATGAGTCATCTATGATTATATATATCTATGCGTACACATGCCACAGTTTTTGCACCCTCAAATTCATTGTTTTCAATGTAGATGCGCGATAGGCACACTCAAACACTAGAGTTTACTAGAGTAATCAGAGTTTAACTTTTGGAGAGCAGCAGCACGCACTGCATGTCATGTGACAAGGAGCAACCAACAGCACCTCGAAGAAGATCAGCCCTGCACTCAGGATTTCGATTAAATAGGCTACGATACTTGTTAAGGTTGCTTAGGTTGCAAATCACAGGGCAGATACACATACTATTTTTTACTTTGGTTAACACTGGGGAAAGTGCATTTAGCCTTAACAGAATTAAGTGCCTTATATCTTAAACTCAAGTAGGCTGTATTAAAGTTTAATAGAAACAAAAGAGCCAAATGTTGAGATAAAGTAACTCCAATCCACATTCATGGATACCAGTAATCCTCTGGGGTAGCCGACACAAACTTCTGACAGAAGGCAGTCGTTATGGAGCAATCGGGGACAGTGGCTTCATGGGAGAACCGCTGAACTTGTCACACCACCACAATTATAACAATACTTTCTTCCCCAGTCTATGGTGTGGCTACGAAAACAAAAAAACACATATCACACTAGTAATTATAAGCACTGCCCCCTAATGGTCGACTAAACGTTAGTTGACCAAAAAGGTCATTAGTCAGCAAGATTTCATTGGTCGCTTAGTGTCAGAAAAAAACCCAAAATAGATCCAAACCTATATGACTGGAGCATGTGGGGTTTTACTTTGAAAGGACAGACACAGGAAGTGTCCACGCTCAGCAGTCAGACAGGAGTCAGGTTAATCTCCAGGGCTGGTACCTGCGGTTATTCCACAGGCTAGTTAATAACATGTCGGGCAGGAAATCCAAAGTGTGGGATCATTTTGAGAAGGTGAAGGACGAACCCAAGGTGATATGTAAACTCATCTTCAGTGGTCGACTACAAACATGACGTATCATGTGAAACATGGAAGTAGCTACATGCCCATTAGCCCACAGCGTCATTAACAGGCGGCTCGCTCAGTGTGTGACGTGCAGGAGACTAGTCGACTAATGGACTGTGATGATGACTGTTGGTCGACTAGAAACATTCTTAACTGGGAGGGCAGCACTAGTGGACATGGACCTGTTGTGTTTCGGTGTGACAGAGTGTTGCATTTTTCATATTAGACTCAAAACACTGAAAGAAAACACCCGTCCTCTTTGCTCCCAGCTTCACCACCTGTCAGCACTTCCAAAAACATTCACAGTGGGTTGTTTAATATTTAATATGTAATAGTGTCAGGAACAATCCCAGAGCAATTACCCTGTACTGTACCTGTAAATTATATATTCATAGTTTAAATACACACTGCTGCTTGTGTGTGTGCACACACTCGGTCAATAAAGCTCTGCAAGCTTCCTCTCTCACTCCCAGCACCTCTTTAGTCGCCATGCACAACACAGACAGATCGACAAACAACTGTCACAACAAACAATCTGAAGCACTTCCACTGTCACTGCATTCATTTAAATACCGACTCTGAGGAAGTTAAATGTGACTTCACATTCAGAGCACAGGTGAGTCAGTGTTGTCTCTGAGTCTAAACTGCATCACATCTGCTGCGAGAGCTGCTGGAAAAAAAAAATCAAATTCCCTTAATAATTAAAGTGAGGTGTAGGTGGAAGTTAATTCATGTTTGAGCAGCTGTTCTGGGAGCCGCCTGGATCCCCAAATATTTTCTCTCCTGAAGCCTCAGTTGCAACTTTTTGAAATCCATCTCACTTTATTTTGAAAACAGAGTTGAAGGATAGAAGAAAAGAGGGTTTGGGAAAGAAAGACCAACAAGCCTGTGGGCTGCCTTGACCCAGATTTCAGAGCTCTGTGTGGTTTGTAGGCCTCAGTCCAAACCCGCTGACCAAAACACAGCACAGTTATACCTGATCTGAGGCCACACAGCATATTGAATCCAATATTTAACATCTACACAACCAGATCCTACATCTCCCTTTATGTCATTAAATTCCTCTTTTTCACATGTTGCAGTGTTCACTTGACATTTACACAGAACTACATCATACAACTACAACTTGAAATTTGTCCTGGATCACGTTAACATTTTCAGATCTAGTCTGTGTCTTTAACTTAAAACACATTCCCATGGATAAACTTTAATAATCTTTTACATTTCTCTCTGATCTTTTCATAAATTAAGATTAAAATGATACACAAGCATTTAAAGCACTCAAGAACGTAACGTCAAATCTGTTAAATATTCACCTTTATTGACACTAACTTGAAAAACAAACTCTTTACACTGTTTCCTTTCCTCTACATTTACAGAATCTTTCAGACCATCACGCTAAATTAATAATAATATTCAGCCACACATCCATTTTCCTTTTCTTTATTTGTTTGTTTGTTGTGTGAGCTTTTTTTGACTTCTGCCTGTCTACAAGGTCGACATGAGCGTGTTCCAGTTATTACTGCGCTGGGAAAACCCTGCAGAAAGACGTTTAATAAGCGGTCAATCTTACAGCCGAACTACACAGGGTACGGACGTGTAGGCGGAGTGGAGCAGGGTTTCTCACCTGCTACACACACTCTGTCTCTGCAGCGTGTCATTGCTGTGAGCTTCACTCTGTGTGTGTGTGTGTGTGTGTGTGTGTTGAGTTTAGCCAGGTGATAAATGCAGCTGTTCACAGAGGCTTTGGAAGCGTAAAGGCTTTATTAACTGTTACTGAATTAATTAAGTGGATCATTCTAACAGCAGGATGCACTGATTTGATTGATTTTATTTTAATGTGAAATGTAAAAACACCCACAAGGTTACTCAGCTGCTTCACATTGCCTCTGGTACAATTAGGTATTTATTTTATCATTTTAAAACAGACTAATCATTTTTTAACAGTTGCATGTCGTTTTTACCTGTTGGACGTCCCCTGAACTGCACGCAGAGACACATTAATAGACTGGCCGCGTAAAATTAGCCTTGAGCAGCGTGATGCTTGAGCAGGCGAGGCTTCAGTGGTCAGTGTACGAGCTTCAGTAATTATAACGGATGTGCTCTGCTACGTCATGACCGTGCCCCATGTGTTTTGGTTGTTGGAAAGTTTTAACTCCGGAGAGAGAATGTTAATGAATATTACAATCACTGTCAAATCCTGTGTTGATCTCGTGCGACCATTTTGTTGCTTTTTTCCCTCCAGTTTGAAGGGACAGTTTGGATTTTTTGAGGCTCAACTGTGTGATGTATTTATCCAGAGTATATACATGTATCACCTGCAGTAGAGTCGGCACGCCCCAGTTTGGAGGAGCAGGCAGGAGTACTGTCATGGAAGTTAAGCAATGTACTGCTGTGGACAGGGGCAGCAGCAAAACGTATTTTAGCTGCCTACAAAAAATCAATATCACTTTAAGTGTATCCTATATTAAAGGGATAGTGCACCCAAAAATGTAAATGCAGCCATTATCTACTCACCCATATGCCGAGGGAGGCTCAGGTGAAGTTTTAGAGTCCTCACATCACTTGCAGAGATCCAAGGGGAGAGGAGGTAGCAACACAACTCCACCTAATGGAGGCTGACGGCGCCCCAGATTCAAACGTCCAAAAACACATAATTGAAACCACAAAATATCTCCATACTGCTCGTCCGTAGTGATCCAAGTGTCCTGAAGCCCCGACATAAAAAGTTGTTTGGAAAAACCTCATTTGAACTCTGTTTTTAGCCTCATTGTAGCCTGTAGCTCTGACTGCCTCTCTGTGCTCACATGTGCACACTTGAGACCGGCAAAAGCACGTGAACACATGAATGCGGTGCCCATGTCTCACAGCCTCGGGCAAGCGCTCGGTGCCCAGAGAGGCAGTCAGAGGCTACAGGCTACAATGAGGCTAAAAACAGAGTTCAAATGAGGTTTTTCCAAACAACTTGAATCTGGGGCGCCGTCAGCCTCCATTAGGTGGAGTTGTGTTGCTACCTCCTCTCCCCTTGGATCTCTGCAAGTGATGTGAGGACTCTAAAACTTCACCTGAGCCTCCCTCGGCATATGGGTGAGTAGATAATGGCTGAATTTACATTTTTGGGTGCACTATCCCTTTAAGAGTATTTTCATTGCTTCACCTTGCTGTCAAACAGCCTGTGCCGACAGGGAACTGAAGCCGTTATCTACGCTCTCGTCAAAGCCAGACACCATTGACAAAAGCAGCGTTATAACCTCACTGAACACAGGAGCTGCTGGTCGACGGCCGCTCCATCAGTTGGTCTGTTTGTGTCATTGTGTGACTTTGGTTAATCAAGTCTAAACACCAAAGTCACACTGATTAAGAGAGCGGTAGACTCACAGCTCTGAAGTTCAGTAGGTTAAAATACGGTTATAATTTTGGTCTTTGAACCATGTGACTGCTCTCCAGGCTCAGTGTCAGCAAAGTGCACTGGAGCTTAACTCCTGTAGACCGTAGATGACTTTAGGTCCTTAGGAATATTCAGAATAACAATGTATTTACTGTATCTGCTCAAAGGCTTTGATTCTACAGGTAATCTATATATCTGTCATTAAAAGTGTTCTGTCACATAATATTTCTGCACGCATGGCGACCTGAATCGTACAGACGTCTAGTGCCAGTGATCAGCACCTCCTTATAATTCTTGGTGTGTGTTACTTTTACATTTGAAACCTTAATCAAGCTGGTGAGGGTCATCAATGTGGCCATTAAACTAATTATGTCGCCTGTTTTCCAGAAGCTACAGAGACATATACAGAGGACATTTATCTTAAAGGAGAATGTCTTGCTCAGTTCTTCAAGACTCCATTTTCATGATTTTCTGTTTAAACTGTATGTATTGTACTGTCAGTGTTATATCTACAGTTTTTATTACCATTTTAAGTTAGCAGTTAGCACATTAACACACAACCAGATGGTGAAAGAACTGTGCGTCAGTGAACAATAACACAATCACGAGCCGTTTCTGAGCTCAGTGTCTGAACAAATACTGAATATAACAAGATCGACAGGAAGGCAACCAAAGCACTGCGACAAAATGTAGAAGGAAGGAGGAAGAGGAAGGAAATATTAAAAAGCTTCAAACATGTGTGGTGCAGATTGAACATTTACGCTGAAGTAATAAGAATTTCGTGTTTCATGATGAGACAACAAAGCTTGATGCCACACCACGGCCACACCGTTCAATGCTGAGCAAATCGTTCAACAACTTTTGATCACAAAGTTGTCCAGATGGTTCACACCAGTTCTGAAGTTATTAGGGCCCGAGCACCGACCAAAGGCCGGGCGAAGGCCCTCTTGAAACTGAAGGAATTATTATTATTATTATTATTATTATTTTTCATGCAAATGAATTGCCTTTTTCGGAGGCTTAACATACCCGAAAACTCATGAAACTTTGCAGATATATCAGAACTGGTGAAAAATTTGATATTTTAAGGGTCTCGTGCGCAGGTTCCAAAAAGTGGCTCAGGAGCGCCCCCTACAAAAGTTTGAGGAAACAGCCCCTGAAGCTAGTTTAACCTACATGTATGAAACTCGGCAGGCTCATGTAACCCTCCAAAACGTACAAAAAAGCCTCTTGGAGGCATGCTCTAAACCCAACAGGAAGTCGGCCATTTTGAATTTACTGTGCAATTTTGGTGCATTTTTGGCCATTTCCAGGGGTCATAAATGAACGAACTAGTTTGGATTATGTCTGCAGGAGGAGTTCGTTAAAATGAGACATGCGGAAAACGCGACATTTGGCAATGAAATTTAAAATGGCTGACTTCCTGTTGGGTTAGGCCTGTGGGTCCAAGAGGCTTTTTTTCTGCAGCTTTTTAACATTTCCTTCCTTGTGTCAGGATCGCCTTCCTGTCGATCCCGTTCTCCACGAGCACCCGACACAAGGTTCTGATCCTGTTTCCATCTCACGCCCTCTTGACTTTAATCTTCTCCTTACTTAAGTTTCTATTCTGATGTGCTGAGCTGCCAATCAGAGGGATTTTATTCATCAGCCATCCACCATCTCTGACACTGATTCAACATGCTGAATCGGCCCAAAAAAGGCTGACGAGGGCCAACAGTGCGGGACAAACTGCAAAGACTACAGATGTTCACCGACAGCCCAACAGGCGACTTGGTGTGTCAGGGCCTTACGACGGGATTCTGCAGAACAAACATGGGTGCACCAAAGATTCACACGTGTAAGAAAACGCACAAGTATCCTTTTTCAAATTCACCTTCATATAATTAATAAATGCCCTTCTTACATTAATTTCTCACCACTTCACTTTCAGTCTTATCCTTTCACAAGAATTATAAAACTGTTGAGGATACAGTCTGAAGATACAAAGCTAACAACCTCTGTAACCTCCATCTGACTTCATGTTCTTAACTTTGAAGGACTTCCATTTGGCGGCTTCATAATTACAAGCTGACAAGTGGGAAATAGGCGTTAACATTATCGCCCTCCTCACAGAATCATTGTGACAGAAACAAACAGCTGATAATTGTGAAGTCAAGCACCCATTGTGTTATAATCCCTAATATATCTTGTGCGCTGCGTAATCACCCGCTCGCTCCGTTTATTCACCTTAAATTGGAAAATGGCGAAACCTGCCGCCAAGTCACTCCACAAATAATTTAATGCACCAACAAGCGGACATTTTTTGGAACATAAAACCTGTCTCATCTCACACAAACAGGCCCCCTATGCACCGTGACTCAGTGATTACTGCCTGCAATATTTCTCAATCACTTGAGCTGAAATCCCCAAGCGCACATATGCACGGAGACAGGCAGCGCTTAGAGAGACGAGGGCAGGAAGACGAGAGGAGAGGGATGAGCGGAGAGACATGCGTGCCTGACCTGCATGCCAAGTAGCCATCTTTGTACCCACCCTCTTTTTTTACCCTCTCCAGCCCAAACACACACACAAACACATGTGCACTCACTCAAACACTAACACACACACATGTTGGGGCTTGGACACACATTCTTTCCTCCTTCCAGACACATACATGAACGCACGTCACTGCGGCAGCACAGACACACCTGGTCAACACCTGCCTGCTCTGTGAACACACGGACCCTCCCCTAAAAACACACACTCATGGTCGCACACTCACGTTAAGCAGAAAGGGAGGAGAGGATGAGGTGTGAGCGCATCACCTGTCACATGCCTCCACATACATTAAGAAGGTGCGCACACACACACACACACACACACACATGCACACACACACACTCCTGTACTCCACATCACTCCGTCATCATTCACGCAGCGACAGAAGCAGTCATGGCAGCACCACAGAGGAACGCCGACATGTCTCAGCTGAGGATGCAAGGACGGGGTTAGAGAGAGTTACCGTTGCTACTTAATGAGCACGTCGGTGGCCGCCTGGCGCATCCTCCCGCTCCACACGCCTCCCTCTTCCTCCTCCCCCCTCTCCATCTTTTCTCTCTTTTTTTTTTTTTCACTGCGGCTCTGTGTCTTTCCCGCGCCCTGAGGATCCGCCAGAGTCCCCCCTCGCTGGTACCCGTAGTAGCGCCTCAGAGGCAGTTAGCATCTCTTCCTGCTCCTCCTCCTCCTCCCTCCTGTCCCTTCCCCTCTCTCTCTCTCTCTCTCTCTCTCTCTCTCTCTCTCTCTCTCTCCCTCTCTCTGTCCGTCACCCTCTCTCGCCCCTCGTCCCTGACACAAACGCTAAAAAAAAAACCTCCCTCCGTCTCTCCCTGTCGCACGTTCTCTCCCCTGCTGCTGTTGCCTCTCACTCAGTACAGCATGTGCCTCCTTCCAAAGCCCAGGCATTGCCAACCATATGATATCACTCAGTTGCCTTATATGGGAAAACGGTGGGTTGCCATGACGACAGCAGACTCCACCTGTTTCTCCATCTCTCCCTCTCTCTCTCTCTTTCTCTCGGTGTCAGTCCACCTTTTTCATCAGGAGATAGATGGTGTGGTTTGGGTAAATAGACACAGCACATGAAAGAGCAGAGAGTGGGTGGAGAGGAAGGAGGAGTTGAGACGGGCGAGATGAGAGAGGATGAGAGCCGACGTGATGGACAGAAGCTGACGGAGGTTCGGAGGGAGAGGGAGCAGGCTTAAAGGAGTAGCTTAACGTTTTTGGGAATGTTTTCTGAGAGAGATATGAGACGATCAATATCAATCTGTGTGTTAGATTAAGAGCAGGTTTAGCTTAGTGTGAAGACTGGGAGCAGGTGAAGCAGGTGAAGCAGGTAACCTCTCTGGCGTCAGTGACAAATAATCACCTATCAAAGCTCATTAATTAACACAACATATGTCATGACCTATGTTGTGTTATGACCTTCACATTAACAACAGCCGGTCAGAGTGACTCGTCCTGTCGTCACAGTGAGGCTCGCAGGTTTGGTTCCATCATGTCGGCGCTGAGACCAAAACTAGGCCAAATCCAGATCAGTCATCCTCCGGTCCTGTGTAAACATCTCATGATATTTCTGTCACTCGGTGGCTCATAAAAGTCTTTTTTTAAACCTCTTTCAGACAACAGATATCTG
Source organism: Epinephelus moara (assembly GCF_006386435.1). Taxonomy (NCBI): domain Eukaryota; kingdom Metazoa; phylum Chordata; class Actinopteri; order Perciformes; family Serranidae; genus Epinephelus; species Epinephelus moara. Next base: position 1,500,494 of record NC_065518.1, on the reverse strand, counting down.
TATGACGCAAGTCGACTCGACATGTGTTCGATCCTCAAACGACTTATTCACACGAGGCAGCTGTCACTCTGCTTCATACTGTTGGAGAAGACACATAAACTTCACTGATAAACACAGAGTGTTGCTGAGCTGCATCCAATAGTTTCATCTCCTGGTCCGTCCATGTGCACAGTCTTGACTGATCACCTGCTCTTCTCCTCTCCTCTTTGGTGAGTTGATAAAATGGTGTTTAAATGTCAGATGAGTTGATTAAAGTTCATCTCTATTAGCGGCGCCTCTTCACCAACACTGGTTCTAAAGGAGGGTCGGCTGATGCTGACTCAGATAGATGATCCCGACATGGGTTTGACCCACAACACCGTCTCCGTCTGAATGGGATATGACTGACTGATATTAATGATTAATGGGCATCCTGGGTGATTACAAATGGACAGCGCTAAAGACAAGTGAGAGCAACTACCACATATCTTTTGTAGTCTAAACGTTAACATGTCTTGTTGTGTCCCGGCCTAGACTGTTCCAACTCGTTATATTTTGGTGTTACTCAGTCTTGTTTATCCCGTCTTCAACTGGTCCAAAATGCAGCAGCAAGAGTTTCAACAAGGTCAAAGAAGAGGGAGCACGTTACCCCCTTCTTGCCTCCCTACACTGGCTGCCTGTTAGCTACAGTGTTAAACGGCCCCGCCCCCTCTTACATCACACTGTGAGAGAACTGAGATCGTCTGACCAAAGACCAATTGGGCCAATCCCAATTCTCTTCCCTTAACCTTACCACTTGGTTCCAAGCACACTCGCCAGATAGATTCCCCTCAACAACGAAGGGGTAGTGTTGAGGGGAATTTTACCTACGAATTGGGATGCCACTTCGTACAAATTAGCGTAACAGACGTGTTCACCTAAGTCACGGCTATCATCAACGTAGGCTTCTTGCACGAAGAACTCTGTAGATATTCATGTCGGCTACATCATGAATTAGCGTGCATTCATATTCTAACTCAGCGCTAACAGATAATGCATATGCAGAAACAACACATTCCAACATATTTTGGAAGTTTTGCATGCTTATTTGGGAAAATAGTACTTAAAATTGTGCGATGGCTTTCTCATGGAGGCTGCCATCTTCCTGGAACTCACCTGGCGGGATAGTTTTGCAATGCATCCTTGGAAATTCACTCTTCCCCTCAGTTGAGATGGGTTCGTAAAATTAAGTGGGGATTTTAAGGGCTGAAAAGCACTTCCCTAAAGTTTGGGACACCCTAGCCCTTCACGGGAACGTGCAAGAACAAGGGCTAGGGCCAATTTTGAGGGGAAGTGTGAGTATTGGGACGGACCGGGACAGGGCTTTCTCTATCGCTGCCCTGAAACTCTGGAATTCTCTTCCTCCCACCGTCCGATTCTCCCCCATCATTTAGGTTTTAAAGAATCATCTTCAAACACTTCCACGGATGCAAACACTAAAGCCAAGGGCAAAAGTCCAGTTTTTCCGAACCCTGCCACCCCGCCTCCTTCCTTGTTAAGTGCCGTCAGTGCAGTGGTCACGTGATCGCATCCTTTCAAAATACATGGGGCATGTACGAATTTGGGTGTATTACTTATCGAAGGAAAACATACGACAGCCTGTTGTTGTTGTGAGCAGTTTCATGTGGGAACTATTGTATTTTTTACTGACCTACATCCCCCCAACTGTATCACTCTGCAGAAGGAAGAGTGCATCTACTGCTAGCTCACCTAGCACCACTGAGCTAGCTAACGTTACAGCTCAAGGAGGACGATAGATGCACTCTTCCTTCTGTGCAGTGATACAGTTGGTGGGTGCACCTCAGTGGAAAAAAAATAGCTCCTACATGAAACTGCTCACAACAAGGTCTGTGGATTATCTTTAGTAACCAGGTCATGATTTCTGCAAAGAGACATTGATGTTGAGTTTTGAGCTCCACAAGCTGAGTGACATCTATGTGTCACTATACAGGAGAGCAGGCAGACATCTCTACGGCCAATAACTCTGACACTCTGCAACTCACATCAAAACTATCTAGACTGATAACTAGAGGTAAGGTAAGAGGGAGAGTGTATAGTTTTGATTTTGGCATTAAACTGTCCCTTTAAACAAACTAGATACATTTTGTTTGGAGAGAGCTAGGCTAGCCGTTCATCCTGTCCTCATGCTAATCTAGGTTAACCCCGTCCTGACTCCTGCTCTGTGCTGAACTCACTGACATGAAACTGACATCAATCTTCTGAACTCCCTCTCAGACAGAAAGCAAACAAAAAACTGCTGAACTGCTCCTTGAAGCCAGAGAAAGAGGAAAGCTGCAGCAGGCTGCTCTGTTTAGACCATCTGTCTCAGGTATCACGTCGGCAAGAGGTGATTGATGGCGGAATGAAAGGCAGAATATGAAGAGAAGAGAGAGAGAGGAGAGGGATTTGATGGAGCGGTGAGTTTAATATTTCACATTCTGACATTTTCTCTCACTTAAATCCTTTTCTCTGTATTCTATCGCCAACTCTTTTCAGATAATAACCACTAAAGAAGTGGCCATTACTGCCCCAGCAAGCCGCTCATAAAAATGCCTCCACTGTGTGCGACTAAAGCCCCAGAGGCACCTCGCCACATAATGCGCTTGTGTGGGTTTCAGAGCCCACCGATGTGCTGTTATTATCTCCCAGGAAGAAAATCTTCACATGTGGAAACAGAAAGCACTCAGAGAGCTCATACCTCCCCCTGAAGGCTGCACTCTCCTAGATCTGTTATCTAACTCAGATGGAAGGAGCCTCTGTCTCTGTGTCTGTTTGTACGTATGTCTCTATATAAATATGCATGTATGTATGTTTTATGAATGTATGTATGTACTAGGGGCGTGACAGTCCTGAAACAGAAGCCGAAATCGCAACATGTCGTCCATGGTCTTGTGTTGTGGTTCCATCTCCTGTGCTGCGGTCAAGTTAAGTGCTGTAACTGTTACAGTAAGTATTGAGACCAACGAGTCCCTGTTGGATGTTTACATCGTTAAAAATAAATCTGCTGTAGCAAAAAAAATGCTCTGAACCGTGACCCCCTCAAAACTCAGCTACATACCAAATCGTACATTTTGTGTACCACTAACATTCCTTTCATGTATGTGCGTCCCTCGATTGTTTCAACAAACGTTTATCTAATCGACCACACCTTTTCAGGTGTCTTGCTGAGGACTCAAGGAGATCTAGTGGTGAGCAAAAAATAGGTCTAGCACTGCCTACAGAGTGCTGCATCAGGCTGTCCTCACAAACTGTGCGTATGTTTTCCTACAAAAAGTAATGCACCCAAATTCGTACATATCCCACGTATTTTCAACAGCTGCAATCATGTGACCAATGTGCCGAGGGGAGCGGTGGATGGGTCACAAAAACCCAGACTTTCTCCCGGGACTTCCCCCTGGAGATGCGTATTCAGAACTGTGTTGACTTAGAGTAGGTACGTACTCACCATGTTTTCTTTACTAAACCTAACCACAGTAACTTTACTTGCTTTAACCTAACCTCCATATTTTTTTATTATTTTTTGGCCTTTATTTGAAAGGAGAGTGCAATTGTGAAGGGGGGGTTGATATGCAACAAAGGGCTGCAGGTTGGAATTGACACCGCAGCCACTGCAACAAAGGCATAGCCTTTTTTAGACAGGAGTTGTGCAAATCTGCAGGAAAGCCCAATCAGTCTTTTTTCAGCATTGGCAGTATAAAAACAAAATCGGGGAGTGCAGCAAAATGCCGCCTACCTACTTTTGTTTAT
>NC_065518.1:1477583-1496592 GCF_006386435.1 Epinephelus moara | reverse complement strand
CCTCGGTCTGTTTAAACTAAAAAGGTTCCACCAATATGTCTACCCTACGAGGCGGAAAATTGGGCACCACGGATCAACTCTCCAATCCGGCTCTGTGTGTCTAAACGCTCGCAGCTTGCCGACAAAACGGCCCAACATTCGCTGAAAACCTGGCAGTGTAAAAGGGGCTATAGCCTTTGTGCATGAGGCACTGCTCTACCAGGTGAGCTACTCGTTAACCCAACCGCCATGACTTAACATCAATTAAAAAACTGCACATTGAGGACGTAACGCCATTCATGGGGCACTAATTCGTAGGATATCATACGAACTGTCCTATGAGGATACATTGGCTGAAGGAATGAGTCCTAAACCCAGTCATGAGTTAGCATGTTTGCACCTCTGGCTTCCTTGACTCAAAGTCATGGGACCTTATTTCGATGCCTTAAATACGATGTGTGGTACCGTTAACACAAGCTTAAGAGACTCTCACATTTTATTCTATGACATAAAATACATATACACACTGTATATACCCCACCTGTCAACTTTAGAGTTTTATGTATTTTTTAAAAAGGACGGTTGCCAACAAGTGGCTTAATGAGACTACTGAGAGTCATCACACTAAACAAGACTTAACGGCCTCGTTATCGCAGCTACGATGAAGTCATGTGACCATGTTATAGTTTGTTTATAGCCTAATGTTAGCTTTTTACTTCTGTCGATTGCATTTAGGCTTCAAAAGTCAGGAAAGTTATGTAAATTTGTGAAGATGATCTTGCTGAACACAATGTGTAAGTATCATAAATAATAATTTACCACAGAGCTTATTTTCTGCAACAATCCAATGGAAAAATCCAATAGATGAGCGAAACAGGGTGACGCTAACTTCTGCGTCGGCCTTCAAAAAATGTCATACCTGCAGCACTCTATTAATTGTCGCACAGCTTAACGGCACGCTGGGTACAGCTCACTCTCCGTCACTCGCTACAGCACATTCAACAACAGTAAAAAAGACATCCCAAGTCTACACTGTAGCGCACTCAAACACTTCAAGGACCAGTGATGTAACTTTCATTATAAATGCGTTTGGTCCTTGAAACAGGCGGGCTTTGACTTCACTAGAGCTGCAAAATGTTTGTGTTATGGCTATAGGAAACAACTGTGATGGCAGGTGTAATGCTCAGGACTCAAGGATATTCAGTGTGGAGTGTGAAGTTGTTTGGATGGGCAGTTCTCAAGAAAGTTGCAAGCAGCAACCGCACAAGGCCAAGCAAACAAGCGCTGCACTAGTTTTATAAAAATCTGGATCTTCTTCATTCTTGAGGTGCTGTAGTTCAAAAGACAAGAGTAAAACATCCACAAAATGACCCCGTTCTGCAGTGTTAAAGGAGCTGTGTGAGATGTTCACAGGATATCTGTAACACAGTATCTGAGGCAGGATTGTCTGAACACACAGTTCTCAACACGAAGGTGGCCAGCGGCAGCATGAACTCCACAAACAGTGTGAAGCACCAGTGCTGACGGAGCTGACAGTGTTAACCAGAGGGTGGGCGCTACACATCTGCAGTGATGCCATTTTGATATCAGTGGTAACCGCTGTATGAGCACGGTGCAGACATTACCAAGGCAGCGGGACACACACATGCAGGTGCAGCGGGACCAGCTGACAACAAACCACAGAGAAGCTCGGATTATAACACACACTTCATTCTCTGCTCAGGACACCATCACTCCTCTATATCTTTACATAGCAGACAGATGTTTGCTGCTGTGACTGTCACACACAGAACCTTTCATAAGTCTTTTGAAAAGATCCCAGAAACTCATTAAAACGAAAACTAGTTCTTTGGCTCCTGCTCCGGCTTCACTCTGAATTTCGACTAAACTCTGCTGGTGAGTTTTTGATATCTCATGGAAAAGATGTTTCCATTCAGATGTTGCCCAAGTTTTAAGTCAGTTTCTGAAACACCTTTATGCAAATATATTCATGACAGCATGAACAGAATACATTACACAGAGCAACAGCACATCACAACATCTCTCTGCTGCTTTGATGTATTTGTGTTTTTATGAATTAATGTGTCTCTTCTCATCTGCATGTGAAGCAGAGCTGCGTAATATGGATAAATCCTCCATCATGGTACACTTATACTTATATTTATGTTAATATAAGACATTTTCTGAAAACAATCATCGTCAATATGATGAAAATATTGTTTTAAAAACATCTGGAAAATCAGCTGAAACCTTTGAAAAGGTTTGGACAGATAGAGGGACGTCTGTTTTTGGCCAATCTTATATATTCAATACCTTTAATGAAGGTGTCGTCACAGTGGTGTTAGAATCCTATAGAAGATTAATTGTGCTGTTCATAATGGCCGAGATGTAACAGAGTGGAAAGAACAATGATGGGTGACAAATTTATGATCTTGGTGCAAATCATTACATCACCACACTCTCATCCTGTGGTGTTTTTAATCAGTGATCGAAAGGCAGGCTGACATGATGAGGGTTTGGATGGAGAAGGAGAGCTGGACATGAAGATTTGTCAGCAGCAGAAGAATAATTTGTTTGTTCAGTTGTTGTAATCTGAGTTTTAACAGGGACGAGGTCTGCAGTTGCTGCTGCACGATCCTCCTTCAGCATAACTGTTTATCTGTTCTGTTAAATAGATGAACATAAATATTTTAGAAGTTGGTACCACGACGTCAAGATGTGTTCTAAAAATGTGTTTTCATCAGCCTCAATTGTTTATTCTCATTTTTGACATGCAAACTTTCGCACCTTAGCCAGCCAATGATAACTCATCTTTTCTCCTGCCATTTCCAGAAACATACATTTCATACACAATAATTAAAACTGGTGGATTGAAATGAATAATAAACAAAAATTTAAAAGCAACACTTCTGTTTCTGTTCCCATTTTTCACAGGTTTAAGTCAAAGATCCAAGACTTTTTTTCATGTTCTCAACAGATATATTTCTGTCATGTTGGTGAGACAGCATGGTGGTGTAGTGACGCACAGCAAGAGGGTTCCTGCTTCATATCAAGATGCCGATTAAACAGAATGATTGCTTCACGATGATCATGACCATAAGCCATCTCAAATGTTGTTTCCCTGAATTTGGCAGTACATCCAACCAGCCTCACAACTGCAGACCACAAATGAAAAGTTGATGCAACAAATGGTATTTACAAAGGAAGAATTGCTGCAGAAACCGTCTCAGGGAAGCTCATCTGCACACTCATCGTCCTCACCAGGTTCTTGACCTGAGACAAATTAGTCATCGTAACTGACTTGCGCAGTTGTGAGGCTGGTTGGATGTACTGCCAAATTCAGGGAGCAACACTGGAGATAGCTCATGGTCCTGTAATGAACATTCAGTTCACAGGCAGCAGCTCTGGTGGACTTTTCTGCAGTCAACATGCCAATGGCACGCTCCGTTAACACTGCAAATTTTTAGCTCAGCGTGTGACGTAAACAGTGACGTGGGAGGGTCAGTCCTTCGGCGATTCTCTCGTAAGTTGGCCTGTTCTTCACCGTCCCCGTCATCTGACGGTTAATGGCCTCTTCGTTTGCGAGGACAAGGAGGGCGCGCAATTCCTTGTCTCCCCAGTTGCTCATCTTTACAGTGTCTGTCAGGTTTGTGTTTCCCTCTTGCTACTAGCTGCTCGCTAATTCCTGCTATCAGCTGTTTCCTGTTTATCCACCGCCAGTGGCTCGCACGTGCAGCATCATCAACAGCTCCTCCCACAAGTCATCAACAGCCCCTCCCGTTGCAGAAGGCCGCCTCGTTCTGTTTAAACTAAAAAGGTTCCACCAATATGTCTACCCTACGAGGCGGAATATTGGGCACCTCGGATCAACTCGCCAATCCGGCTCTGTGTGTCTAAACGCTCACAGTTTGCCGGCAAAACGGCCCAACATTCGCCGAAAACCTGGCAGTGTAAAAGGGGCTATAGAGTGACCTTTGAAGTGACACTTGTGTAGTAATCTTGCTGTTTAATCAGCATCTTAATACATCACACCTGTCAGGTGGATGGATTATCTTGGAAAAGGAGAGGTGCTCACTGACACAAATTTGTTACCAAAATTTGGGAGACACATTTATTGAGTGCATTAAAACGATCTTTAGATCTTTAGAGCAAAAACCAAAGTGTTGCTTTTGAATTTCTGTTCAGTGCACTCCACATCTCAAACATTAAATTCCAAAACATCAGCAGTTTGGGCCATCTTATGTTCTCATGTCCTTGGACAACATGTGTCATGTAAGGCTCTTGTGCTTGTGACGTCCTGACAAGACATAAAATGCAAGATTACACATTCGTCCTGCTCTGTGGCTCATAGCACAGAGGCCTAAAGTAATAATAAAGTATTCATTTCCAGAACAATACCGATGTTACTCAGGGGAATGACTCATAAAAAGACAGGACCCTTAGTTTGTCCCTTCTGTACACAGTATGTATATGTATATTTTTGATGGCGTCAGTGTTTCTGATGATGATGATGATGATGATGATGACACTGTCAGCACTTTCTATGATTCATCATTTTGCCAGTTTGAAGCAGATGGAGGTAAAACCTGATTGTAGTTTGATATTTGTGTTCTCAGAGCACTGTGTGCGCTGTGTATCCCGACTCACTGATACCAAGATAAACAACATCATTAGACATGATTGAGGTGTTTCAGGAGACTCCTACAAGTCTTCTGGACCTCAGGAGGATTCCAGGAAACAGCAGAATAATCCAACCCTGCTCTATTTTTTACAACATAACTGAGTGTGTGAGCCTTGTTGCTTATTATAAGGAGTATTAAAAAGGATTTTAGTGACAAGACCCCCAGTGGTGCGGTTATAATCATCCCCCTGTTACCAACATGAAAGCCTTCTTTTTATCGTGTTTGTTGATGTGAGATAATTAGACGTGTTGGTGTCCTGTGAAGATACCTGTCGTCCTGCAGCAGCCGAGCCCTGCGACAAGCTGCCGGGGCTGTTGGTGAACTTGTTCTTCTGGAGATCCATGAGGGCGTCCCGCTGGCGTTCGATGTCCGCCTTGTGGATGCTGTTCAGGGCCTCCAGGCTCTTGGCGGCCACGGCGTTGTGCCGGCGGTCCAGCGAGGACGACGTGAACCCCCCGTTGGTGTTGTCGGGGAACCGCCGGGCCCCGCGGCCCCCGCCGGCCGCCAGGGTGTGGTAATCCCGCGGGAACTCGGCATCACCGGCAGAGATCATGGGACCCTTTCTCTTCTCTCGACCTGCAGCAGGTGTGTCAGTCGGGGTGGAGACAGAGAGAGAAGGGGGGATAGGAAGAGAAGCAGTGAGCAGTGAAACAACTAAATATGTTTAGTGTGTCGCCACCACATCATATGACAAAGTCAAAAAGGCATCTGAAAACATTAAAGTACAGCCGACATGTTTCAAAGCAAACCACAAGTTTGTAGATTGATTTCCTTTCATCGTTTGAAATGAATATGCAGAGACTTGAACCTGACCTAAATCTATCAACACAGTCTGTGCGTTTTCAGCTAAATGCTTTAAAAAGGAAAAAGCAGAGTGTGTCCTCACACTGGGTCACATGTCCTCAACAGGAGACATTTTGACTGTCCTCATCTTCATCAGGAAAATGACACGAGAGGAGACATTGTGTATACAGGCAAAAACTGATCATGTGGACATGATGGTCAACCAGTGGAGAAAAATAATAACTTAAAGTCTCTGTAAAACAAAAGTTGGAGCATCTTTAGCTTCTGAGCTGTCACGTACCTCCCAGTTAAACAGAATATTTGATCGGTGCACAGTTACCACAACGATTTAAATCAAATACTTTGCATTTGATTAACAGTGGGCGAGCTTCATATAGCATGATACGGACCTACAGTGGACTGCAGCCTTCACATACCCTGGAAAACCAGAGTTCTCGCAAGAGCACAATTTGAATTTGCTCAGCGAGTCACTCTGGCAATCAGTAATGATGCTCATTACCCATGCCGTTGGAGCCGAGCTGCACCACATCGGTGTATCTGATATAGGCGGGCCAGAGGCGAGCTAAACAGATGACGACAGCGCTGCAACGACGAAGTCCAGAATCAGTCAGTAAACATTGCAAGATGGCTACGGATGAACACCAGTTGTTTGAAACGGCTTTGGCTGCTACAATGAAAGAGGAACAGAAGACGGCGCTCGAGTCTTTCCTTTGCAAGAAGGACGTTTTTGCTGTTTTGCTGACCGGATACGGCAAGAGTCTAATCTACCAGTTAGCTCCGCTGGTAGCTAAGCGCTAAGTATTGTGCTGATTGGTCGTAGTGTTATCCAATTGCGTGCAGTGATATTTTCAAATGCATGCTTGGTGCTGCCCCTCGAGTTGGGCCATTTGCATTACTCATAGCCAGACCCTAAATCTTTCTAGATTTGGGTCTGGATTTCCAGGTAGCCTTCACACACACCTCCCTCAGCTTTATGAGACATTAATAAAAGGACGAATCAGATCTCAGCTCAGGTTTGATCCAACTGATCTTAATTTCATTCATACTGATTCATAAAATCTGAGATCAATCTTTCAAAACACACTTCTTATTGACAGATGAGCTACAGCCTATAGATGCTGATCTTTCCTCTGAACAAAACTGAGAGCTTACAGCTGACTGGCTGTTAAACAGGTGACGTGCTTTGCCGGCTTGAGTCAAACTGAGACTAGTTCAAAGCACTGCAAATTTCTCTTTCGCTGCAACGTTCTCAAACAGTTTCATCTCGTCACGAATCTTTGGTCTAAGCTGGGCTTCAGATCATGTGACGTGACTGAAAGCTCCAGGACAGCAGCTAAATGGACACTGAAGTGAGACTGTTTTGAAGCCACTTGTTTCTGAAGTCAAGAATGAATCTGAGGTAACGAATTTATCATTGAAATAATGAAACTATGCAGAGATGATTTTATGTGGGGATGCCTCATAAGACGACATCATACAAATGTCATTAAAGTAAAAAGATGAAAATCCCAAACAAAGTGGAGGAAATGTAGCAGGTGCTGGACGATATTTCAACGACTAAAAACATTTAGGATCTAATGAAGAAGGACTTTTAAAAACAGAGGTTTATAGGTAAAGCTTATTATTAAAATTCTTATGTTTTTGTCACAGCTTTTATACATTTTATCCAGAATATTTTGCAGGTAAAACAATTCAGAATAATCCTTGTTTGGTGACCATGATTTTGTTTCTCAGCTCAACACTACTAAAAGTGATTTAACCATTAATTCTCAGATGTCGGAGCATCTTTGAACGCATCTCAAAGGAGCGACAGTGTCTGCTTGCAGCTGCTGCACCTCACAAAAACTGAGCACAAATTTAATAAAAGGGGAAGATCACAAACTGTTCATAGAGATGTGTTACTCTCATATCAGTCAGTTCACTCTCACAGAGGCAAACACTACTATGAGCTGCTGCCTGACAGCTGGAGAATCTAAAATAATAATGTTAAATATGTGTAGTCTCTGCAACAGGCACACACATGGACACTCACATGTGTTGTAGTGCTTCAAATTGCTCATTACTGTGGAAGTAAGTGAGCTGGTGAGTGCTAACATCACAGCACACACAGCTTTGTGTACACACAGTTGCTAATAGGTTGGACCTTGAGGCACGTCAAGTGAGCAGCAGCGAGAGTGTTAATGTGACGACTAACAACGCATCCATGCGCTCACTTTGTCCTTGAGCAGCTGCACACAGGATCATAATGTAGAGAAGAAACACTGTGTGTGTTTGTGTTGAGGGAGAAACAAGAGACAGAGAAAACACTCCTATTGTTCGCCACACACACACACACACACACACACACACACACACACACACACACACACAGAACAAAACACAAACACACCTCTAGCAATATAGCCTTTGTGAAAACAGCTGCAACATCTGTCTGTTCCAACAACTGCAACTGTCCCGGGATCCCTGAGGCAGAAATAAAAAAACTGTTGCACAGCAACATCCTCAGCTATTATATGACAGCAGCAATGTCTCACAGTGGTGTCAGAGCCAGTGAAGGGAAAGTGACATGAATGGAGACGACGTCCTCTTGTGTGGGGACAGGTTTTAGTGCCCTCTTGTGACCAGTGAGACACAAAGCACTGCTGACTCTGTGAAGGTGAACAGTCACAGTCTGTGTGTGTTCAACACATTTAGTTTGATTTTGCACAAGATAATAAAAGACATTAAAACAGCTTATTCTATCCACCTTAAATAATTATAACAGGACTCACTGTGTCAAAGAAAGTGTGTGGACACGGATACATACACTGATCAGCCAGAACATTTAAACCACTGACAGTTAAGTGATTAATATTGATCATCTTGTCACAATGCAACGTTCATTCATTCTGTCCTGTGTTGGATTATGTTGCTGGGGTATGGGGCTACAAAGAACCTAAGAGATGTCAGCAAGTCCATCAAAGAGCTATTAGGTATTTTTTAGGAGTTAATAAGTATGCACCTATTCTAGCAATCACTGGAGATATGGGTTGGGAACCTTGTGAAGTTCGATGGGTGGTGTGTATGTGCAGATTATGGAATAGATTTCTCAGTATGAGTGACAGTAGACTTTGTAAGAAAATGTTATTGTGGGACTTGCAGAGGGGTGGACCTTGGGCTGAACATATGCACACATTATTTCAGAAGACAGGTTTTGAGGAATCTTATATTTATAGGGAGAAGGTAGATATTGAAATGATTAAAGAGATTGTTTCTCAGCAGCTAAAACAGAAGTGGACCACTGAGGTTTGGAACAAACCAAAACTTCGAATTTTTTGTCGGATTAAAAATGAGTTTGGTGTAGAGAATTATGTTAAATATAATTTGTGCCCAGTTCAGGTCAGGTATTCTTCCTCTGCATATTCAAACAGGACGTTGGGTTGGAACAAATGAGGATGATAGATTTTGTTTTTTATGTGATCTCAATGAAATTGAAAATGAAGTTCATTTTGTTTTGTACTGGCCATATTATCATGATTTAAGAGTAAAGTTATTTAACAAACTGGAAGTGGAAGAGATGAGACAGGATATAGATTTGCTGGCATGGTTATTAGAATATAAAACATTTTCATTTGCAGAATTTATAGAAAAGGCCTGGGTTAAAAGAAGTATGGCATTGTACAGATGATTATGTCTCGTTTTTGTTTTCTTTCTTTTTTTGTGTGTGTGTTGTGGTTATGTAAAGTTGAATTTTGTTATGTGTACCGGAAGTCACATATGAAATGTTTTTTCTATGTTTCATTGGTGTCATGTAATCCCATGTGGGATGGGCCACTTGTGGCATGACACGTAAATAAATAAAAATCAATCAATCAATCATACATTTCCATAACCTCTTATCTTGTTTGGGGTCACAGGGGGTGGAGCCTATCCCAGCTGACACTGGGTGAGAGGCAGGGTTCACCCTGGACAGGTCACCAGGACTGACACATAGAGACAGACAACCATTCACACTCACATTCACACCTACGGACAATTTAGAGTCACCAATTTTACCGATGGGGTGAAACAAAAATGCAGCTGCCATCACTGTGTGGCAGAATGAAAAGTTAGAATAGGCTTTGACAGCACCTAATTATTTTTATGTATTTTATGTTGCTGTTATATTGATCACATGATCTGTATAATTTGTCCTTATTGAGAATGTAGGTTGCATTTGATAGTTACACATTATTTCATTTAGCAGCAGCAGCAGCAGCAGCAGCAGCAGCAGCAGCAGTGTTCAGACACTTTCATATCTGGTAAAAAGTTTTACTCTGGTCACAGCAGACTTTTAACTTGATGTCAGTGGTTATAAAGTCTAATCTCTCTGAAGACATGGTATTTCGTTTTATTTGTTTCTATTTCACTTTGGTTAAATGTTACTCCACATGCTGCTGTTTTTGTTTCCTGGTTTACAGTGTTTAGTTTTCAAGAGCAGCTTGAAATAAAGCAGGAGGCAGAAAGCTACTTGTGTCTGCGTTTGCTTTGAGGGAATTATAAATTTAGATGAATAGATGTCATTACTTTCTTCCTGCCAAACCGTCTGCCATGATGTGAGGAATAAAAAACACCAGTTTTGGGCTTAATAAATCAATTCAATCTTTTCTCCTGTTTTAAAAAACTACGGTTGTAATTTCAGTGAAACTTTCTAGGATCTTTCTCTCGACTATATCAACTGTGACCACGGTGGAAATGATGTCTTAATACACACTCACACACTGTACAAACAGTGAACACTCTCCAAGGCTGCATCCCATTTCTGTAGCTTGTGTTTTTAAATGCAAACTATAAATCCCATTACCTGCAGAGTTTTGGCAGCAGAGACTCTATACGTTATTGATCTGTTCTATAAGCGCCTCCATTTGCCTGCTGGGCAACACAAGGTGCACTAAAGCAGGAACTCAAACTTCCTCAGCTCCCAAGAAACAGTGTGATACAGCAGACTGCAGAAACTAATTCAGTCATGAGGCAGAAGTTTTGCACATTTTCATGGACGAAATTTCAAAACTTTACCAGTTTTTTCCATATCTATTTCTATAGTAACACATTCCATAATATTTTTTTTTTTCTATTGACATACTCTATTTTTTTTAGATTTTAATTCACTATTTACAAACAGGGCCACTCCTCCTCCTTTTCTGTTTAGTCTATTGGTTGTGAATAGCTCATAGCCCTCTAGTTTAACATCAGCTTCCTTCTCATTGTCCAGCCAAGTTTCTGAAATTGCAATTACGTCAAACATGGTGAATTGTTTCAAATAGTCCTTAATTTTAGTAAAATTGCTGTTCAGACTTGTGCTGTTGAAGTGTATTATTGAGAAAGTTCTGTCCATTATTATATTGCTTTAAAACTGTTCATCTGTATAGTACTCACAGTTGCAGTCCACATTATTGTAGTGGTGATTTTCTGGATCGATGTCATTCTCCATCTCGTACATTTTGTGTTCGGTGTAGTCAAATGTTTGTAAGTTGAGTTGTTCATAGTTCTGATGTCCATTACTCACGCCATCTGGTGGGCCTATTTCAGCCAGATCCCCCTCGTCAATGACGAGACGTTTAGTCTCCAGTCCAGATATGATCAAATCTTCCATCCGTGTATATTGCTCGAGGTCGTCAATTCTTTTTTCCAGGGCTTCAATCCTCTTATCCTTTTCATTTATAAGCATCTTCAGGTGCTTTACCTCATCCATTAGCTCCACGAGTTTGGTTTGTTTGGCGACTTTGCTAATCTCCTCCGTCATGAAGCTCAGGGATTTCCTGATTTCCTCCAGTTCTTCCTCCATCGCGGTGCCACCTTGTCTCCTTGTTTTCATCCCTTTCTTGTTTCGGCAGGTTGAAGTGTTTCATTTCATTTCCTTTATCTCTCTCAGAAAGAGCCAGGGTTTCTTTCCAAAACCGCTGCCAAAAACGCCGCCACCATTACGCAACGTGTTCTGTATGTGTGGGGGAGGTGCTGATTTAGGTAGCTTCTGTGTCTGTATTCCTGCCTGCTTCTCCAAACTGTGAGCGTGCTGACCCCCATCTACTCTACGTCATACACTGACTATGGATGAGTACGTCCTTCAACCCCACTTAAAAAAAACCAAACTATACTTTTAAGTAAAGTTTGAGGTACTTGTACTTTAGTATTTCGATTCTATGTTACGTCATACTTCTTATTTGATCATTTTAACTTTGCAGATTCAGACTATTAATCAGAAATATAAATAAACAAATAAATTAAGATGCATTATGATAGATGAAGTGTACAAGGTGATTAAAATAGTTGTAGTTTTACAGTGTATATGTGATGTGCTTCTTCCACAACTGAATTTATGTGTATTAATTGATTAAAATCAAAAAAATGAAAAGGGCACAATGACATCACAGGTCCTTCACCCAAAGAAGACCGGGGCTTAAAGTGCGATTTGTCAAAGCGGAGTGGAGCATATTCCCATCCTACCGTCTGGACATTACACCCTTGATTAAGAGTTTCATTCTCATTCATCCCCGGGAACGTCAGCAGTCTCTTCTCCGAGGGACTCAGCCTAACAACAGCAATATTTGTGGCTGTGTTGCATCTACAGGGAAGTGTTTGAGTTGGTCACAGATGTAAATCTTCCAATAGGAGCGCAGCAGCGTGCCGGTTTGTTTCCATGGTAGAGAAAAGAAAAAAGGCTGTTATAAAACAGAGACGAAGGGAACATCTAGACAAGAGCTTGTCACTTTAATTTATGTGAAGCCTTGAGCAAACCCCTGCCATGTGGGGAGGAGACGGGGGGGGGGGTATGTGGGACAAAGAGATGCTATATTTTACCATGAGGAGCTCTGCTGGTCATCGGCTGTTAATACCTGCTGGGACTCACTGTTACAGTGATGATGCAAGAACATCTGTCCTACATTTATACTTGATTCACTCGGAGCAGTCGTCTCTAAATGTGTCATTTATATTCATAGAAGTACCAGCAATCAGAGCTGGGAGCCTCCCAGTACAACCAGTGCTCACTTAACTGTCTAATGACATCTTGCTCACTGGGATTTGATGAATTAATTCTGGCTTTTTTTTCTTACTCAGATATTCAGGATTTTTGTCACAGATTTCAGAGTTCAAAACTAATATTAACATGATCCGTCTAAAATGTTAGACTGATTTTCTAACTATTGATTCTGGATTTTATACGCCATCCAGCTTTTCATTGTCATGTTGGACTTTTTTTTATGTTTTTATTTGTTATCGACAATGTATTTATCCTACAGGTGCATTACTGTACAACCCAATCACCTCAATAAATGCTGGCTTTGTACGTTTCTGTAAACCACAGATACGTTACATTATGTAGTGGAAACACTGGAACTTTCAACACAGCTGTGGTTAGCGTGGTCCGACACAAAATCCACTTGGTTATGAATCAGAGACGATCGTGTTCGGGCTGATGTTCAGGAGCACCTTCCTGCCTAAAAAGCAGCTGGAAACACAACGATGACGATGCTACGTTACAACCAGTCTGCGAGGGCAGAGACCGCAAGCCGCTGACAGACGGCCCTCCAGACTGTTTTACTTGTTGCCATGGAAATGTCTGAGCGACAATTACAATCATTGTAACTGCCGTCATATTGTGTCAGCTCATCTGTCTCTGCAGATAACAAGATATTAATCTCATGTACAGGAACGCACCGATCCGATATCTGGATCGAATATCGGCCCCGATATCATCAAAATAGATGGATCAGGTATCGGAAAATGCAACCTATACCTGAGGCGATCCTTTGCCTTTAAATCTATTTTCAGTCATGTTTCTTTCACGATTCAAGTGTTGTTACAATAGGGTACAGTTACTGTTTTACATACACATACGTTTTGTTTTTTTTAGTCAGCTATTGGAAAAAAAGAAACATGTCTCAGCCCAATGAATTGTGGGCAATTAAATCAGTGATGTCTGCTGAAGTCTGCACCCCAAGTAGACTGTCTGGAAGTTTCCGGATGGATGAATTGTGGATTTGGGCAGTCATAAGCACTCCCAGACTTCCCGGGAACGCACCCACAAAGTCTGTGAGTCTGCAAATGCAGTGAAGTCCGGACATTCGGATGCAGCCTGGTTCTGTTGAGGTTTCTGAATGAAGATTTAAATGTCTGTCGTCATATTCGATGACTTCAGCATCCTCAAAAAAGTCCTAAATTTAAATAAAGTGATTCATCGGATCAAATGAGTTACTCTTTTTTAAAAATCAAATCCTGTGTCGTTAATGAATAAATGTAATCTAAAAATCTAAAGTGCATTCCTCTCTTTGTTTTTGACCTTGGTGAAAATATTTTTGAAAGGCAAAGTTACCAAATATGGATTAAAGCAGAAGATTTCATTTGATAAAAACACGTTTTTAATTTTGGAAATGATTACATTTTCTTATTTAACTAAATTCTGACTTTTAGGCTTTATGGAGTTATTGGAAATGTTTGGATCACACAGTCAGGAACAATCCCACACTGCCACCACTGGAATCTAATTCTACAAATAATATAATACTAAAAATATTAGTGTAACTTAATCTTTATCTGCAACTGTGCAGAAACACTGGGTTTGAACAGAATGAATAGAAAAGCAAAAAAAAGCTGTGCAGCATGTCAACATAATAAATGAAGCTGCGAAGGTTTGATCTATATTTTACAGCCCTAAAATAAATCTGAATTAATTCACTGGAAATTTACAAAGTGTATGCAGTCTTTAATTTACTTGTAATTAGAGCCAAATTACATTCTTCTTTCCAGAGGACGTTCTGGAAATTATTAGGAATTAACGAGCCTGTAAAACAAAGCATTACCTGTGTCAGGTGTTTACATTTGTGGCTCCATTATGAAAAAAGATGCTGCTGTTTGTTATTAACACAGTGTGTGAACTAAACGGCTGACATTTGCTCCACAGCTCACATTTCAAAATAACAGCGACATGTTGACATTTTCATTTCAGTGTTAGTTTTACTCGCACATTTATGTTTTATATTCCATCGTATCCAAGTCTGTTTTGTATATTGAGCTGCAGACACACACACACTGAACACATGAACCTGCTCCAGCACATATGACTTAAACAGTGACATAACTCATCCATGTGTAAAACCAGCCACAGCTCCTGCGCTCTATTTTTTCTTAACTCTACCATGTCATTACTGGTCCTGGTGGGAGTTAATGGGCTGCCACCTCCTCCCAGCTTGCTCCTGGCACCACCTCTGTTATTATGGCTCTGCTAACAGCACAACCAGTCCAGCTGATGAATTGGTCTTTAATTGTCTTGCTTTGCTCAAACTGTTGAAGATTTAACGGCCATGTGTTCGCCATCGGGCACATGTAATATTTCAGCGTCACTCACATGCATGAAGGCAATTCTTTATAAATTAATACTGTGCTGTGCATGTGTGTCAGCCCAAAGGAACTATATTAACATACTTGTGAGGGCTTTCTTGTAACTACAGTCAGATTTTAAGCGTCACCCCGACATTATCAAACCAAAACCTGTGTCACAGAATCCCTCATCTTTGCACCTAATGCATAAAATCAGTTTGCTCGTTTGGGGTCTGATATTTCAAACAGAGTAAAATGTGTGTGTGTTGTCCCTCTCACTGGCACACACACATTATAAAAGGTGCCACGCTGGCCTCTCCACATGATTCATTATTCTGTGTTCATTATAGTTGAGGGCAGACTAAAAACCAAGTGAGTGATTGTCATTGTGCCACTGATACCATATTTCAAGTGTCCGGGACACATTCCAAAAGGCTGCTCAAGGCCACGTCCAAACATTTCTCATTACAAGGCTGTAAGTGTGTGTGAGTGTGTATGTGTGTGTACATTGTTAGTACAACCTTGGCCACTGTTGGCCGAGGTCTGACAGAGGCCATTTGTTAGCTTTATGGTTTCATCGGGCTGAGGTCTAATCATTCGTACTCGTCGGTGCCTCGCTCAAATTTACTTCAAATTATTTTCCTCCCGACTGTTTGAGCTGTGGTTTGTTGTTGTGAGCCTGCAGGAGCAAAGTGCGCCCGGCTAATGACTGTGTGTCCGTTACATGTACTGTACTGCGCTTTATATATGTACCTTTCTATAGTGGAGCATGCACTAGTTGTCAACATGCAGCAGCTGCAGGGCTGCTGACATAAATCCATTTGAATTTACTGAGGGGGTCTCTCAGTTCACTTTCTTCCATACTGAGACTTAATATTTTGAGAGCATGAGCGCGCTGACCAGTATGTCCAAATGCAGTGCACTATGAGTACTATGGATGTCAACGTCTCTGTGGTTAGCCAGCTGTTTACACATGTTGGTCTAGAGATTCATTTTGCATCTAGAAGTACGAGCTCAGTACCACAACAAAGACAGCGTATTCATGCTACACTGGTTAGCTCACAGCCACCACCCTGTACTGCACACCAACCAGGTCAAGTGGGAGCTAGCTAGTGTTGCCACTGATTCTGCGATTACTGCTAATAACACCGCCCCAACCAGTGGTGGTGTTGCTGTGGAAACATTGTTCCCACCTTCTGGTCTCTCCACAGGTCGCCTCAGTGAGGAAGTGGCTTCATTGTAAGCCGTAAATCCCCTTTAACATTGTTAGCACCATTAGCAGCGTCTGCACGACTAGTGATGCTAACATAGTTAACAATGCTAAAGGGGTTAGTGGCTCAAAATTAAGTTGCTTACTCACTGGGGCGACCTGGGGGAAAGCGGAGGGTGACCCTAATGTTTCCACAGTAACGCCGTCCCAAATCCTGGTGTCAGGGTGGTGTTGCTAATCGCCAAATGAGTAGTGCCACTAGCTAGCTGCGGCCCAGCCAGAGTGTAGCACAGAGAGGCTAGCTAATTAGTGAGGACCTCAGGGTGGGCCGTGGGCACTATGTCCTAAGCGGCAACCTCCAGGGATGACAAGTGACGCCAATGCGGAAGTGTCAAAAACCGCAGTTCATTGAATGGCCACTTGAGGCAGGCTCCAAAAGCGAGTCAACCCCCACAGACCCACATGTTAAAATGCTCAACTTTACAGCAAAAATAAACATGTTTACAGCCTGGTACAAAAAATGGTTTTGGTCTCTTGAGCTAATTTCCCCTTTCATGACAACTGTACGGGGGGTGAATTTTTTTTATAACTCATTCTTTAAATTTTATTAAGGCTTAAAGTTGTGCATAATTGAGGGCGCGGTCACTTTGAGTGACAGGTGGTGCCATCAGAGGTGGCTAACTGGCCGCTGGCTGTCTGCTAGGTGTCATCTCAGCTAATTCGCAAGTCATTGAACCTGACCTCTCAGCTGTGTTTGTGCCTTTTGGATATCTTGTTTTGTGAGAGAGCTGGCACCAAGCGGGAGCCGCCAACACCACAGGGCTAGCCAAAGTAGCGTAGCTTGTTAGCATAGCGAATATGAGGGAGCACCAAACTTGTGAAAAGGAAGCTGCAGCAGTTGCTCTGTTATACAAGCAACAAGCTGGCAGATATTTTCATGGGCCACAATTGTGGTCAACAGTTGGCAGTAATAATTCCTCCAGTAACAATGTGCAATTAAAAAGAAGAAGAGGCAGTCAAAAGTTGCAAACATCAATCGCTATTGTGGAAATTCATGCTCTATATAAGTGAGCACACAGTGTACATACAACATGAAAGTGTCCGGATGAGACACAGCATGTGTTTAGTGCTGAAACAGTGCTGAACCAATCAAATTATTCAATCAACAGAAAAAGGGACGCAAGCTATTTTGATGATCAATGAATCCTTGATGTCATGTCATGTCCAGCTTCTTTAATGTGAGGATTTAATGTTTTTTTATGTTCTATATCATTTTGTAAATCATACTGTAAACTGAGTATCTTTGATTTTTTTGGACTGTTGTTCAGACCACATGGGAATATTTCACTATTTTCTGACATTTTATAGACTTAATAATTAAACATCTAATCATAAAATACATCAGAACGTGACGTTAGCTGCGGACTAATTGTGTTCCACCATAAATGATCCTGTAATTGCCACTTAAACAATGTCACTGGAGTTAAAGGCCCGCTCACACCAGCATTTTAAACAGTGGCATTCAATTCATGCCAGTGGAATAGCTGCAGTTAGTGGATTAGCTTCAGGATCCTGCTTCAGGACACCAAGCCGTCCTGACAGCGCTGACCTTTGTGGGAACGGAGAGCCGCAGAGTTTCAAATGGAGGAAGCTGTCGTAGATTATTAGCTGTGCTGCATCGTCAACTTTTATATAAACTCCTCTGTCAGAGTAGAAGCTGATGGGTTTTTTACAGAGACTGTGCTCAATGGTACAAGTGTGTCTCTGAATAAACTGTGGACTCACTGTCCCGTTAGCAACAGAACAACAAGAGGGTTTTTTTCCCCTTTTAACTAAACGTTTTGAATAAAATAAATTACAGTCTTTTGAACAAAATGTCAGTGGGGAATAAACAGCACAGAACAGTACTGGAATAAATACAAAAAAGCCTGCAGAACTATTGTGAGTGAGTAGCATTAGCATGTTACCAGCTGGCTAGCACATTAGCTTACTAGCTACGGTTGTTCACTAACAAACCCTGCGAGTAGTCACTACTAGGGTGCTAAATAGAAGAAGATATGCAATAATGTTGAATATCACAATCACGATTTTGTTTGTGATAACCAGATATTTAAGTGTACTTAGTTTTCTGCAGCTCTCAGTACACTGCTGAAACACAACAAACTGCTTGTTGAATTAAAAACAGGTTGGTGAATAAACTGAACATTTAACTGAACACAAAACACGCCGAAAAGCAGTACAGTTTTATCTCCTTTAACTAATTAAATCTAAGCACAATATCGCAGTCTTTCATGTTGTGTATCGCACAGGTTGACATCGCGCTGACGATATAAAGTGCAGACCTAGTCACTACGCCACCGAGTTTCTAAAGCTAAATATTATGCAAAGTAAGAAGTCTCGCTAAGAACATATTTTGTCACAATAAGAAAAAACAGACACATTTTAGGAATCCTGGATTAAAAGTTGATCTTATCTTATTGGTAGTATATCTGTCTCAAAGGTTTACATGTCACCCACAAATACAGTGTTGGTCTGTTGTTTGCTTTTTAATTAGGACTGTAGTCAACCACAGAAGGTCTTGGTCAACAGAAATTCTACCTACTCTTCAACCAATCCGTTGGTCGATGGGAAAGAAAAATCTGCACAATCTCTAGATGAAGTAAACCAGCCACAGTGTGCTTAGTTCACCTTCCCTGATAGCATTACAATGGGACTTGCGAGATCTGGGTATTTATGCGATGCTAAAAACGCCACCAGCACGACCAGGCTTTAAAGGGATAGTGCACCCAAAAATGAAAATTCAGCCATTATCTACTCACCCATATGCCGAGGGAGGCTCAGGTGAAGTTTTAGAGTCCTCACATCACTTGCAGAGATCCAAGGGGAGAGGAGGTAGCAACACAACTCCACCTAATGGAGGCTGACGGCGCCCCAGATTCAAACGTCCAAAAACACATAAATGAAACCACAAAATATCTCCATACTGCTCGTCCGTAGTGAT
>NC_065518.1:1474050-1477444 GCF_006386435.1 Epinephelus moara | reverse complement strand
GGTGGAGTTGTGTTGCTAACTCCTCTCCCCTTGGATCTCTGCAAGTGATGTGAGGACTCTAAAACTTCACCTGAGCCTCCCTCGGCATATGGGTGAGTAGATAATGGCTGAATTTACATTTTTGGGTGCACTATCCCTTTTAGCATCTATTCTGCTGAGTGCTGCATGTTTTTTTCTGGTTCCTGAAAGTTGAAAAATGTTCATCTTTGGGTAAAACACAAATTCGTCACTGTCACTTTTTAGATAGCCATGCAGGACAAATACCAGGGCCATGGCATCATATGTTTCTGCACATCATGGATATGTTACACTTGTACGTTTCTTTAGTATCACTGTAACATTTCTAAGGTGACGTATATGAATTGACTTTGTCAGAACGTGGATGGCATATGTTGTTTTTTCAGAGATCCATAGCTGTGTTTCCACTGGGTATAGCACCACGAAAAGCGGTTGTATTTGATCAAGACATCGTATTTCTCGCCAGATTTGTGCCCCCAGAGTTTAAGCCAAAACACGATATTTTTAACCTTTTTAACCAAGTGTTTTTTATGCCTAAACCTAACTACACATTTACCACAGGGCTGTTGAGACATAGACTTTCAACGTATCCACTACATAATAACATGCACATGTAACATATCTGCGGTTTGTCGAAACGTACCCTACAATGCCAACATACAAAGACAAATCATCACATCATGTTCGAGAGTAAACAGCAATCAGAATCTGAAATACTTTATTGATCCCCGAGGGGGGAAATAGTGAAGAGGAATGGAGGAGAGGATTAATGGAGGGGAACTGAATACTGCTGACCACACAGACCGGCCGGACCATCCTCTCTCCTTACAGCTTCAGCCTTCCCTTATCCAGAGCAGATACTCTGCCTCATGCCGACAGTCTTATTTCTGCAGATATTCCATACCATAGCACCAGATGTGACCAAAGCGTCTCAGCTGAGAAAACGCTGCACATCTGAAGCACCCTAGGGCTCGCACCTGGGCGTTTCCAACTAGAAAAAAAAACACTTTGTTGGACACAGAGCCTTACATGTATGAAACTGACACTGATTGTCCGATTGTCTTGGACAAGAGCTTATCAACCAACCACTCGACCAGAGGGTGTCAGCCCTGTTATTAATACTGTCTTGAACAGATAAAAGTTCCTCCCTACTGTCCTCCTTTGACCACTCGTCCCTTATTCCTCTGTCTTCTTTCCCACCGACTCGTTCATTTATTCATATATTCATTTCTTCATAACCTCAATCAGTTCCAGCCGGTGGTGTTCTTCCACCGGCTGGAACTGAGTTCACTTCTGACTCCGTCTTTCTCCCCCTCTCCATCAGAAATCCTCTATTCATCAGAGACCATTAATTACGAAGGGAAGGCACTGTGGCAGGGATGAGTGAGAGAAAAAAAAATGGTGCTCCTCCATCCACAAATTATAATATGCAGCTCTCCAGGGCACTTGAAAATTAAAATAAAACCCAAACAAGATCTGAACGCGAACGCCGAGCAGCCTATATTTGGAACAAGGTCTGCCTTCGCTGAATACAAAATTTCTCCAAACTGTTGCCGGCAGGGAGGCGCTGGATCCAGGATCACAGGGAGCCAGTTGTTGCACTTAGAAAGAGGTGATGATTGCCTCATAACCCTACAATCACCCATGCTAAGCACTGACTGTGCCTTCCCTGTAGGTAACATGTACATTAGTCTCTCCAGTTACTATTCTCAGACTTGTGCTACTTAATTACAGTAATTATTAAAGCTGTAGTATCCCTGCTGTGGGAGAACAAGGTACCACGTTACTGACTTAACAACTTGAGGATGTCGAAGCCTTTCTTTGACCTCCAGTTCAAATTTCACTTCTGAGAGTGCTTCATAATTCATTTACAGCCAGGAGATTGATAAAAAAGTTATGGGGGAGTCTCAAAATACCAGAGTGACTTTCTAAAATATCTCCCCGATATGAGAGCCAGTTCAGAGCACAGCTCCCAAATTACTAACACACATCATCCAGTGCTGCCTCGTCAATCTCCAGCCTGCAGCCGCAGTGCAAACAGGCCTGAAGGACACTTGACCCTCAACATGGTGTCTCTGTAAAGCCTCGGGCGACATCTGACTGATCCTGTGATAAAGCACGGATCGAGGGGAGGACGCAGCGAGAGGTCTGGAGAAAGGCAGAGCAGCACTGAAACCTGAATATCAAATATTCAAACTTATTCTCAGAATCGTTCCAGACGTGTCTAAATGTATGACGGGCTCTACAAGTCAGCCCTGGGTGACAACATGAGATGATGATGAAACACTGGAGGGGTGTTCATCAGGTAATTTGCTTCCAACAGCCTAACACCTGTTAACAGGTAACTAACCTGCTCATTTTTGAGATAAAATGCAAAATGAAGTGAAATACATGAGGCGCTTTGCTTTATCGTCTGGCACTCAATCAACTTAATGAGCTCTGGTGCCACATTTCAAAGTGTGATCCATTCAGAGGTGCTGAAAATGTTTTGTGTCATAAATGTCCTGCTGATATTTCATGTTGGCTTTCTTGAACTTTTTTGCAACATTTTGTTCATGTCATCGGAGATTTCCCTTAAAGGAACAGTGTGTCAAATTTAAGGAGATTTAGTGGCATCTAGTGGTGAAAACTGCAGCCTGCAACTAGCTGAAACTTTTCCCGGTCAGTATTCCTTTAGTGTTCTTTGTTTAAGAGGTTTTCTCCGTAAGTTGAATTATCCACAGAGGTCTCTTCCTCTCCAAAACAAACAGACCAGCTGATTACAACCATTAAAACATCAACAACATCACAAACCAGTGTTCCTGCGATGCTATTCAGCTTGTGGGAGGCAGCAGTTTACCTTGAACCTGCTAATGTGCGCTCACCTATTTTCTCCGATAACTTAAGATCCAGATATTCAGGACATTTTACAGGATCTCTTCCTCTCCAAAACAAACAAACCTGATGATTTAAATCGGTGAAAACACTGAGTAAATCAGTTTTGTGTTTAAAAAATTGGGGGTTTTTTCAACGCAGCTTGCCGTGGATGGGCTTCGAACTACAGAGGCCAATGCGAAAACAGTAATGACCATTGACCATCAGTTTAGTTTTTATTGTCTCTCTTGGATGACAGACACTTTTAGTGATGAGTGGATCTTTAAGTGTTTACTTATTTTTAATTTGGAGCGGATTATGTGAAGGTCATATATTCTAATCCTCAGTTCCTGTGGGCTACAGCAACACTAAACCCCTGAGCTTGCCTGAGAAGGACTAAATGCACAAAGCTGCCATTTTTAAATATCCCATGGAGAGAGACTCTCACTGCAGCCTGTTCTATTTTGTTCTGAAAATGTGGGCGTGCAGCCTCGTTCTGTGGACGATAAACCAGGTGCAGACT
>NC_065518.1:1452518-1473791 GCF_006386435.1 Epinephelus moara | reverse complement strand
CAGTAACAGATCTACACTTCACTTCAAATCAACAGGGTGAGCAGCACAAACAGAGCTTGCCATTGTTGTTGTGACGGTCGGCGTGACTAGTGACTGGAACCGTAATGCGCATGTGTGAAAATTCTCCGTTTTCAGAGGAACTGCATATTGCAAGTTTACATGACAACGGAGACGCTGCCGTTTCCAAAATATTGCAAGTTTACATGACAACGGAGACGCTGCCGTTTCCAAAAGGCTGCACTCTGGAACCTGTTTTCAAAACGTTGCGTTCAGACATGCTGATAGGATCGGTCAGGATCTAATGTTAAAGGTATACTATGCAGGATTGTCAGTAGCTATTTGTAAATACACTCACAAGTTTATGTAAAAGCTAACCCCAGATTCTCTCTCATTTGGTTTTTGACCTCTCTATATTTGCTTTTTTCCCAGCACTGTGTCTCTTGGACGCCTGCTGCTTACGCTCTGTCACCTGGTCACTACCTTTTTACAAAGCCCTGACCTCACCTGAGCACTGTGGAGGTACACGCCCATAAATATCTCGAACACAGAAAATAAGAAGAAAAAATAAGATCCAGGTGGAAGGCAGAGTCTCTGCGGATAAACACACCACCACACACTGAGAGTGGGTCATAATCGATGACTGAGCTGGGTTTTTAGGAAAATACAGCATAGAATATTTTTAATTAATGTTCTGTGTTCCTCTACACGTGTGTTTTTGTGCATGTGTCACAGAGAGCGTGCAGGGAGTTTTGGCCCCTGCGGGCTTGACTGTGGTAGTCCCCACCAGAAGCTGCATGGTGGTGGTGCCAGCAGCATCAGTGGGTCTCTCTCAAACTAACACTGACGTCATTATCAGGTGTTTTAAGTAATAATGAGCAATGTTGCAAATCATTGTGGAAGATGTCTGATTGTTGACAGCTATTTTACTTCACTGGATTAGACAAAACATTAACAGTCTCTGTAGACTGTTCAGAAAATATACTGTATCACAATATATAAATATCACACTATGAAATGACATATACAGTGATAAGAGGATTTTATTGCAGTGCCTGTGCGTCGCCAGTTCTGTTCCTGGATTTGTTAAACAAATCTCTCATCTCCTCACTCTTTTTCATTAGCAGTGAACCATGAATTAAATTTGGATTCAATAAATGGATTAAACTGGTGTTCAGCTTCTTTAAAACACTACCACACCCAGTGAGTGTGCATCCCAGAAAACTGGTTATCCTCCAGATAACCATCACTGCGCCATGGAAACTTAATGTCCTCTGCTCTGCTGGGAAAGTCTGCCCAGTCCATCTCTCTGCCCTCTTGTCTACATCAGCGTCTCTTCTTCCTCTCTCCTCCACGCCTTCATTTCCCCGTCTCTTTCTTAGCCAAAAAGCTTAATGTGTATTACATCTATAGGTCTTAACATGCTACATCGGATCAATTTCAACTAAACTAAGAGTGCTAATTATAGCAAAAATATTCATCTTGGCTGCGGTTAAAACCCGACGCCTGGAGCCAACATACATACAGCATGATTCATATGAAGTGATTAGATGACAGGATGTGTGAAAGCATGCTTATGTGACTGTGTGACTCAATGACGACTCATACATGTACTTGAACAGTAAAATAACAATCAGAGTAGCGAGGTTTGGTTCCATTTCCCACCTCCACTGTCACGTCACTGAGCCAGAGTGCAGAGAGTATTCTCAGTTCTTAATGTTTCTAATCTTTGGAAGCTGCAAACAACAACAAAGCTGAAACAGTATAAAGGAGGGAAAAGCCTTTATCTTGGGAGACAGCCTACATACTATATTTCCTGTACTGTTAAATTTAGTTCAAACCCCGACAGTCTTTGGGAACAGCGTATAGCTACACAAGTACAAGAAGAAACAAAAGCCACCTCAGATCTCATCACTAAACACAACTTGAATCAGGATCTGAGGGTCTTTAAAGGGTAACGACACCAAAGCTCAGCTTGTATTTGCCAATTAGCACTAAACACAAAGCACAGCTGAGGCTGATGGGAATGTCATTAGTTTTGCAGGTATTTGATCATAAACCAAAGTGAATGGACGGTAAATGGGCTGCAGTTATACAGCACTTCTTTAGTTTTAGCAAGCACTCAGAGCACTTTCCAACAAGGCTAGCATTCACCCATTCACACACACACATTCACACACTGGTGGTCAAGGCTACCATGCAAAGTGCCACCAGCTCATCAGAATTTATAACCACTCACATTGACAGCAATTTGGGGTTCAGTATCTTGCCCAAGGACACTTCCACTTTTAGACTGCAGGGCCCAAGGGATCGAACTACCGATCTTCTGATTGGTGGACAGCCGCTCTACCCCCTGAACATTGGATGTATGGAAATTATGACCTGAAGGTCAACATATTCTCTCTCCGACCTCATCACATATGGACGCCAGGTCATGGACTTTCCATGTCGAGATACAATGTGCAAGTTACCCTGACTGTGTTGTTGTTGACGTCTAAGGTGGCAGAAATTTTCCTGCATGAGAATTATGAGGCAGCCGCTTCCGTCATATTTCATGCCACCTACAGCTCTCGACAAAACCCTGACACGAGTCATAATGAAAGCTATTTTCTTACAAGCATTGCACAGGTGGAGCTATCGCAGTGCACCAATGCCAAAGAAGAAGACAAAAGCCATCTCTTTTGGACCACAGCACAGCAGGGCTGTCACAGTGCACCAGTGTTTGGTCAGTAAGGGTCCTTAGATCAAAACAATCAAAAGGGTTTTTCATAGAAATTAATCTAAGTTGTAGAGATTGTGTCAGTATGCCGGGCGCCGAATAACGAGTGTCATAACTCTCCCTGTCTCTGATGTGCTGTCTGTTGGGGCTAGATAAAATGAATGATTCGTAATCGGTATCTTCTCTGAAGCCTAATTTTTATACAAGTGATATTAATACTGGTTTAAATAAACAATTTGATTGTATTTCCTGAGCAACAGTTTTGTGTGAAAGGAATTAAAGGCCTGTTCCAAATACAGGCCTGTTGACTTCAGTGATTAAAGCGTATAAGGCTGCTGTCAGTCCTAGAGTGGTCTCCTCTGGTCTGAATCAGGGACTCATGTTGTTCCAAAGTTGTATAATTGCCTAGAGTTGGTTCGTGTTCTCACGGCAGCATTTACAAGAGGACCAGATCAAATGCCTTGTGTGAGAAAGCTGCTCTTGATTGGTCAGAATTTCCATGTGGGAAAAATCCAGGAAGTAAAGCAAACGTTGAAGAAGAGTACACTTGCAAGATAAATGTGACACTTTCTAATGTCACAATGGAGGGACAACTACGCAGGTTGATTTTAGCGCTGCTCATCGTGGACTATATTGCTGTCATTGTTCATTTTAGTCAAACCATACAGTTTGAAAACGAGGCGCGGCTCCAACTAGAAAACAATGTTTTGATGCATTGGATGTGCTGAATGTGCATATTAAGGCAGTACAGGAGGAGGTGCACATTAATAATCCTCCAGGACTGTAACATGCTCATGTTTAACCCAAACAATGTGTCATGTGACTGCAGTTGCTTCACATCCAGGTCGGAACACCTTCTCACCACAAACCAACCGCACCAGAGTTCCTTTGGAACCGGACTGAGACCACCTCTTCAAGAAGGTCTCGGTCCGGTTGTTTTGGTGTGTTCACACCTGCACAAATGAACCGCACTGAGGGGGCAAACGAATTTGAGTCTGATTGAACTGAACCATAAAGCCCCCCAGTACTCCGAGCTACTAACTGCAGCTTTACGGTAGTTTTATACACATGCATGTCTGTGCACATGCTCAGGATCGTACCCTGGAAGACGAGTACTATAACATATGTTGTTTTGAGGTGAACTATTCTTCAAAGTAAGTATATCCATCTGGACCACAGCAGTAGGCCAATTCATCAACCAACTCTAAACTTCTATTATTACTTGTCATTGTTTCAACAGTTGAGCAGATGTCTGACTCAGTGAACAGGCTGAGTACTAGCCTACAGTTTTAGTAATAACTGCTGTTTTCTATTAATTTTTTTTTAACGTCTAAGAACTGCAGCTCCAAAAATACCTTTGATCAAGTTAATTCAGCCGGGCAACGTTAACAAGCCTAAGAGAGGCCACCCTACATACACGAGAGGTTTACTTCTCCTCTGTGGCTGTAAATAAGTGTGTATAACTTACACACCCGTCACACTGTGTAACTGTAACACATGTTGAAGACCAAGCTTCAAACCTCTCACTCCTGGGCTGCATCTTTTAAAATACGCTTGAAGGAAGAGTCCCAGCAGGAAATAGAAAGCTATTAGTTAAAGTTGTCCGGTGTGTATTTGTGTCTGTGTGTGTCCACTTTAACTGCCATGAAATGAGGAACGAGGGCTTTGATACAGCCAGGTACATTTTTAGCACAAATAATCCCACGTGATGCATCCGTGTGACATTTATCCACCGCTGATGCTGTTACACGGTCAGTACACACTGACATTTATCACTGTATCAACATTAGCCTCGCGCATGTGACGACACTTTCTTTTGGGTGTCATCTCTGGAAAGTGGTGCCAGCCGGGCCGCTCGTTATGCTGAGAACAAACCACTCTGCAGATTTCTCTCACATCACTGGGAGAAGATCTTAAATTTGATGATCCATCTTCAAAGAGAATAATAATTTAGGACATGCCTGCGTGATGAGAAGCGGGGACAGCCGAGACTCAATCCTCTTCCTCTCTGATCCTCTAACTGTCTTGTACTGGATCTATACTGCATGCTCAGTGAATCTGAGCCCTGACTGCTACTTTTTTTTAAAACTTCACACTCCTATCAGCTCATCCTGGTCCAAGTATCAAGCTCTGGGACACTCAGAGCATCAATATACCAACACTCAGGATGTGGTGCGTCCCTGGTGCCATTAAAGTGGGATGAGAGGCTGCATGATGAGGATGTTAGATGAAAAGAGGGGTGGGTGAGTGCAGGTATGTGACTGAGGTTATCAAGCAGCCGCCCTCCATCACAGATGTGTGATTGAATTCAGCCCCTGAAGACTGCACAGCTAATACACATGCCTCTTTTCCCAGTTACACCACTAAATTGCTGCACCTACAGCAGCACTCTGGCGTACCCTCTGCACACCTCTCAGCCAGTGACAGGACAAAAGCTGGTCTGAGGCCAGACATCAATTCCAACTCTGAGAGGAAGTCGTGGTAATTAGAAAGTGATATTTTTGGCTTGTCTGAGCCCAGGACACGTCCTGAAGGTGAGTAATTGGTATCATTGAGTGAACAGTGGGACAGGATGAGTCAGGGATCGAGATCTATTAGTGGCCACTAATCAGACTCACACTGGGCTCTGGGAGGCAGCCAGCTGGATGACTGCTGCCTGAGCTTTGTGCTGTGTCACAGAGCTGGGAAACAAATACTGCGCATACGCTACTGTAAATATTTGTGCATAAAGTTTAATCGCAGGCAATCAGAATCCAGCTGTAAAGAGTACTTGTAATTTACTTGAATGTCTTCTACTTCATCCTTCCACCCCACCACATTTCAGAGGCAAATACTGTAACTTTTACTCAACTACATTTATTTAATACCTTTAGTTACTTTGCAGATTCAGATTAACGACAGAAAATACAATCAACAAATAGATTCTGACATCATTCTATCAATCAGACTTTATTTATCCCTCAGGACTGTGTAAATGAATAGATGTAGCCACTGTGACCTCATCTATTGATTTGTGGACTCACATTTTGAAGCCTCAAGTTTGGCATTTTGGCCGTCGCCATCTTGAATTTTTGGAGCCAGAGATGACCATATTTGGATCAGAGGTTGGAGCTAATTCCCAACAGGCAACAGACTCCTACATCGGACACTGATTTTGATGAATGAAAATTGGGTTGACCATATTTAAAATGTCTAAATGACATTTGCAGACGTTAGGTTTTGTTCTCTATACCTTATGAGTAAATGTCATTACTCTGCATCAAGATGACATTGACATGAGACGTTTGGAAGACGTTGGATTTTCGTCACTGTACATCAAAACTTAAAACCAACAAACATCAGCTTCATCTCTCGTCAGTATTCTACGTCAAATTGAAGTTAGCATTAGACGTTGTCCTGACATTGGTGGCCAGCTGGGAACCCTAACGCTAGCTGCTAGCTGTGTTAGCATGGTGCATTTTCAGTCTTAGGTGATAATGCTTATGCTAATTTTTGCCAGTGAAAACAAGCTTATAACCGGTGAAACAAAATGAACTTATGAGAAACACTGAATGTACGACTCCTTCAGTACAACCAGACGCTGAGCAAGACTTTTTTTATGCGACCAAAATTACATGTTAAATGTAAACGGGTAAGTTAAATAAAAGTTCTTCAGATACAGTTTTCATTTGTGACAAACTGTAACATGTTTAATTATGCTGTTAATTTGGGCATTTTAACAACTGACTCACTCTTGGAGCCAGCCTCAAGTGGCCATTAGAGGAACTGCAGTTGTTGGCACTTCTGCGTTGGCGTCAAGTTTCAGCCCCGAAGACGACACTTGGGGGAAATTTACAAACTAAATGATCACATTTACTTTTGGTAAATTGAGTATATTTTGGTGCTAATACTGTTAAACTGTAACTGAAATAAAATTTTGAATGCGTCTTTTTCTTGTAACAGAGAATTTCAACACTGGTTACCTTTATTTAAATAAAAGATCTGAGTACTTCTTCCACCACTGTCAAACTGCCTGCAACAGTCAAACAGAGAGATGGTTAAGTTTTCTGTATTTTATCTGACTGCCTGTCACTCTTCTCAAATTGTGGAAACCTCATTTTAAAAGGAAACTCTTCAGTATTAATATATGCACCACAAAGAATTTGAGCCATAACTAGGGCAACTCTGAGTCTTTGAAATCTGATGAGCATGATTCATTTATAAAATAAATACGGGGACAGAACATCAGCATCCCGGTGTAGGAATATCAGTGACGGAGCCAAATTGCTGCTGTAACAAAGATGAAATGAAATATAACAATTGCTTTAAGTATTTAGGCAGAGAGGAGAGGATCTCCCTCAGGGTCTCTTTCCAGACACAACATGACGTGTCGGCTTTAAAGTGGTCATTGTGCAGGAGGGCTCAGGGAGGTAATGTATTGATTTGTTCCACAGAGAGCACTGAGCAGTACAAATGACTTAAAATGACGCAATTTACTTAAGTCGTTTGTTATGTGCGTTTACTCATTTAGGCTCTATCGTCTGGAGTCAGCCTCATAGACACCTGTGATGTATGGTTCACATTTCATATGACTAAGGTAGAATGGATTATAATACATTATATATACAGTGTAGACCAGAGTAAGAGAAGTAAGGATTGAGAGCACTAATTGTGAAATGCTGTTGTAAAATAGGTTATATACTCCAAGAATTCAGGAGATCTGAATTAGGTTGAAGCTACATTTCTGGGATAACAACTTTAGCAGCAGTTTAGGTTGCAAAGGGAATTCTCTCTCCTCTACATCAGAGGCAGAACAAACAGGGAGACGAGCAGAAGCCGGAGCTGCAGCACTCCAGCCCGCTCTTTTGATTATCTCAGACTTGTCTGAGTGTCTCGTCTGAGACTTGTACAGTTTGTCTTTGCCATGTGACCAGCAAGCAACGGATGTGTTGTGATCACAACATGTTGGTAAACGCACCTCCTCTCCTGTTCCTCAAGCATTTCAAACATTTCTAAATCTACAGGACTCCACTGAGTGACTGTCACAGCTGATTCTCACACAGAGGTAAAGTCCCTCCCCCTCAGGTGGGTCACCATGGGACCTCATCTCAGAGAGAAATATGTACGATATTTAGTGGCAAGAGATGAATAATCTTTTTGATGCCATTTGAATTGTGCCATTAATTACACAAGTGATTGTTGTCAATTTAAAACCTAATTGTACAAGTCAAGAATGTTGTCAGTCAAAACTACGCAGTCAGAATGACACAAGTCGTGTAAGTGACATCATAACTTTCTCTCTCGCTGAAGCTACAACAGAACAGACTCTACTGTCACTGTGCTGCAGTGCAAAACAACAAGATGAGGAGGTTCTTCCTGGGTATACATTAAACTGAAATAAAAATACAATGCAGAACACAAAACACGCAGGCACGTAACTTAAATAAAGCGGCTTAAATTAGCACATAAGATAGTAAAATAGCACGTATATATGAAAAAATATTAAAAAACTGTACGAAGAAGTTAAACAAAATTAAACTAATAAAGATTTTTTTTAAATATATTAAATTAAATTACACGCTATAGGGTTGCATGCTGACATTTTCAGAAAAAAATAGATAAGGCAAGAATAAGAGTCTCTCTCGATGGGATATTTAAATATAGTGGGATTGCACATTTCGTCCTTCTTAGGCAAGAGCAGAGGTTTAGTGTTGCTGTAGTCTGCAGGAACGACACTCCATGACGCATTTTTTACCCTAAGCGAGGATTAGAATATATGCTGTTCACATAATCTGGTTGAAATTATCATATATTTTTAAACACTTGAAGATCCACTCATTACTAAAAGTGTGTGTCATATAAAAACTAAAGTGATGGTCAAAGTTGTCACAGTGAAATTTAAGGTGTGCTGATGGATTCACGTCATCAACTCATGCATTGAGTAACATTACAAGTTAACATTCCACCTTAAAAGTTGCCGGCAGTCGGCCCAGTGAATGAAGTTATTTTTTCTCTTTCATTTTATAGTTGTAGTTTACTGATGTATGAACAGAGGTTACATAAAACCAGAGTGACCGTCCTCTACTGACCAATCAGACTGCAGGGTTTCTAGCTCCACCTTTTAGTACCAGATCTGTGTGCTAGGTACCCCAACAGAGGGGGGACCAAACATGGGGACGCTAAGGAACGCTTCTGTTGGGACCATCCACAACTTTCACTGTGGAGACAGAAACAATGAACTGAACTGAACTGAACTGAACTGAACTGCTTGGTGGAAATGAGGCTTTGGTGCATGTTAACTTACAGTAGTCAGTGTTATAGGCGTGCCGTGGTAAATCGATGAAGTCCACCTTAAAATGGTTTTGACTTGAGGTAGAAACTAGACTTGCACTGATTTATCGGCAGTGCTCGGAATCCGGCAGATTTTCACGTGATCGGCCATGACCTGCGACCGGCCGGTCAGTCTAAAATATGCCAATTTAAAACGCCGGTCATATTCCCGGCGCGCCGCATGATTGACATCGTGCAACATCAGCAGCGCACACACACACACACACGTGCGACTCGCGGCTTGGGCGATGTGAGGAAGTGAAACATGGGCGGCTTCTCACCTTAATCATTCACGCACACACATCAAAAGAGAGAAGGAGGAAGTTGTTAATTGTCCGTGTTAAACTGAACTGCAGAGCTCTCACTGCTGCACTGTGCCGCTTGAAACTGTCCGCGCGCTTACTGGCGAGCGCGTCCTGAAGACCTGTGTGAATTTTCCACAGGAGATATTTTTACTTTTTTGTCTATTCAAGAAATTAACAGAGAACTCAAACAGCTCGCACACTGCAGGGCTCCAATGCTCAGTCGAAATTTATTCAGGTAAGTAACGTTTCGAGCTCGAATAAATTTCGACTGAGCATTGGAGCCCTGCAGTGTGCGAGCTGTTTGATTTCTCTGTTTTTGCATCGTTTTCGGCTCAGCACCTGCCCTTCTTCCAGTTTGGATGTGCGTGTGTCTTTCTTTGTTTGCTATTCAAGAAATTACCCACAAATGGTCTACACCAAGAATTATTATTTTATTTATTTTTGTTTTTATTTACGTATACCTTTTTACTCATTTATTTTAATACTGTACCTGAAGTTATATTTGAGCAAGAAGGAAAATGTTTCTTAACAGGTTAAGAAACATGTCATTGTTTTTGTTTGTTTGTTTGAGATGATTATTGAAGAGCTGGTTGTATCTTGGTTAAAATGTTCTATTAAAGCAAAGATAGAAAATATTGCAATATCTTGTGAGCTGTAACGTGGTTTGAAAAAAATGAAATCGGCCCAAACAATTGTAATCGGTGCAAATCTAGTAGAAACAGAATCAAACACTTAGAATTAACAGAATTTGAAAGGTGTGGTGTCTGGTTTAAGAGAAAAGGCACAAAATACATATTTATATTTCTTCTTTCATTCATCCTCAGTCTGCCAGCTGGTGTAAGGTTAACAGTGTAAAAGCAAAACTTTATAAACAGATGGTGCTCTTAATCAGAATAATTCACTGAGACTGGTCCGTCCTCTGCATACTGTCTAAAAATATGCTTTGCCTGCAGATGGTGTGCTAGCATGATTTGCAGATTAGCCTCCTCCTAACTGGCAGCATGTTACATCAATGGTCATAAGTCAACTGGTGTGGGAAAAATGGAGTGGGCCAGGCAATTAACAAGACTGATGTGCTCTGAGGAAAAGTGAAGCAGGAGGGAAATCCACTCAGCTGAGGAGGCACTTTCAAAGGACTGTGTGTCTGTCTGCCTCCGACTGCCTGTCTCTTTGCACATATGCATATTTCTGAATTTCAAAGCTTCAAGTTGCTGATAATGAAATCCCACCTCCATAAGTGCCAGCTGCTTATACAAATAATACACAAATCCAGCAATAACTGTGAGCCCTGATATCCAAAAACTCATTCCGACACTTAGCGGGGACGGTTCTCTACCTGGCATTTCAGAAACCTTTCATCTGTCAGCCCACATGAAGCGCAGGGGAGTCATTTTAAACCTGGGCACCGTGACCCAGCAGACGTGTAATGGCACCGTGTATCCGCCACAACAATTTCCCTAAATCTGCCCGTGCACGGACTCTCTGCTAGCAGGGACATGAGAGGGAAACTTTTCACTGTTTTATACATGAATTGTAAACCGCTCTCACTTCAATGTCTCAGAGCCAGAGAATGATTCAGTTCAGTGCCTCTCCGGCTCCTTGCAGCATCACTAATAGAGGCAGACTGAGACAGACTGCAGTCTACCTCAGTCTCTGCTTGTTATCCCTGATCTCCTCCGTACTGTTCATGTCCCCCGTCTCCTCTTAGCTTGGCATGTGAGGCTGACAGCTCAGTGGGCTCCGAGCCAGAGCTGATACTACTGTCTGTTGTAGGTCAGCCTCCCTCTGGGGGGGGCAAACACACAATCACAATACGGTTAACAGGAGGCCGTGCTCTGGTGGCTCGGCAGGTCATGTTCTTGCAGCGCTGTGGGTGTCGCATGTCTTCCCCTTTCTTCCTCCCTCATATCCTCCCTGCTTCTCACCATTGTGCAATAAAACAAACTCAGCAGAGGCAACTTCATCTGCACTTATTACTGCAGAGTCTGCAGCGCCGCTGAAGGCACATACACTGACTGCCTGATGTGTACAGTGTATCTGGGGAAAGGCTTTAGTATCGTTTGCAGTGTTGCATACATAGGCGCCCATTTACGTGGGTGTTTGGGAGCTCGGGTAATTGTGAGCGCCCACGGGGAAATCAAACTGCGGGGTGAGAGAGTTTTAACTGTGAGCTAAACCTGTTTTCATTTCTATATTTCAAGGATAACACTGGTGTTATTCTATATTTTTCCTCTTGTCAACAAATCCCCTGAAAAGACCAAAACCAACAACGTGTTAGTCCGTGTGTCAATACTTCATGAATCCCCTCCAGTGTGCGACTCTCAGCCCCAAGGACAAACACCGGTTCTTTTTGAAGACGAGGATCTTTAAAAGCAGCTCCCAAATATATTTTCTTCTTTGGAAAAAGCTCAGTTATTTTCTCAAACATTTGTTCACTGAAGTTTTTAACAAACGATTCTAAAACTTGGCTAAATAGTGCATTTGTTTGGGACTATCTTCTGTGGCGGATTAATCTACACTGGGTGATGTGGTGAGCATTTATGGCAGCAGGACGATGTGTGTGGACTAAGACGAAACAGACTACAGTGTGCGTGTTCTTGGTGATGAAGGAACATGTCGCTCAGTGCAACTGTGTGTGTTTTTAATAGTTTTTGGACAACAATGGAGGAACATTTATCAGGCTTTGATACAATCAGGTTAGTCGGGTCAGTTCATTGTCGGTTTTGGTATTTTCATGGATTTACTGCCGATAAGAAAAGTCCTAAATATTGGCACACTTTAGCCCAGATAAGACGTAGCTCATTTAGCAAGTTGCAAACATGGATCCAACATTGGAGGCAAGACCCGTTCGTTCCTATGAAAGTTGCTCAGTGGTGCATGAAGCCAAAAGTGCTCAATTATTGCAGCATGAAAGTAGCCAGATCTTTGCAACTGTAGGGTCCATAGAGCAGGCGTACTAAAGACTTATGGCTGCCAGGCGCGGCTGAGCAACTTACTTCTGGTTTGGCGCGTTTGCTGGAGCCACAACACCTCGGCTTGTCGAACAGTCAGGTAGTCGGAGTCGTGGGTGGAGATATTTTGCATTTGAGGCACATGAAAGCGGATAAATTATAAACTCGCAAAAACCAGGGTGCAAACGGTGCCTCTGAAGTTTCCAGACCAAAAGAGGAAACACTTCAAACCTGGCTGAACACTTAAAAGACAGACACCCTGACTTGTTTAAAGAATTCAAAGTCTGAAACAGTTTTAATAAAGTAGTGAATTTAGAAACACACGAGTTCTGTTTTGGGATTTTTATCGTGGTATCGAATGAGTATCAAGAATTGTGGAAATTCACTGGTATTGGTATCGACTACTGAAATTCTGGTATCGTGACAAGCCTAGTTATGGTTAGTAAAAAGCTATAAAGTAGTTGAGGCTACAATATGGTGAGATATGTCTTGCAGCTTGCCGAATAGGGCGACACTAATGTTAGCTTCACACTGTACTCTACCACTTGCTGTCATGGCCTCCACAGAGGGTCTGACTCTCAATTTATCTGATTGGATCATGAGATAAATGATCTGATCCGTTCTTGTCTGAGGTGAATGTTTTAATTGAAACTGATTCACATAAAACCATATGGTATTGTAATGATCACTGCAGAGTTTTTAAGCTTTGAATAGATTCATCTTTTAGGCAGTGCCCAGGGAAACAATACATTCAGCGCCTATGACAGTACGTGAGGTGTTTGTGCCTGGTTTATCTGTAATACTGCTTTTCCACCAAATTAACTTTTCTCTTCTGTTGTTAAAACGTTTCATTTACGATTCGTAGAACCAGCGAACCAGCCCACCTTTCCACCAGTTTTGAGCAGAACCACTGTAATCAAGGACGCGTCATCACCAGAGGGCGTCGCACAATGCACAACCTTAGCATGTAGTAGTAATAAGATGGCGGATCTCACTGATTATCTACAAGCTTTTCTGCTGTCATTACAGATACTAACTTTTATCTAAAAAACAAGCTCAGACCAACTGTCATGAGAAGAAGACGTAGAAGACTACTACGTTCAAGACTCCACCCTCTCTTTTCTATCCGTAGAACATGACACGCTGATTAGTGTCGTCACGTTTGCTCTTTAGGTCACGGAAAACCCGCTATTTTTTCATTCCAGCTGAGAACCAACTTTTCAGGTTCCAAGCCAATTTATTTTTGGTCCAAACTGTTCAAAATTAGGTGCAAAAACCAGAACAGAACTTGTTCTATGTTGGTGGAAAAAGGGTGTAAGACTGTCTGCACTGCTGTTTACGTTTCAGAGACACTTAGTCTGTGTAAAATAATGGATGTAGGTGCTATGATGTCATCCATTGGTTTGGGGACTCTTGTTTTAAAGCCTCAAGTTTGGCATTTTGGCCGTCTTGGTTTTTTGGCGCCAGAAGTGACCATATTTGGGTAAGAGGCTGGCGCTGTGGAGGAGCGAGGCGTGGATACGACTCAGAAGTCCAGAACACTATCTGCAGACAGCCGGTCACTTAAAGCGGCTCCACCCTTAAATATGGGTGACTTTAAGCCTTAATGAAATGTAAAGAGGTGAGTTATAAAAAAATTCACCTAAGAATGTTGAAATTAGCAACAGAGGCAAAAAGAGATGTTTATTTCTGCTGTAAAGTTGAGTTTTAACATTGGGGTCTATGGGGATTGTCTCACTTCTAATGCCAGCCACAAGTGGCCGTTACAGGAACTGCAGTTTTTGGCACTTTTGCATTGGCTTAATTTTTCAGCACAAACTTTCCCCATAACTTACTTTTATTAAGGCAATTATTGCATGTTGCATGTTTAAATATGCGGATGATGCATTATCTAATTAAATATGTGCTTTTTGCAGAAATGCCTGAAGGTGTATTTTGGATGTTTCCTTCCCACTAGTCTGAAAAGAGATGCTATGGAAGTAAAATAGCCAGTACTTTAAAAACTGACCAGTGCACTGGTAGCGTCTCTCTTAAAGTGATTGTGATTCAAACTTTGAAAAGATTAAAGATACTGAACATGTATAAATACTTTAAAGGAACAGTAGTAAGTTTGTAGTGAGCATTCTGTTTAATATAAAGTAGTGATGCTGTGTGGATAGAGAGGTTTACAGCAGGGCTCTGGTCACCTTCAAA
This sequence comes from Epinephelus moara, assembly GCF_006386435.1. Taxonomy (NCBI): domain Eukaryota; kingdom Metazoa; phylum Chordata; class Actinopteri; order Perciformes; family Serranidae; genus Epinephelus; species Epinephelus moara. The sequence goes on along the minus strand of NC_065518.1, from coordinate 1,459,317 downwards.
CTAGACTCAAACCTCATTATGGTGCACTACCAATGCACATTTTACAGGAGACTATCAGTAAGATATCTAACAGTTTTGAAAAGAATTACACAACAGATTTTTTGGCAGGACTTTGAAGGCAACTAGAGTGGTGATTTAATCATAAAGACTTACGTAACAAACAGCCCAACACCAAATAATATTGCGGTTGTTTTAAAGGCTCCATCAGAACACTAGGATTCGTCTCTGGTCTTGAAGCTATTTGTCAGACAGCCCTGACTCTTTGGTAAGAGCCAGATCAAAGAAATCAGAGGGGGAAAACGTCAGCAGTGACTCAGATTAAAAACTTCATTCGGAGCCGCTTTGCTTTTTTCCTCTCCAGGCCAGCACAACTCTATTCCAACATATTTCCAGAAAGGAGGAAGGCCCCTGCAGCCTCGAGATGTACAAACTGATATCAAACCAGCATCAAAGTGAATTCTGAAGCCCCAGATTCTGAGTCACTGGATCCTCCAGAATGGGAAAAAAAGAAAAACCAGAGTGGTACACCCACTTCAAAAAGCTTGAAATTGATTGGGAGTCAGTGGCGTTGTACTCATGAGGGTTTCGTGTACAAACTTGACACACCTTGGTAAAAAACACTCCTCTCTCAGATGAAGTCTGAGAGTGAAAGCATGTGTTAACACCAGAGACTGATCCTCCACGTGCACGCTGACTCTGACACATACAAATGAATTTCACAAACAGCAATAATCAGCTTGCATGTCCAACCAATTACAGCAAGTCCCCTGAGCATGTTCAGCATGTATGATTATTAATATGGCCCTCTCCAGAGAGCAGATATCAGAGTTGGAGGTGGGGCTGCGAGGCTTTTAGGCACAGGTTTTGATAAAGGTCTTTGTGGACAGTGTCCCACATAGTGCTGGAACGGTGCTCCAAGTAGGAGCTTCCACATGAAGGTCAACCCAGGTTAGCTGGCTGCCCGCTGCACACTTTTCTTTGCCCTACATGAGAAAACACTGCTTAGTTTGGCTTTTGTCTTCTCTGTCCTTTCATCCCCCCCTCTCCCCTCTCCTCTCTGGCTCCTCTCCCTCTCTGCTATCTTTTTTTCTTCTTTGGTTCTCTTGGGGCTATGCAAAAGAAGCCGGATAATCTTGGTGCATGCAGCCAGCCTGCAAGAGTCTTCTGCAGAGAGTGAGTGGCTGGATCACTACACAGCGACAACCCAAAAAATCTGCTGCTGCATAATGTGAGCAGAAAGGAATGAATGAACGGAGCGTACCTGGCTCGTGGTCCTGTGCAGGTTGGTGTCCCCCTCGGGCCGAGATTCTACATGGCACTGGTGTGTTTGTGTCTGCACATGTGTGTGTGTGTGTGTGTGTGTGTGTGTGGAGGACGAAGAGAGAGGGAGAGTGAGCTGAGTGCTGTTTGAGAGTGCACAGTGCAGTGTAGAAGATTGGAGGCAGGGTACTCAGTGTGTGCTAAGACAGAGCCTGTGCATCTCCCTCCCTCTCTGCCTCTCTCCGTCTCTCTCTCTCTGTGAGTATAATCCTTTCCACAGTCTACGGGGACGAGCTGCAAATGAACCAGCTCTATCTCTCCCTCTCTCCCTCCACTTCCCTCTTGTTCTGTATCTCGGCTTTGCACATGAGCCCCGAGCAGAATTACCCTCCCCATGCTTCCACCTTGCAGTAGATAAGCCAGAATTGCAGAGAGCAGTCTTGCCCTTAATGACTGCTACAACTCTATCACGCCTTTCCCCCTCTTTTTCCCTTTACAACGCCACCGTGTCCGCGCCTGTTTGTGTCGCAGTGACTCCTCGCCGTGATTACGCCGTCACTCCAGCTGTGCTATTTAGACATGCATGTTTATTGTTTATACAAGCACTTAGCACGCCATAATACCTCGGTGTCATTCCCAGCGTTGACACAGTGTTTTGAGTCGGGCTTGTTTGTGCAAAGGCTTCGGATGCATTTGAAGTTTTTGTGTACCCGTTTCTGGCAACACTTTGAGATGCACTATGCAAATGTTGTTAGTGACTCAGACTATCCTTTATTCCATCTGGAAATGTCTGGCAAGATATTAACGCAGGCTGTATGCAGCATGTTTGAGGAGACTGTGATGCTCTGTCTCTCTGTACTTCTGTCACAGCTTTCATGATGTGCTTGTTACGTGATACTGTATTCAAACTGCTGCTCTTCAGTGTTCTGATGTTAAAAAGGGGTCGTTCATCCAAATTACAAAATTTTGAGATACACAGAGTAGCCTCAAGTATGCAGACAACTCTGTCCACTGTTGGTCTGGGCCTGCAACAACTACTCAACTAACCACTAAGTGGATCTGCAGAAATTTTACCAGCAAGTTTGAAGATCAATTAATTGTTTAATAAGTCATTTTGAAGCAAAAATGGTAAAACTGAATGTAAATATTTTCTTGTTTCCTTGTTCTTCTAAAGGCGTTTTTGGACCAAACAGAGCTCCCCAAAAACAACATACCTTTAAAGCCTTTTTTTCTGTGTGTATTCATGTACCAACTGGAAAGCTGAATGGTATTTCGCTTTATGAGTCACGTTGTATTTCCTGTCGCATATATGCTCAGTCTCTCATAATTTTCGCCACGAGCCAACGAGTTCTCATCCCAACTCGTCAAATAACGCCACTGCACGTCAAAATATGACATGCTAGGTCCCCTCCTGCGTCAGTTTTGGATGTTCAGGGACACCGTGTAAATTTACACTCCTAATATGCATGTGTCAATTCAAAATACAACTTCTGTTGCCTCTATTTTTGCAGGAAATTTTCAGTTTCTGCTCGTTACATGCATCCAGTCTTTTTCAAAATAAACATGCGTCACTAAAACACTGTCTTTAGGTTCACTTCCTCCAGTTTAGGCAACAAAAGCACGTCGTTAGGTTTAGAAAAAAACATAATGGTTTGGCTCTAAATAAGTACCCTTGTTACCCACATAATGTAATGTCTAGCACACATGCTAGCACACTACACCATTATCAAAAAACACAATTTAATTTGACACGAGAAATGAACAGCAGGCTCCTGAGTCAAAGTCTGGAGTTTGTTGGACCCACCCATCACAGCTCCCACCTTTCCTTTGCACACTTTCTCGCTCTTTATACTACGGTAGTGCTGCAGTAAACTGACACCACTCAGTGCGTATCACACCCCCGTGAATGGTGCCTCTGGTCGTCGCTGTCTGACACCAACGTCCAATGACAAACCGGCAGTATTTGGTAAGTTGTTGCCCACCGCATCAACAACTGCTGCCGCCCGGTGCCTATCACACTGCCGCAAAAGGTGCATCTGTGTGTCTGACGCTGAGATCACTGACAAAACTGCTGCACATGACGAGTTGGGAGTGAGAACAGGTTGTACGATCTGCTTGTGATCACTGTTGTCTGTGTTTAAACAGTTAACAGGTTTAGGGGTTTTAAAAATGGCGGTTGCTGGTGCTGCTTTGGCTCATGTGTTCAACCAGTCACTGTACACTGACATCACTAAGGTCCATCCTTTGCTAAGAGAACCTACTGTTGCAGACACAATAAAATGGGGGTTCGTAGATCTATGGAAAATTTCCTCTAGTCCATTACCACCTAAGGATAGTTAACTGGTATCTTTGGGTTTTAGACAGTTAGTTGGACGAAACATTTAATGATCAATAATGAAAGTAAGTTCATTTTCAGTACATTTTTTTAAGCACGTCCACCTCAGGCTAGCTAACAATCAGTTAGTGGGGTGCACTAACAGCTACAGCTGCAGGCTAGGGCTGCAACTAACGATGATTTTCATTGTCGACTAATCTGTCGATTATTTCTTTGATTAGTCGACGAATCATTTTATAGAAAAATGGGTTAAAACGTTGAAAAATGTCGGTCTGTCTCTCCCAAACCCCAAAATGATGTCATCTAATGTCTTGTTTCGTGCTCACGCCAAAGAGTTTTAGTTCACCGTCATGTGAGAGTGTGTAAAGCTGCCAATATTTGAATATAAGAAGCTGCAATAAGAGTATTTTGGGTACTTTTATAGTACTTTGCTATGAAAAATGACTCAAACCGATTAGTCAACTACTAAAATAGTCACTGATTATGTTAATAGTTGATTAGTCATCGATTAGTCGACTAATCGTTGCAGCCCTAGTGCAGGACAGTTTCATGTACTCAGCTAGATGTTTGGCTGCCTGTCATGTTTGGAGACGTGAGCGCGGTGCCCAGGGAGGCAGTCAGAGCTACAGGCTACAATGAGGCTACAAACAGAGTTCAAATGAGGTTTTTCCAAACAACTTTTTATGTCGGGGCTTCAGGACACTTGGATCACTACGGACGAGCAGTATGGAGATATTTTGTGGTTTCAATTATGTGTTTTTGGACGTTTGGCGCCGTCAGCCTCCATTAGGTGGAGTTGTGTTGCTACCTCCTCTCCCCTTGGATCTCTGCAAGTGATGTGAGGACTCTAAAACTTCACCTGAGCCTCCCTCGGCATATGGGTGAGTAGATAATGGCTGAATTTTCATTTTTGGGTGCACTATCCCTTTAAATGGGGATAACATGAGTCAATTGTGCAACTCTTCTAGACTTTCCAAGGTTATCAGACTGAATAGATTAAATTCTGATAGAGAAACAGGTCATTTCACAGAGTGTGATGCTCAAAAAAATGCATTCACTAATCTACAGACATCTCTTAAGTCAATGGGAAAGTCTTTTATGGCATCTCGTGACACATGTAGTTACACTGTTTGGCCACTACAAAAATTGGCTTCAAAGCCCGTTGCACTTCTTAGGGGGCTGCTTTTGACCCCCAAAATCCAAGATGGCAACAGTCAAATTGCCGAACTTGAAGCTACAAAACGAGAGACAACAAACCAGTGGGGGACATCACTATGGCTACGTCCGTTTATTATTCAGTCTTTGGTGAAGGCGATTATTGGTTTAATGTTCTGTGACCTATCATTGTTATGAGCAGCACAAACATATCTCCATCACCCTCCATTGTTTCAGTGAGGCAGCATAAGTTAAATATCTAAACACTGGAGCTTAAATGTCTTCAGGTGTTGTTATAAATATTCCAGGATGTCATTCCTTCCTGGTGCCAAGTGAGGATGTCATGCCAAGTGGAATTAGTATAACACATCACTACTTGGGCTCCGGATATACAGTATGCCTCCTATTCATGTCATTCACTTTCACTGCAATTCACTGCTGCAAGAGCAATCAGCGGCATACAGAACAAATTGGTTGTGATGTTAGGATGTGTTTATTTCCTGCAGCTTGGCTCTCATATCCACACTGTGACAGCTATATCCATCTGTACGTGTTTGCCTCTATAACGTACATCTGTGCATGTTTAGACCAATTTCCTCCTTCTCCATGCCCACTCAAACGCTCCCGATTCCTAATTTAGACCGAGTGTTTCTCCCCACCCACACACTCGGCCTATGCTGTGTGTATCCATGATGCTACAGTGCTCCCAACACGTCAAACCTCTCGCCTCCACCGTGATGGCTGCGGGGTGGAAAACGCGAGCCCAGTGGATTATGAGCGTGTCAAATTGGCAGAATGTATTAGCGTCACACCGATCACCGTCACATTTACCCCCGCTAGTCAATTATCAAGATAGATAGCTCGCACAGATAATAGCCCGCAACGGCAACTGGACCCATTTTCTGCTTAGTGGATGGAGAGAAATGAAGAGGGATAGAGAGGCAAGAGACGGGAAGGAAAGTAAGCATTAGCGATGTTGTGATAGGAAGAAAATGCTACTTTCAGCACAGCTAAAATCAGATTGGGTCGACGCAGATAGAAGAAAGGGAGAGGCAAAAAAAACCCACAGCCTTTATTGTTGCAGACTGCCTTTGGATCCAGGCTAGGGGCCCGGGTGGCAGAAATATGGAGGGAGAGGCACACTTGTCATCCCAATGAAATCATTCTCCAAGGCTGCTGAGGAAAGCTGCACAGAGATGAGATCCTACAGCCCGTGTGTGTGTGTGTGTGTGTGTGTGTGTAAGACATGAAGCAAGACGAGTGAAAGAGACAGAAAAGTACGACAAAAAACTGTTTGCAGATTATATCGCACTCTCTTGTTATAGGCATCTCTTCTCTCACACACTCAGGTTTATCTTCCTCCTAAATCTCCCTCCAGCTTCTCTCAACACCACAAACAACACAAGATGATTCATGTTACAAAGTCAATATTCACTCCACTGATACACAGATCAACCCTTCATTACAGGGAAGTCTGTATTAGCTGCTCAAAATACTTTACTCAGGTGTATATACCATCCACCATTTTACTGGAGTGTCCGAATCAATAAAGAGGAATCTAAAATTCCAACTCCAAACAGTTATTAATCAGAAAAAAATCATTAGTTGCAGCCAAAGCACACGTTTTATGCTGACAATCCCACAATGCAATGTGATGCATTTTACATATCAAAACATTACAGGTATTTGAAACTACTACAAGTTAATGTGGCCCAATCTGATTTTTTTGCTCTCATGTGACACAGAAATCAGATTTTTTCCATTCCATTCTCTCATATATGGTCCTAAATCTAGGGTTGGGTACCGTTCATAATTGAACCGATACCTGGAATTCGGTACTGGTACCAAACGGTACCTTATTTCGGTACTTTTTAACCCTATGGGCCCTAGGCGTTTTTGGGTTATTTTTACTGCCTTTACTTTTAAGCTCATATCACAGTCATTATAAAGGCTACATACACATGCTATATCTTGGGTTTTTTTCAGGACAATCTGGGCTAACCAGCTTTGCCATCATTTCATGTCCTTCTATGTGCCTGTATTTTATAT
>NC_065518.1:1441992-1452068 GCF_006386435.1 Epinephelus moara | reverse complement strand
TAGCGTGATGGGATGACAGCACAATGATGTGTGTGGTATCAGTGGAAAGCTCTGCTCCTGCGCTTTCATGTGATATGTGTGGCATTTCTGTGCGAGCCTGCATTCACGAGTAATCCATCCAAAAGTAATGTGTGTGCAAAGCTGTATGAAAGCTCTGTTATACATCATTTTTTTTATAATTTTTCGCTGTGAAAACATTGGATTACCGACAAGTGCTTGGTCTTGTCGGAAAGCTATGATTCTGCTGTTTCACGTGATATGCGTGGCTTCTCGCTATGACGCATGGTCGCGGAGAAAATCTACAGAGAAGAACGGGTGTGAATTTGGACGCACTATGCGTCATTCGGGCCCATAGTCTAAACTTCTCAGTTCCAACATTTTATTGAGAACATTTAGGAACAGTGCTGCACGTTAACCTTTGTCTGCACATTGTTTTTGTCGCCATTGTTGCTGAGTCTGAGGTGCGAGTCATGCGCTCTCGCTCCGCCTCCACCTCAGGTACTGAAATTTGGCACCGTTTCATTTTTTTTTTTTTTTAAGAGATTTTTTAGGGCATTTTTTGCCTTTAATCAACAGGACAGTGAAGCGTGAAGAGAGAAAGGGAGAGACATGCAGCAAAGGGCCACAGCTGCGGCAACAGCCTTGTACATGGGGCGCCTGCTCTACCACTAAGCCACTGACGCCCCGGCACCGTTTCATTTTAAGTGAATCGGTACTCAGTAGTACTGACGTGAATCGGTACCAAGTACAAAAAGTACTGATTTTCGGTACCCAACCCTACCTAAATCTGATGCATATCTGATACCATGCGACCGCAGTGAGAACGCTTGTATTTCCCACTCATCTTTGGTTTCTTCTCGTCATACTTCACTGCACAGGCGCACATCACTGACCACACAGTGTCAGAGCAGACCGTTGAAACCACAGACGGCTGCTGCAGCTGTACTGCCGCTGTGGTAGACTGTCGCAGTCACCAGAGCCCAACTGCTGGACGCTCTCTGACGGGGACAGCTTGCCTACATTTTAAGTCGTGCTGTGACAGCGTTGTCGCGAGGTACAACAGAGATATTGGATTGTAGCGCTGGACATTTCAAGGTTGGCAACAACTGCTCTTCTGTGAAACCCTCCACATCGCAGCCCCACCACTCCTGACTAGGGGTGAGTTTGTGTACAAAAATCTCTAAGTGTTTAGAGTGGGTCATTTTTATCGTGTAAGCGTGTACACAGGTTTCACCGCTGGGTGGTGCTATTGCATTATACCAGTAAAGCTCCAGTTATCCGAATACCAACTGAACGGGCTATTTAACCAACAGTTACAGGCCGCCACACCGAAATATCGCCATTCCGACGGTTTGCCATCCCGAATCCTGGTCCCTGAGTCCTGACAGTGAGCTATGGCGAGCCTGTAGAAGCCGTATTTCCCATGCATGTCAGCGATTTTCACCGGGGACGCATGTGAGTAATTCAGGCTGACATTACCTGTTTTTCTGCAAACTCCTCTGGTAATTTTATTAAAAAGCATGGCATATAGGTCCACACTAACTTATTATTATTATTGTTATTATTGGGTCTTATAAGAGTGGGCTACAATGAGTACCGGGCCATCAAATCACAGCATCCGTGGTGAGAGGACACGGAATTGTGTGCGCTTTTACGCACGGGTCTAGGCGATCACAGATATTTGATGTGGGAAAGATGTAGCCAGATGTATTACCTGTTTTTAAGCGGCACTGAGATACGTGGCTCGTCCGTCCGTCTGTCCGTCCGTAGCACGAGTCATGTGCACCACTTCACCACCGACCCGTGCGTAAAAGCGCAAACAATTCCGTGTCCTCTCACCGCAGATGCTGTGATTTGATGGCCCGGTACTCACTGTAGCCCACTGGCGAACGACCCCCTTAACGAACGCACCGTTTTAATAGAACGGAACACGTAGGCTACTGACCTGTTGCCAAACCCGGTCTCACACCATTTCTTGTCATATTCACAGTCTATCACAGTTAGTCAACAACAACAAAAAAAACGTTTTTCGTGTACTAATTTTTCAAAACCGTTTATGATCTCAAACACTTGTAGACGTCACCGCTACTCCTGACTGCTCTCGCACCCACACCTCTCTCCACAGACCGACCAACAACAGCTGCTGACAGAGCGATAACTATGGCTTTTGCATTCCTTCCTCTTCTCACCCTCATGCCATTGTTCCAGTGGCTCGTGATCCCAAAGCTGCTATAGTTCAAAAAAATGTACCATAAGACCTGTTATGCCTATTTTACGACAGCCCGTTATCCTGGAAACAAATATTGCCCTGAAAATAGCTACACAATGCTAATCATTATCTGTGTGCTTCTGTGTGGGAGAGTGATGTCCAGGAAGCTGCCCTTGGGAACAGTCACCTCCTCAACATGAGACAAACTGTCATCCCACCTCCTCAGCAAATCATTCAGGAGATGAACGTTTGATAGAACAGGCTGCAGTGAGAGTCTCTCTCCATGGGATATTTAAAAATAGCAGCTTTGTGCATTTAGTCCTTCTCAGGCAAGCTCAGGGGTTTAGTGTTGCTGTAGCCCACAGGAAGTGAGGATTAGAATATATGACCTTCACATAATCCGGCTGAAATTAATGTGTTTTATAAACACTTGATCCACTCATTTCTAAAAGTGTATTTATTTTATTTTTTTTTCCCATTAAAGGGTTTTTTTTGGGGAGTTTTTCCTGATCAGCTGTGAGGGTCATAAGGACAGAGGGATGTTGTATGCTGTAAAGCCCTGTGAGGCAAATTGTGATTTGTGATATTGGGCTTTATAAATAAAACTGATTGATTGGTTGATTGATTGATCCAAGAGAGACAATAAAAACTAAAGTAGTGGTCATATTGAAATTTAAGGTGTGCTGTTGGATTCACGTCATCAACTCATGCACTGAGTAACATTACAGGTTAACATTCCACCTTAAAAGTTGCCGGCAAAAACAGGGACGGTACGGAACAGTTTCATTGGTACCAATGAAACTGTTCCGTACCGTCCCACAACTTTTCACAGTTCTGTACTGCTCAGTGGAGATGATGCTCAGGGTCCGATGCTTGACAACACACAAACAGCTGATAACGAAAATCTGTGCTAGGTAAATAAACTACGCAATATTGTTCTGGTATCTAAAGTTGGATAGAGAGCAGTGAAGTATTCAGATCTTTCACTTGCATAAAAACAGGAGTGTATAAAGCTGTTACTCAAAGGTAGTGGAGTAAGAAGTGGGATAAATTTGCCTCCAATATGTAGCGGAGTAGAAGTGTGAGTACGTATAAAATACAAATAATTAAGTACAGGTAGGCTTGTCACGATACCAGAATTTCAGTAGTCGAATTTCCACGATTCTCGATACTCATTTGATACCACGATAAAAATGAAAAAAACAGAACTCATGTATTTCTAAATTCACCACTTTATTAAAACTGTTTCAAACTTTAACCCTAACTCTAAGGTCAAGAGGGAGATGTCTACGGTGGCCGAGAGGCCACAACACACGCAAACTCATGTTTTTTGGTGAATACCGCAACCATTCGCTCACGACTCGCGCAAAAAATCGGCGTCTCTTCTATTTTTTTCAAGCTTGCTCACTCAAGCAGCGCAACTTGAGCAGCACGACTCGAGCAGCACGACTCGAGCAGCGCGTAGAGTGGATGCGGTGTGAATGCTCTAACCTGTTAACATGCTCGCCGAAATGAAAACGTGAGTAAACAGGGACCATTCGCGAGCGCTACGCGTACGCATCGCTTGCGGTGTAAATGAGGCCTAACCCTAACCCTCTCCACACACGACTCCTACGACCTGACTTTTCGACAAGCCGAGGTGTTGTGGCTCCGGCAGTTCTTGTAGAAGCCATTGTTTCTACCAAAGAGGATGGAGAACAGGTGTTCTTCTTCGTTGCTACAGATACAGGTACCAAAGTATTTTTTGCGTGTTGGCATCGACTTGGTACCTAAGTATCGGTTCTCATAACAACCCTAAGTACAAGTACCTCAAAAATGTACTGTAGTAAGATCCACTGACACCAAGGGATACAGGTTATCCCTCAGAAAACTTCTGCAAAACCTTAAAATTAAAAAAACTGTGAACATGTCTGTGGTTTGTGCTCTGCCTACTTAGAGTCCATCCGGCTGATGATAAGAGGTAATGTTCTGTATATTGTTAACGCTGACAAAAAACTGTGCCAACAACGATGTGAAACACCACAAACTTGGTTTATTACCTGAAGCATCAGCGTCTAATAAAGCATGGAGGCCCTACAGCCGCACACCAGCAGTGAAACTCACCCACTGGAACAAACACAGAGACCCTCGGAGAAACAACAGCAATAAAGTGAAGTGTTACTATCTGCTTCTTACAGAGTTACAACCTCACACACACACACACACACACACACACACACACACACACACACACACACACACGTGCTGCTGCTTTTAATACAAACACATAATGCTGATGCAAAGGGTCTAAAACAGGGACGCAAGTGAATGGACGTAATTAATGTAAGACTTCTGTTTATTTTGGTATAAATTATTTATAGTGTTACATTTCCTGCTGCAACTAATTATTTTCATTATCAATTTATCTGCTGATGTTTTCCTTGATTCATCAATCATTCGTTTGGTCTTTAAAATGTCAGAAAAGAGAGAAAATGGGCGTTTGATATAATCAAATAGCTCGTTATGTGCGACTGACGTTACAAAACCCAAAGATATTTGGTTTAACTTGACACAGTGACAAAGACAAGCATCAATTGCTCAGATGTAAGGAGCTGTGATGAGCGTACAGTCGGCACTTTTACTTGAGAAATGACTTATTGATTATTTCTCTGTCGACACATGACTAATCATTTCTAGAATCCACTACTGGGGAATTTTGCGTTTGGGGGAATCAACAGTGATGTATATCAAATCAACAAACTTCATTTCCCAGCCCTACGACAACAATACAATAACTTCCTCATCTTCATCTCTCCCCCCTCGCTCCTCACCCCAGATACTCCATTATTCCAGCAGACAGAAGCTTTTCATTTGAGAGTCTGATCGGTGGTTTCAGAAGGACCATTCTCTATAATCATCAAATGAGGAGCTTGTTAAATGTTGTTCACTGTAATTTAGTCATCAGCGCGGTCGAGCTGCGTTTGTTATGTTTGCTTTCTGAGGACACGTGTCAGAGCTGTCACGCCGGCTCATGAAATAACAAAGAGCAGCAGGGGGATCAGAGCTGTCACATAGCACATGTGGAGATACAGCCAGCTCACACACATGACCCACGTACACCTGTATGTATGAAGTAATCCTCGGCAGAGTCATGGTACTCAGGCATACAGGGGTATTCAGAAATCCTGACGTATGAGTTTCAATACCGTCACAGATGCTCATCTTTGTACTAAACTCATAGTGAGAGGCTGTGCTGTGGATGTATTGTATGTAGTGCACAGCTCCTGCCACCAGAGGTCAGTCTTCACTGCTGGAACAGGCACCTGAGCTGACAATAAGGGTGATGACGAGTGGTGGGGATTACGTTACAGGGCAGCCACGGCAGAGAGACCAGTTCATATCTAACTCTGCAGAATAAGAATTAATGATTGTTGGAACAATTGACTGACTAACAAGACTAACATGACTAACAAGACTAACTAAGACGGTTTGGGTGTGTTTATTTTGTTTCTGTCAGGAAGTGTGTCTTACGATGAAGTAACAAGGCTATCAAGCTTGGCTTAGTTCGGTGAAGGAGAGCAGCTTGAATTTAAAGGTTGTATTTCTCTGTTGAACGAGCAAAATAGGTGTAAGACTATAACCTTCCTTGATATTTTGTAAGTTTGTACTGTAAGTTATTAGACTGTAAAAGCTAAGAGAGCTTGCAGGATGTAAACTTGGCGGTCACAGGGGAGGAGGGGCTGCACTGCACATTAATACCATCATATACCATAAACCCCTGGTGAAATGTCAGGAAGGTATTGAGATATGAAAAGGTAAATACCACCCAAGCTGAGAGTAAAGCCTGTATGCACAAATGGTAAACCTCAATGTTTTTTTGTTTTTTTTTAATCCATGCTGACGATTTAATAAATCACACACTAGAATTACAACACTAACACCTTGTGGCCAATTGATCGATATGTGATTGTCCGACCATGCTCTCATTGGTACCTGTTTTGCTAGTGTTATTTTTATAAGGTCGTGTGTCCACCAAAGCATTTTTCTTCCCCAGCTGAAAACAGCAAGCACTCCCCTGGAAACGTTCAGCTGGGAGACAGACAGCCCTTTCCTTTGACACTACATTTTCGTAACCACATAATTTCCATATTCCTCTGCAAAAGCCCAACTGTGCCATGCACTGCATTACACCACAGGCCAGGGTCACTAAAATCACCCACATTTGGGGTCTGAAAAGCCGCAGAAAACACAGCGATGACTCTGTAAAATCAGTTTTGTTGTTTGTTGGTTTCAGACAGTGGTCTGCAGCTTGGCAGGTGTTTCACCTCGGTGTCACACCTTCCACCATCTCCTCCACCTCCTGATGATGTCAGCTCACATACTACGTCACTGTAGAAACACTGATATGATACGTATAAAACATTTGTGGTTTCCAGAAATGATGATGCCTCTGGGAGTATGGGGTTGGTGGCCCCTTGCTAAGGCCATCCAGTACTGGTTTGCGTGGCTGGCAGTAAGTCGGACCTGTTCCCGGTGAGAGTTGGACTCCACCAGGGCTGCCCTTTGTCATCAGTTCTGTTCATAACCTTCATGGACAGAATTTCTAGGCGCAGCCGCGTGGTGGAGGGTGTCAGGTTCGGTGACGGGAAGATCTCGTCTCTGCTTTTTGCGTGGTCCTCCTAGCCCCATCGAACAGTGACCTCCAGCTACTTGCTGGGACGGTTCGCAGCCAAGTGCGAAGCGGCTGGGATGAGAATCAGCACCTCCAAGTCTGAGGCAGGCCATGGTCCTCAGCCGGAAAAGGGTGGATTGCCCACTCCAGGTCGGGGGGGAGGTCCTGCCTCAGGAGGAGGAGTTTAAGTATCTCGGGATCTTGTTCACGAGTGAGGGTAGGATGGAGCGGGAGATTGACAGGCGGATTGGGGCGGCGTCAGCAGTGATGCAGGCGCTGAACCAGTCCGTTGTGGTGAAGAGGGAGCTTAGCCAGAAAGCGAAGCTCTTGATTTACCGGTTGATCTACGTTCCAACCCTCACCTATGGTCACGAGCTCTGGGTAGTGACCGAAAGAACGAGATTGCGAGTACAAGCAGCCGAAATGAGTTTCCTCCGCAGGGTGGCTGGGTTCAGCCTTAGAGATAGGGTGAGGAGTTCGGACATCCGGGAGGGACTCGGAGTAGAACTGCTGCTGCTCCTTCGCGGGCATCTGGTAAGGATGCCTTCCGGGCGCCTCCCTTGGGATACCGGGAGGTACCAGGAGGAGACCTCGGGGCCGCCCCAGGACACGCTGAAGGGATTACATCGCCCGGCTGGCCTGGGAACACCTCGGGGTTCCCTCGGAAGAGCTGACGGAAGTGGCTGGGGAGAGGACTGTCTGGGCTTCTTTGCTGAGGCTGCTGCCCCCGCGACCCGGACCTGGATAAGCAGAGGACGAGGAGTACGAGTACGATGATGACAACATTTTCTTCTGGTGACTGGGCTGGATGTTTAGCAGGAATAATGTTCAGCATGTTCACTATCCTAGTTTAGCCTGTTGTCATGCTAACATTTACCAATTTGCACAAAAGTATGGCTGAGGCTGATAGGAATGTCTTTAGTTTTGCAGGTATTTGTTCATAAAGCACAGCACTGGACGAATTACATTTTGACCTGATGGTGGCGCTAGATGAAAAGTCATAGGATTGATCCTATGGGGACCACAAATGTCTGTTTCATCACAAAACAATTCATACAGTAGTTTCCAGTCTGGACCAAAGTCGACGACCGACTGACAGACAGAGCAACACTGCATCCTCAGAGCTTTGTCACCAACGTGGCTAAAAAGCAGCTGAAATCCTGTTTTTCTGACCTTCAGTGGGAAACTTCTCACTTTTGCTGCAGTGATGCAGAAGTGTTCTCCAGGGTGTGTCACACCAGAGGAGGTGACACAGAAACATTCAACAAGAGAAGGCAGAGAAACTCTGCTTTCAGCCTGGCACTGAGCTACTCTTTATGTTCTCACAAATCATAATTCTCCACGACGTCTGCCGGGCCCTCAACATGTTCCAGTCCACATATTTTATAGAATCTTATTGGTCCACAAATCCTGACTCAATGTCACATCTAAAGTCAATTTGTACAGGATTCAAGTGACAAACTGGAGTCGCTGTCTGTGTCATATAATGCTGTGATTTGAGCAAATAAGACTTGATATCTCCGGTGAAGTCTGAGCTGCTCTGGCTACGCACCCAGCATGTAGATTGGTAATATGTGAAACAACGTGTGGCGCTGTGCCTGCAGCACAAACCAGTCTAACACTGATGAATCTGCGCACATGATGAATTCCTCTCGCCAAAAACAAGAAAACAAGAGAGGTACATTGTTCATCCTCCAGCCTCTCTTCCCTGCCACAGGAATACGCTGTTTACCTGCGACAGCGCCGGCTCGCCTCTGCTCTTTGTGCCCTGATGTGTGACAGTAATGCCATCTGATAGGCTGTTCTCTAGCAGAGATGTCACTGAAATAGCAATTCCTTATCAAGGACAAAACGTTACAGCTGTAAGGAAAAAAAACGTAGAGATGAATATCTGTGATTCGCTCTTTCAGGGAAAGTTGTCAAATTAGACTCTGGATGTATTTCCCACTGCACTAGAAATGCCAGAATATGTGATGGCAGCATGGAAGACCTTGAAGTAACCTCACACACACATACACACACATACTCAAGCATACAATGCAAAATCCACAACCCCATGACAATTGTAAATGCCTTTTCTATGGCATCTTAAAAGCTGCAACAAAGGCCATTTGAGGTGCGTCTTCTGTGGCACAAACCAGTCCGTGCTTTTATGTAGCACAACAAAAAAATCCATCCAGAGATTTCTCTCACAAGCTCATGGAGAGACACAAGAGTGTACGAGCAAAAAGACCTGCTTCAGAGGAGTCTTTAAACGGTGAGTTCTTGCAGACGCTGTGTCAAGAACAATAAGTGCAGAGATACACAGATACTGAATCCTTTTATGAGTCTTAACACAAAACAAGATCATGAATATCTTCATTCAATTCCACCAACCTGAGAGAAGAGTCCTCAGCTCTGTTAATAAACCTTTATTCACGGCAGACATCTTGACCTTATAAAGCAGGAAAAGCACAAGTGTAACTAATGATATTAACATTATATTTAGTGAGCGGTCCCCGGGAGCCTGCGTGTATGTGCCAACAGCAGGACTCTGGACTGCTAAACAGACTGAAGCCATTATTAATATTATTAAATACACCTGTGTCAGATGAGTAAAAATGTCTGCTGTGAGAAGATCTATAGGTTGCACTAATGGAACAAGTCCCTGGTGGGACTTAAAGAGGCACTTGACCAATTTTACATGTCAAAGTCAATTTACTGGTCATGGCGAGCGCTGCTCAGCCTGTGAAAACACTTGTATAATGTCCTCTGTGGCTGCAGGAGCTCTGGAAATAATGCAGGACACGTCACCGAGGTGCAGATAACTTCTTCTAACAGAGAGCCTGCGTTACAAAACTATGGTGTGGAGTTTTACCAGGCAGGGAGGGGCTGACTGATTCCTCTTTACCAACAACATTAGCACTGCTCGCAGGTTTTTTAAAGACGGGAGATCCTCAAAAAACTGGCGACAGACTCCTTTCCCATTGCCAGTAGACCAGAGCTGTGTACACAACAGCAGACAGTGGTTATTTCTTTTTATATCTCACTATATAATAAGGAAAACTCTGTGTGTGTGTGTGTGTGTGTGTGTGTGTGTGTGTGTGTGTGTGTGTGTGTGTGTGTGTGTGTGTGTGTCTGTTCTACGTTTTTCTCCTCACTGACTTGGTCAATCCATGTGAAATTTGGCACAGTGGTAGAGGGTCATGGGAGGATGCCAATGAAGCAATATTACAT
>NC_065518.1:1417574-1441846 GCF_006386435.1 Epinephelus moara | reverse complement strand
TAATCTGAGGGGACCCCTCCATTATTGACCCCATCAAACAAAATGGGGGCGCTAGAGAGCTCATTTCTTATCTAGGCCTAACCGCCATATGGATTTTTACTAAACTTGGTAGATATGTAGAACAGGACGCCTCAAGGTGACTGGAGAAATTTAACTCTAATTGGCAACTGGGTGGCGCTATAACAACAGAAAAATGCTTAAAAGTCAGAGCCGATAAATACCTGTGACAACTACAGAGTCATTTGACCTGGGTATGAATGCCAATTGTAACCTTTCTCATAACATTAAAAAGCCAAATGTTGGCGGGTGTTAGTGGGTATTTTGTGCAGTAGGAAAGGGGCTAAACAGATGTTGTAACTTTCAAGCTTTGATTTGCATTATGGGAAGTGTAGGATCCAGTGTTTTTGCAAGTCAAGAGACGAAGGCTTCGTTCAGACTGCATGCAAAGTAGATTTTTTTTCTCAAATCAGATCTTTAAGACAGAGTGTCTGTTATCTGCAAGTGATCCGATCACGGTGTGTCCAGACATCAACAGCCTGTCTGCATGGGTTGCTGTGGTAACGATGTAGGCGTCAGTAACTATGTAGCTACCAAGCAGCAACCTGCAGTACCTCTAATGGCCACTTGGGGCTGGCTGCAGAAGCGAGTCAGTCATCATAGTCCATAACTACAGCAGAAATAAACATGTTTACAGCCTGGTACAAGAAATGGTTTGTCTCTACAGCTAATTTCAACATTCATGACGGCTGTACGGGGATGAATTTGTGCATAACTCACCTGTTCACATTTTATTAAGGCTTAAAGTTACACATAATTAGGGCAGGGCTGCTTTGAGTGACAGGCTGTCTGCTGACAGTGTCGCCAGCTTCTCAGTCAGATCCACCACTCGCTCCTCCACAGCTCCGCCCTCTTGTCCAAATATGGTCACTTCTGGCTCCAAACAAAAACAAGATGGCAACAGCCAAAATGCCAAACTCAAGGCTTCATAACAGGACTCCACAAACCAGTGGGTGATGTCACGCTAGCTATGTCCATTATTTTTATAGTTTATGGTAGTTACGCTGGTGACATTGCTTTCCAGTGTCAAGCAATGAAAAAAGGAAGCTAAATATGTTTTTCAACACGGGAAAATGGATAAATAGTCATAGAACACATTAACTGTCGGATTTATCATTATGGATATATTTTACAAAGTCTCCAAAAAGACACCATAGTTCAAGGCTGGATCACAAAGCTTTTGAAAGGGGTGTGACGGTGACGGTTAGCTTCTGGGCTGACACAAGTAAGTCTCTCGCATGTAGTATTCCAAAGATATTCAACACTGGTAACGTTATGTCATATATCGTACAATGTCAACCCCAGAGTTATCTTCTAAAGTCTCCAGTATGCCAGAATTTTTCAATCAGTCCTCTTCGTGGTCAGACAGACTCACCCTGGCTCGACTAAAAAAGCCCTGCTTCAGTGATTCAGAATGCAAAAGTCAATTTAAATTCCAGCTGGAGCGTCTGTCACATCTGCATCTGCTGATAGAAATCACATTTCAACCACCTGCAAATGTGTTTAAGATCCTTTTTGCAAAACTTGCATTTCATTTGTGTTGTTTTTTCTTTGCTGTTCAGACTTTATAAAAATCAATGCCAAAAACAGATTTGTGCTGGGAGTCTGAAAAAGGTCTAAAAGTCTCAGAAGTGCAGGTTTAAATCGCTGGAGTTCTTTTCAAGGGATCAATACAGTGCTCCTGATAACTGAACAGCCCGAGGTGTCCACTATGCACCTGAGATGTCCTGGGGTAGGATTTACACTGATACCTTTGTCATGGACAGATAAAGCTGTGTTCAGACAGATTTAAGCCCTGCCTGCAAAAAACACAGCCCCCTCATTCATTTGAAGAGGACTACTGCGATGATGCAGCAAAGTTGCCAATACAGTTGAAACAACTCTTGCTGCACCTGAATGCACACATTCCAGGTAGATTTCAACAACAGATAAAATGATGTCTCCATGATAACATTCCAGAGCTGTAAAATCCTTCCTCACAGTATTATGTCCCACTGAGCGCTGCTCTGGCATCTCATAAGCCTTCAAACTAAAAGATGGATCGCTCTAAGTGGACTTCCTGGATTGTATCACTGGTACCTGCAGCAGCTCATCCACCACCAACACAGCCTCTTGCATTTTTAATGCAGGGCTGTTTTTGGTCCAAACACAGGAAATCAGAGGATTTGATTGTTTTTTTCTTTTATCTGGAACTTCCAAACTTGAGTTAAAGCTGCTCTCTCCTCCACGTCTGCCCACATCATGTTACCTTGTGCCAAAGTCCTCAACAGGTCCCTTTTTGAAACCTGCACCTGCCCATACCCATGAAGCTCAGAAACGACCTGTTACCCCTCATTATGTCTAACGCCTCATTTCCACGTAGCTATGTGACTGGTGCCTGTAGGTCCCTAAATATACAGATGATGCCTCTAGTGTCCAACACAAGGAAGTGCATTTCTTTACAGATGGATAGAAACCTGAGAGAGACTACCTGTAGCCGTGAAGAGAGGCTAATTTTGTCAGTTTTTTACCATGCAATAGTTTGGAATATACACTTGGAACATCACTGGGACAGAAACAGAAACAATATTGCACAGCAACAAGTAAATGAAGATGTTGTCCCGCCAGGTACGTGGTATGTTTTGCAAAATTTTTAATTAAGAAGACGTATGAGCAGCTGAATGTAGAACCATATTTTTAGCAGTATAACATAGTGGGGAGAAGTTTTGCAGGCACATCTGATATCATGGAGATTCCTACAGGAATGAATGGATTTCCGGTTGCCTCGTCTCCGTAAACATACATAGGTGGAAATGAGGCGTAAGTCAAAGTCCTGCAACCTGAAGCCCCTTTTACACTGCCAGATTTTCGGTGAATGTTGGGCCGTTTTGCCGGCAAGCTGCGAGCGTTTAGACACACGTCTAGGCTTCCCTCCCACGTCACTGTTTACGTCACACACTGAGCTACACGTTTTGTTACTTGCTCACGCCCCCCACTGCCCTGACAAAGGCACATTCTGTATAAACAAAAGTAGGTAGGCGGCATTTTGCTGCACTCCCCGATTTTGTTTTTATACTGCCAATGCTGAAAAAAGACTGAATGGGCTTTCCTGCAAATTTGCACAATTCCTGTTTAAAAAGGGCTTGACCCGTGATTAAACACACACAGGCTACAGTCACTCACATTAAAGGGATAGTGCACCCAAAAATGTAAATTCAGCCATTATCTACTCACCCATATGCCGACGGAGGCCCTGGTGAAGTTTTAGAGTCCTCACATCACTTGCAGAGATCGGCGGGGGGAGCGGCTAGCACACCTAATGGTAGACTGCACCCCAGACTAACGTCCAAGAACACAAAATTGAATCCACAAAGTATCTCCATACTGCTCGTCCGTAGTGATCCAAGTGTCCTGAAGCCCCGACATAAAAAGTCTGTGCTCCGCGCTCACGTGTGCGCGCCTGCGCGAGACCAGCGAAAGCATGAGCTTTGCTCACCCGTGTTTACATAACGTGACACGTGCTCCGCAGGGGGAGATAACTGTAACCACAGAGCTAAAAGATAATTTGCACTACGGTCTTTTAGCAAAGGACAGCCCAACATGTCTGAAGACTTTGAAATTGAGGAGGAACAGCATTTCTTTGATGAGCCGTATTTGTTTGAGCCCGACTATACGGACGGAACTCAGGCTACTGGACGAAGCAGCCGCCACAGCTCATGAGCCTAACCCTCAGCCAGCCGCAGAATACCGGAGTCGAGCACTGGAAACCTGGTGGTGTAGTTGTTTCAAATGCAAAGCAATGCCAACGGATGAGGAAAGTCTTTGCTGCTCGGACTGGGAATTGGCGATGCCTGCAGAGTCCAAATGACGTTTTTCGAAACAACTTTTTATGTCGGGGCTTCAGCACACTTGGATCACTATGCATGAGCAGTATGGAGATATTTTGTGGATTCAATTTTGTGCTCTTGGACGTTAGTCTGGGGCGCCGTCAGCCATTAGGTGTGCTAGCCGCTCCACCCGCCGATCTCCGCAAGTGATGTGAGGACTCTAAAACTTCACCAGGGCCTCCGTCGGCTTATGGGTGAGTAGATAATGGCTGAATTTTCATTTCTGGGTGCACTATCCCTTTAAGCTGGGTTCTCCATTCTTAAATTACAATTTCAGCAGAGGAAAAGTCTCTTTCACTTTCGCTGCGCCCGATGACAAGATGGTGAAAACATTCAGTCACTGCCAGGTTAGGAAACATGTTAGCATGCTCCTTCCACCACCATCAAACCTCCAAAGGATCCTCCTTGGGTGTCTTGAACTCCATGTAGGCTGCCACCTCATCCTCGGGCTGCAAAGTTTCATGTCTGGAGTCCTCCACGTCGGTGACCAATGTCACCACGGGGTCAAAGGTTACACTTGTGTCACTGACTTTCAAAAATAAAAGGAACTGTGGCTTGATAATAGTGATTTAGATGTTAGAATATTTCCACAAATACTGCACATCTTTTTATTTGTTTTATTCTGACAACTAAAAAAATATTCATTTTTCGTTCTCACCCACTGCCCACCGTGTGTAGTTCATTTTCATCTTTGCCCGTACCTGTGAATTTTATATATGTTCTTTTTTTCCTTCACTCTTCACACAGCTTTTTGTGGGTTACCCATCAGGCACCCGACCCAGTGCAGGACTCTGTGGCTGGATTTACCAGATCACACAAGAATCCAGCCTTGATTTTCTACATAGGCTGCTCTGAAAATCTCCCGCAGTCAAAATGTCATTGCCAAATCTGTACTGTTCGACACCTTTCTTCAGTTGCACAGTATCGTGATACGGCCCAACCCTGCTGTGATGTTAGAATCCACCTCTCTCTGCCTCTCTCTCATCCATCCTTCTGTCTAATAAAGTAGAAACGCAATAAAATCACATTTAAACCATCAATGGACTCGCTCACAAATACACAGAGATGTGGGGAACCATCAGAGAGCTGCATGTCTCTGTCATGTCACTCCCGCAGCTGAGGATCATACACCACTGCAGGAATCTATTAGGCAGCCGATGATGAGGACTGTGTGTGTGTGTGTGTGTGTGTGTGTGTGTGTGTGTGTGTGTGTGTGTGTGTGTGTGTGTGTGTGTAGATCATTTAAAAAATTACGTGTCATTGCTGTGATAGATACTGTATGTTGTCTAGTGTCTGGCCCTTCACTGGTGCAGAGGAGATTCAGTGAGAACACATGAGCGTGCCCACATTAGCAGACCTGAGGTCATTATCAGCACTTTATGTCCAGCAGCTGTCGATTGGAGGAGAAAATGTGAGCGGCTGCTATGGAGAAAAAATGTGACGCAGTACTTTGCAATTAAGCTGATTTACTACAGAAAAGCAAACCAGCGTCGCTTCCAGCAGAGGCTTCTCTCTGCTTATTCCCCCCATTTTTCTTCCACTTGTACACAGCTACAGGAGGCTGGAGCACAAAATACTGATGACAAAAGCATAAAAGGCTGCTTCACTTTTTTATCCTACTTTTTATTGTCTGACTTTTTTCTCCCCGAGCCTAGTGAATATCATTCGTCTTCATACAGAGGGATTTGCCCATAAAAACACCTGGTTATTTTTCTAAGAGAGAATAATCTCCCTGTGCAAGCAATGCTATATAACAGTCATCAGCATCTGTCCTCCAACAACAACAACAACAACAACAACAGGAGGAGGAGGATTCTCTTTAAAACGATCCTCTATCCTCCTCTCAAAGTCCTCAAAGTCCTCTGTGTTGTCAGTGTGCTCGTCTGAAGCCTGAATCAGCCGGAGGAAGTACAAGTTTAAAGGTCCAGTGTGCAGGATTTAGAGGGACATACTGGCAGAAATGGAATATAGTAGTAGTGTAGTTTTCTTTAGTGTAAAAGCTACGTGGATCTGGAGCGACCGACTACATGTACCCTCGCCTACTGGATGCATTTCTGGAGTGTCGCGCAGTGTAGCGGAGCCGCAAGCTCACGTGGGAACTGCAAGATCACGCGATAAAAAGCAATTGATAAAGTTTGAGCCAGACCAAAACAATAGTTCATTCAGAAGGAGAAAGAGAGAAGACAAGTTCAACTTGAGATCGCCTTGCTGTTCACATCAACATTACTTCACGATTTTTTAAAAAATTGAGAGTTTACATTCCGTAGTTGTATTTTGAAATTTACCGGATGCTGTGTGCGTTCCGTTTCTGGTTTGGTGTAATCTGAGCTACATGGCTTGACGTGAAATGGAAGCGTAGTTGCTGAAAAATAGACCTGGCATCTGGTACCTGGTATCTCCGACGAAGCGGAGCGCCGTGCAGCTGTGGAAATGCAGCTATTCCCTAGAATGGGAGCGTATTTGCTACGTAGTGCGCTGACGGAGTATGTGGAAATTGGGGGTAAGGGCCCATCTCCGACACGTGAAACAGCATCCGAGAAACACTGACATGTAACATGACACAGCTTTGTATTGTTTTTACTGGTTTAAAAGCATGTGTTGGTTATTAGCACAGGCCAATAGCATTTTACATTTTATAAATTAGCCTAGCAGCTAGTGGAGTTTCTCTCTACTCACATGAAGTCACAAACAACAGCAACATTAACAGCTGACAAAACAACTGTCCCATACTAAGAACGTTTTCAAAACAAATACAACATGCTAATGTTATTAGCATAAGCCGTTGACATTTTACATTGCATAAATTAGCCTAGCGGCTAGTGGAGTTTCCCTACTCATATGAAGCCAGGATAAATCACACAGGACTTCAAAAGCCATTTTGTGGGGGCTTTATAGTCCTCACATTTTATTGTTTTTTTTTTATTTGTGTACTAAAAGTAAATAAAAGTTTTGTTTCCACTGAGGGAACATGGTTTTTGGCTGATAAAAGCACACAGAAGTTTCCGTCACCGCAACGTGCGGTTACATTCTCAGGAGAGGCTACGGTGTAGGGTACGCATCTCTGCAGAGCCTATATGCCATAGGTCCGGTGCAGATTCAATGTAGAAGTATAAATCCTGCTTAAATCACCGGGTCTGTGTATTTTTGAGAGGAGGAGTTCTCTGAAGATAATCTGTCTCCCGATAAAAACCTCCTGGACAATGACAAGTTTCATCTGGTTGCAATCTGCAGTCCTCACCACCAGACATCATCGCTAAATCTCCCTACAACTTACACACTGTTCCTGAGCCACTGATTTCCCACTACATGTTAGCAGTCTCTGTTTGTAAGCGATAAGTCAGATGCACTCTGAGGCCAAAGCGGGTCGAATCAGTAAAATTTCAAAGTGGATGAAAAGATGATCTGACTGTCCCAGAAACAAAAATGTGCCGAGTTTCTTCATGTCTTTACCAGACACAACTGGCAAAACCAGAAATGTGTTTTCATTCTGAATGGAGTAGACTCATCATGACATCCAACTCACTGGCTCCACATCTTAAACCACCTTGCAGTTGGGTTTTTGATCAGCTCTGTTTAGTTCCAAAAGCTCCGCTGAATAAATTAAACAACATCCACAGACAGGCTGCCAGATTATCCTGGGTCAGCTTTACAGAGCCACAGAGAGCCAAATGAACGGGATTTATTGTTAATAACTCTCTGCTGTGATGTGTCGTCAATCTTTCATTGCTTCCAAGGTTGTTTAATTATACACTAAAAATCGTCTCAATCCCCAAATCTCGTCTGAGGCTTCAGCCCTTAAAATCCTCTCGTAGTATCATCCAACAATAAAAATAACTGCATGTATTTAGCTCATTTTTCTATCAACCAAACAAGTTTCCATGGCATCACGTTGGAGCAGTATTTTTAAACAGGCTGCAGGGACGAGCGCTGAGCAGAGTTACTGTCACGTCCTTGAACAAGAAACTGAATCTCTGCCAGCTCCACAGGTGCTGCTCTCAGGCAGCTCTACACTCACAGTCGCCCCAGGACCCATTTCATCCCCTTCAAACAGGAGAGTCTATACTTTATGAAGACACTGGGAGAGATGAGCTGTGTCCCAACCAACACTGGAAAACAGAGACGCTACCCACAAACAGGTGAAACATAAACAGGTCGTCGTCCATTCTTTGGTTTTAAAGCCTTGAGTTTGGCATTTTGCACCATGTCGCCATCTTAGTTTCGTGGAGCAAGTGTTGACCATAGTTGGACCTGTGGAAGATACACACTCTACACCTCTATCCTGATTGCCAGGTCGTCATGGTAGTGTCATCACAAGGCAGCCACGCCCTAAAGCATAGCGTACCCTACTTTATTGTCTGTTTGACTCTAAATGGGATCATGATTTAAAAACTGAACATCATGCTCTGTTACAGATAGGGTTGGGTCGGTTCTCGGTAATACCAATTCGGTTCGGTACTCCGTCTCGGACCGGGTTTTGTTTTTTTGAGACCGACAGGACTGCATACTCGGGCAGAACGTACGCAGAGCGGACTGCGCGGAGGTCCGCTAGCCCTGTGCGCGCAAAGCACGACGGCGCGGACTCCGCTCCGTGCACCAGTGTCACACAAAAGACTGCTTGGCATGTATTTTTCACAACGCGNCGGGCAGAACGTACGCAGAGCGGACTGCGCGGAGGTCCGCCCGGTAAAAGCGGACATCCGCAAGCCCTGTGCGCGCAAAGCACGATGGCGCGGACTCCGCTCCGTGCACCAGTGTCACACAAAAGACTGCTTGGCATGTATTTTTCACAACGCGGGGATTTTTCATGGACATTTTTACAGGAAACTACAATGCAGAAGTGCGCTCGACTATGGAAGCCCGAATGACTGCGGACATTCCTCGCGGAGTCCAGTCTGTGAGCACCTGTGTCTGCCTCTTCGCCAAGCAGCGAGCAGGATTACTATGATGTAAACCAAGGAAAGCAGCAAATTCTCACATTTGAGAACCTGGAAATATCATGTTTTTCCTTGAAAAATGACTTAAACAATTGATGATCAAAATAGTTGTCGATTCATTTCGGTCAACTGAATAATCAATTGACTAGCTGTTGCAGCTTCAATGGGAATCTGTCAGGGTTGAGCTGAAGACTCTGAAAGAAAACGAGTATCCATTGCGGTGTAATGTGATTTTTATAAGTACAAGTATCAGCTGATTAAAATGAGTTAATATCCGTACTTGTGAAGCAAGAAAACTTTTATCTGGGTAGCTGAGTGCAATCTGATCAGGAGGTCAATCCTGAGATTGTTCTGTAAATAGTTTTCTAAGGAATAAAAACAGAGCAACTTCTGATCAACATATATTAATTTCAGGCTTAAAATAACTTCTGGTTAAATCTCGCCTACTTCTGCTTTAAACTCCGCCCATCCCAAGTACAGATGTGGATACAGATAACTGAGTTGGTCGAACAGATACAGATATGGATGAACTCGCTCATCCCTTGAATCTGTAAATATTCTGGGGCACTTCACAGATGAAAAGATGAATCAACTAGTTGTAAATGCGTGAATAAGTGAATAGATAGTTGATGAGGTGATGAGGATGAGGATGTCTGAACTGTCAGCAGGTTAAGTACCCTCATGTATCAGAGAAGGTTCCAGCGCAGGGGAAGATATTTAAAACTTTTTAATATGGAGTCATTTGTCAGTTGAAGCTTCTCCACTTTCTTACACATTATAAAATGATGAAGTCTCTGGTGTCGGAAGCTGCGTTTGGGTCTCTGCAGTCTCGGCACTTGAAACCAAATTTCTGGAAAATGTTGTTTTGACTCAGAAAAGAAGTCAAAGGAAGCGACATCAAGGACGAAGCTGCAACACAGTCTCTGAATGTCAGAGTGCAGCGCAGCTCTCGGGAGAAACGACATCCCTGAGTCAATATTATAGTCGGCTCACCCTCACCTGGTGGCTCCGCGGCAACCGCATCAATCAGTCCTCAGATGTCGACACCCTCTGCTCTGCAGCTCCCTCTCTCTGCCCTTCATCCCTTCCTCCCTTTCTCTGTCTCTCTTCCATCTCCTTCCAGATGTCAACAAGTTTGATCAGGCTGACATGGGAAAACTGCCGTTTGGCTGCTGCTGCTCGGCTCTCTGACAGATCCTCTACCCTGTCTCTTCTCCTTCTCTTTTGCTCCCCAGTCACTTGTGATTCCAACACGCTTGATCTGCTACACCACCACCACCACCTCCACCACCACCCGCCCCCTCTCCTCTGGCATGTCATTGAGGTGACATGACTCACACCGTCATGCAGCACAAAGAGATAAGTTTGAGATGTTCAAGGGCGACTGTATATTCTGTATTTCAAAACGCTCTGTTCAGATTTAATCCTCTCAGCGATTTCCGAGTGCGACAGCGTGCAGGATGTGACAAGCCCCATATCCAAACTACGTTGAGTTTTAAGATAGCTGGTATTTTTCCCCAATCCTATCTCTCTCTTTTCTTGCTCCGACACAGATTTGTGCAGTGTGAGTGTGTTGGAGGGTATCATGTAAATCAATACTGATTAAAGATGGTGAGGACCTCCATTTTGCACTCTGCCAGCCTGCAGTCAGGCTGCAGTAGTACCAGCTTGTGCCTCTCTCATGAGATAAGTGCCTTTTTATCTGAAGGATAAATACCTGGTGATCTTTAAAAAGCCAAGGAGGTTGTTTAACAAAACACAATGGAGAGGGTATTTCTACAAACGTCAGAATCTCTTTACCACGCCTATTCAGATTCAGAGAAAAAACTCCATCTGCTGCACGATAAAAAGGAGTTTAACCCATTTACCAAGTTGTAACTGTGTAAAAGCAAAGATGGCGGCCTGTAAATGCATCTCTGTTTGCTTGTCTCGTAGAAACTGTGTATGCCCTATTGTGTATGGAAATACAGAACAATGCAAAGTGGTTAATATAAACAAAGGCATAAAACTTAAAAGATGTCGTACAATGCATAGACAAAAGGTCAGAATTATTTATCATCGTGCAGATGGATGAAAGGTTTTAAGAATTCTGAACAACCTTGAGGGTTTTTCAAAGACTGTCAGGCACAGGGCTTGGCAATATAGAAAAATGTGCACAAAAAAAAGGCACTTTAAAGGTTCAGTGTGCAGAACTTAGGGGAAATGAAATATAAAATCATTTAATTATTGTTTATAGTCATCTGAAAATAATGCTGCCTTCAAATGGAACTCATGAGTTTGTGGCTACGACATTTGAAGCCATGAACAGAACATGTTTGGTATTCAAGTATTCAAGTCATGAGAGCACCACCGCTACAGTACGCAACAGCAAAATGGACGCCACTGTCAGTGTCTAGAAGCCACAGAGGATAACAATTTAGCAAGCTAGCAAGTGGGTCACACAATGCAGGTAACACCAAAGCATCTACCTTTTTTGTCTCCTCCTGTGTTTCTAGAGTTTTTCCATATCTGCCATGAGGGTCCAAGGACAGAGGGTGTTGTGTGTTGTAAAGCCTTCTAAGGCAAATTGTGATTTGTGATGTTGGACTATAGGCTATAAATAAAATTGAACTGAATTGAATAATGACAGAGATAAAAGATGAGGCCATTGGAAATGTCAACACACGGTTGAGGAGGCAGCAGGCTGAGCAAAGCACCCCAGACGTCCCTCTCCCCAGCAACACTTTCCAGCTCCTCCTGGAGGACCCCGAGGTGTTCCCAGGCCAGAGATATATAATCCCTCCAGTGTGTTCTGGGTCTGCCCCGGGGCCTCCTACCAGCTGGACGTGCCCGCAACCACCTCAACTGACCTTTTTGATGCAAAGGAGCAGCGGCTCTACTCCGAGCTCCCTCCAGATGTCTGACTCCTCCCCCTATCTCTAAGGCTGAGCCCAGACACCCTACAGAGGAAACTCATTTCAGACGCTTGTATCTGTGACCTCATTATTTCAGTCACTACCCAGAGCTCATGACCATAGGTGAGGGTTGGGACGGAGATGGACCAGGAAATCGAAAGCTTTGCCTTCTAGCTCAGCTCCCTCTGAACCACAACAGTCCAGCAAAGCGCCCACATCACTGCAAACACCATCTCACGCTCCACTCTGCCTTCACTCGTGAACAAGACCCTGAGATACTTGAACTCCCTCGCTTGGGGCAGTAACTCGATCCCAACGTGGAGAGACAAACTCTACACAGCTAAAGTTACAATATATTATTTTCCATCCACTGAAAAGTGAACGTCCATGGCGTCTGCTATTTTTGGAAATGTCAGCAAACACATCACAACTCATGAACTCAGAGCTTTCCCAGAATTTCTAGTTACCAGTTTGTGAATACCACAAGATGAGGTGTTCATGTGTAGCCTTCTCATTATAAACACAGTAGACACGCCCCATTTGAAGTCAACATAAATATTGTTGTGTTTTTGTTACCGCCATGTTGTTTCTACAGCAGGCCACAGGGCACAAATTAAACACTGGCTCTAATAGGGCCGTTTGCATTGTAACATCGGCCACCATCACTCTCCTACACGCAGGGCACACGGGAGGAGCTTCAGTTGGTTGCAATCTGCAACCTCACCACTAGATGGCACTAAATCCGACACACTGGACCTTTATGTCAAGAAGTAACATAGATGATAGCTGGCAACGTAAACTGCTGAGCCTAAGGTTGCAACAGCATGAGAAATTCAGGGTATGTCTCAGAAAATATCGCAGTTTCACGTTATCAAAGTATTACAGAGTTTATATTATTATCAATCAGAAGGACTCTTAAGGGAGGGAAAATGGGTTATTTTTTGGTTGAGCAAACATTTTATTACTATAATTGAAACCTGAAACCATTTTGTTGATGGAAGTTTGTGTAAAAATAACTAACATAAAGGGAGATTCTCCATCCAGCTGCCATTATCTTTCCAACAGAGACAGAGCGCAACGAGTCATAATCTGAAAGCCACGCCCCCAAAGGGGAAAGAGGGCTGCTTTCCCCTCACACTTTGCCCCTCCGTTTCCAGCCTGTTGAGTTGAATCCAAATGCCGACAAGTTGCTGTATGGTGGGCTGCACGGCCAATAAAAACCCAGAGCTTATCTTTTATCAGCTGCTGAGTAGTCTGAGTGGGCGGAAGTTTGCTGCATAAATCAGCCTCTCATTGGGCGGAACGAGCCACCCGCTGAAGTCCCGCCCTACCACCTCCAGTTGCAGTTTTCAACACGTCCTTTACTAACTTTTGCAGTGTTTGATCTTGCAGGGATGTAGCCATTTTTCTGCTGTGGTTCGCGTCCTGTAGGCGAAATTTTTGTGGGCGTGTTACACCAAAACCTGTTTCCCCCCGGCAATATTTTTGCAAGCGCACCGTTGCTGTGGCACCGCCCAGAACGATTGTGATTGGTTGAAAGAAATACAAGCAGCCGGGGTGTTTTTTTCTCCAATCTTAAAGTGAGAGTCGGCGCAGCCAGACCTTTCTTTTCTTGAGAAAGGTCTGGTGAGCGAGACTAGCTGCCGAGCAGAAAAACGGAACCTTATAGAAGACCAAAGTGGATACAGGCAATAAAACGTGAGGCTTCAACAGGGAAGAAACTGTGGGATCCTGACACTCAGTATGCCTATGTGTGCAGCTAACACTTTGTCAAACCCTCCAAATGTATTTGTTAGAGTAACAGTTAACTGCTCATTTACCAATGAGAGACCATTTGGGTTTCAGGATGTGTGTATTTAACTGCCATTGTTCTATCACTACCTGTTTGACTCTGAAGAAGACGCAGTAGCGTCGAAACGTCAGTCTGTTTGCATCTTATTAAAAGCTCTGCAATTTTATCGAGTGCTCCAGCCTCCTTTCATTTGGGTTCAGTCATTTTTTTGAAGTGGCCTACTTGATGTATTGTCTAACAGTTAACTGTATTTATGTATGTTAAGCTAAAGCATTGACAGTATGAATGCAACTTCTGTTATAATTGTGCCCAGCACTCCGCGATTCAAGCAGTCCATTCCAGCGGTCCATGATTCAAGCAGTCCATTCCAGCGGCCCGCTCTAGCACTTGTATCAGTCTACCAGCATGTAGAGGCATGTCTCAAAACAACAACGTGTGCAGGTAGCAGGAGCAGGCTGACGGCTGCTGAGCGTGCCCAAATGCTCATCTTCTTAAAAAAGAATCTCCACATCGCCCAAATGCTCATCTTCTTAAAAAAGAATCTCCACATCATGTTTTTTCCAAGACGAGCAGGGTAAGGAGAAGGGACACTGAGGTAGACCGGCAATATTAAGCTTAGCAATATACCGCTGCATCTCTGGTAGGCATAGCGTGCTAAAATAATCCTTTGCCATCTTATTATTAGCTAATTATTAGCTAGCTATAGCTAATAATTTTAGCTAGCTAGCTAGCTAGCAATTCAGTCGTGGAGACTTGAAGGCGCGGCTGCAGAGGCAGAATGACAGCGAACGAGCGAAGAAGCGAAAGGAAAGCGGGCCTCGTTTCCCCTTTGGGGGCGTGGCTTTCAGATTATGACGCATTGCGCTCTGTTTCTATACCGTAAATAAGCAAATGTACATGGTATATCACTGTGACCCTACTTGAGTCACAACAGATTTGTAAACTGGGGCATTAAGAGTTACTTTATATATAATTTCCCCCAATAAATGTAAACCACTCAAATCCTGATGCATCTTGTTTGAAATCAATTTAGTCAGCAGGTGACGAGCTACCGAAACGTCACAATCATTAAATAAATGGCACGATTGTGCCTGTGTTGTTTTTCTCTAAAGCGTAATGTGTTATTTCATTAAATCTTGTGATTTTTTTTTTTTTATGTTGCGACATTGTTTTCGTACAAGGCGGCTCGCTTCCACTACACGAAGCCACCCTTTGTACCCTCACCCTGTATTACACCTGCCAGAGCTAAGAGCATCTGCCAGAGTTTACAGGACTGTCATGACTCCAGATGTTTGACTATCTTGCTGTGAAGCTTCTGATTACAGGAAGAAAATAGATTTTATTTTCTGGCCTCATGTCCCATCCCTAGTCAGGGATTTATCTTTCAGAAAAACAGATGCTTGGCTCTGTGGCTCTAATGCATGTGTATATATTAAAGTGCAGATGTAAAGGAGGACAAACCCATCCCTGAGTGTTTCACCCACTTTCACATCTGAAGAAAAAAGACTGAGCTCAGTCTATGTTTACGATGCAAATTAGTTTTTGTCATTACAGCTGGCTGCTTGTCTTCTAAGTGGACACTGCTGCTTCTGTATTTTCAAACCACTGCATTAACATCCAGTAAATGGTCTATAAACCAGCATCATTGTCCGCATCACTCTTTCCATCTCTCTGACCGGCAGCAGCATCTGTACATCCTTCAATGGCTCTCTTTCATGCTGCCCCAGATGCCAACCACACAGAGCCAGAACATCAACAGCCTCCTGTCCGCACACAGGCAGTAAACAAGTGCTGCTGCCAGACGCAACCGACACCACCAGACACTCACACCCGCCGTTCCTCTCAGACACTCTGTCCCGTCAATATCTGCGCTAAGAGGCATTTCAACACACACTTCTAATGCATTTCAAATGGGCTGCAGCATTTCAAACTGATTATTCTGGCAGGATAACTCAATCAGAGGCTTTATCTCAAATCAAAGCAAATTAAAAAACAACTTAGAAGACGCTTCAACTCAGTGTCCCACATATTATAAATTCATACACTGCAGTACTGCCGGGAGATTTTTTTTAAAAAAAAGTGCCAAAGACGCACTTTAACTGTGTAAAGTGATATCTAATGTATGTCTCATACACATGCAGGGGAAGACAGATGTGCAGCAGAGACACACAGCATCACACTGGAGAAGAAAGTGGAGGTAAACAGCAGTAGTTTCCCAGCACCCCCAGCAGCGCGTCAGAGAAGGGCACTCAAGTTAGAAATACCTGCAACTACAGAATGGACGGAGAGAGAGGGGACATGCCTGGGAAGGAGGAATTGCCCATTCTCCGCCTCGATGCACCTGTTTACGGTCCTCTACCGCGCCGTCACTTTCTCTCTTATCTTCTTTATAAGCTCTTCTTTCTTCCCCATTCACTCTTCTTCTGCTGTTCTCTCTTCTCGCTCCTCTCGCTCCCGTTTTATCCCTTTCTTCTCAGCACGTCCATGTCTCAGCTGTGTCAGCATGTGTGTGAAGCGTCTGCTCGGACGGGGATGCTCTGCCTGTGATGAGAGCACGCCGGAGTGCAGAGGCGCTCCTAACCATGTCTTAGCATGGCCACTGAATAAACTCATGTTTTATGGATGCAGAGCCCTCCCCGCGCTGCCTCTCTTAAAGGGCCTGCATCCTCTAACCAGCTGCCTTTGATCTGAGCGCCGTCATTATACGCATTGGATTTTAATCATGTGTCTGTGGGAATATACTGTAGTGTGCATCTGTAATTCAATATCACTATGTGGGCTTGACACCGCGCTCGCAGTGCAGCTGAGGAGAGGAAGCAACTGATGGAGGGATGAAAAGAAATCCAGAGATGCAGATGTTTCTGTGACACTTTTCAGCAGACAAACTGGTGGTGGCGATGAATTATGAATACCAGCCAGCAAAGTGCGGAATAGCAAACACTGATAGCATATCATGAACGGGGCTGCGCCTGCATGCGTGATGAAACACTGCAGCTGATCTCAGAGCGTGTGTGTGTGTGTGTGTGTGTGTGTGTGTGTGTGTGTGTGTGTGTGTGCCCGCAACAAAGGATATTGTCAAAGTAAATCCTGCACTA
Source organism: Epinephelus moara (assembly GCF_006386435.1). NCBI lineage: Eukaryota > Metazoa > Chordata > Actinopteri > Perciformes > Serranidae > Epinephelus > Epinephelus moara. The sequence continues at coordinate 1,425,208 of NC_065518.1, read as the reverse complement.
GCACCGGCTGTAATTCAATCCTGAGTTGAAGGCCATGAATTAATGAGACAGAGCGTGTGTGTGTGAGAGGATGTGTGTGTGTGAGGGAGTGTGTTCAGGGTCAGGGGGGCTGTGTGTCATGCACACTATGACACCTGATAATAGGATCTCCTGGGTGGAGAATAAGGAGATGTTTGGACACCACAAAACAGAAGAGACGAAGCACAGGAGTGTCTTGTAACACTGACAGCCCTGATGTTCAGAAACCATCCTGGTAAATAGAGGTGGGTGATATGATCCTAAAATAATATCAGGATATTTCAGGGTATTTCTGCAACAACAATATTCTTGACGATATGACAAATTAGTAAAATTAATATTCTATAATTAAGTTAAGAACATAGAATTGCGACATGTGGAGACGGAGCAGCAGAGCGCCGAGCGGAGTGAATGTGTGATTAACTTAACCGTTGGTTCATTCATGTAGAAATATAACGCTGCGTTTCTTCCACCAACAGGGCTCTCATTTTAGTGTAGAGCGTCAGACTGAATTTACCAACGCACCATGTCAGGTCACTCACTCTCCGGGACCGCCAGTGTTACTTGAATAAGTAAACACTGACCAACGGGACCAGACTGGCCGACCCGTATGCTCTCACTCAGTGGATGGATGATGTCACAGGAAGCCAATCTTACAAAGGAGGACCACACTTGTTTGTTTTGCTATGGAAGCTAACGTTAGCTAATGTGCTAAAAAGTTAGCGTTCCAGAGAAATCCAATATTCCTCTTAATCCCTCCCCAGTTTCTGATGAGGTGGACATGATAACCCTTAATACACATAACCTTATTCATCCCTACAACAGGAAATACTTTTTCCCTAACCTGATATGAAGTGTGCGCTGCACATGTGAGCATTTTTGATGATGGCCTCCGTCCAGTCCTTTGGTCTTATCACATTTAACCATAGTTGTCTTTGTTTTTGTTGACGGGCAGTGGCGGCTGGTTTTGAGCCATGACTCCTTCTATTCTGGCTCCCAATAACACAACAAGACAAACACATGTTAACACTCCTATGGAGCCTACAGCCCTATAGACACGCCAACCACAGGGGATGGTGAGCAACCCATACAAATTCTATCTCCATGTTTTGTTGATTTTTCATGGCAGCACCACGTAGTTACCCTCTGCTATAAACGCCAGCAGCGTGACAAGACTCTGAGCGACTACTCTGTGCTGAGCGTTGCACCTTCAACATTTCTTTCTGGTCGCTGAGAATTTAAAGGTATTTAACTTTGGATAAAACACTGCAGCCGCTTGTCACTGTCACTTTTTACCCTGCTGTCTGATCACAGTGGAGGGGCGGGACAAATACCACAAAGACCGACCATCACGTCACTGAATAACAAATACAAAGGAGGAGAAATTAACACTGAACCCACACAGACCAGCTGTCACATCCTCTCTCCCTACATTCTTCAGCCTTCACTTCATCCTGAGCAAACTCTCTACCTTGTGCCAACATTTTTACTTGTGTGGATATTCTGTATCATAGCAACCAGATGCAACGAAGCATCTCAGCTGAAAGAAATACTGCACCCCTTATTGTGTCTCATTGCCCTCCTGTGTATTTTAATAAGTATTTAATTTGTTTTAAAGCTGTGTCGTCTCTGTCATTTAAAAAGCAACCATTTAGCTGAGCAATAAAAGTTATTGATAAAACACTGGAATTGGGGATAAATGAAGAAATTTGCAAAAACAACAAAATATGGTGGAAATATTGCATATCGCACTGTTGAGCCACCCTTAATCATTTATTTATTCATTAGCCGTAACCTCTAATGAATGCATGAATGATCAGAGTCACGGGGCGCTGGATCCCAGCTGACACTGGGTGAGAGGCAGGGTTCACCCTGGACAGGTCACCAGACTATCACAGGACTGACACATAGAGACAGACAACCATTCACACTCACATTCACACCTACGGACAATTTAGAGTCACCAATTAACCTGCATATCTTTGGACTGTGGGAGGAAGTTGGAGCACCTGGAGGAAACCCACGCTGACACAGGGAGAACATGTCAGAGCACCTGGAGGAAACCCACGCATACAAGGAGAAATTGAAATTCCTTCACCGTGACAGCCCAACCCTGACCATCCACCAGAAGTAGTTATTGTGAGAGGCCTACGGACATGAGTGCAGCTCTGCATGCCGATGAACCAGAGTGGACAGGACGCTGCACACGAGTCAATACAGAGCCTTGTTTGTTGCTCGGTGGCCTGAATTGACTCGCTGGTAAATAAAACATAGTGATAAATTAAAGATAGAGCTTGCTGGGCCTTGAGAGCGCGGATGCTCCCGTGCTCATAATGCTCTTGAGTGTCTTCTCTTTGCCCTTGAGGGACTCGACCTCACTTTGCTGCACACACACACACACACACCTCTACACCATGCTACAGGTGGGTAATAGAAAAACATATCAGTATGATGTATGCTCAGCCTTGGTTTTTCTCTCCTGAAATCTCATTGAGAATAGTTTGTGTGCCGACATCCTCGGCACCTTTCTATATCGGCGGTGAGGTAATTAACACAGTAAGTCACAGCTCAGCGAGAGACAAATCGCGCCCTTAAGAGAGGGAGAAGAGAGGGGATGTAATTACAGGGAGAAGTGGGACAGATGATGGGAATGGGAGTAGAGGAATAGACGAATGTATGTGTGGGAAGTTTACTCCATATTTATGAATTAATATCAGTTTTCTGTATGTTTTACCCTCATAAACACCTGATTTAAACACGCATATTCCGTCTTGATGTGGAGAGCAGGGAGAGCAGCGGAGGGAGGAAGAGGATGTTAAGAAAAGTCTTCCCAAGTAAGAGAGACAGAGGACGGGAGGCAGAGAGGTGACAGGTGGACAGGCTGACAGGCTGAGTGAATGACAGACTAAGCACAGAAACAGACAGGTGAAGACAGAGGGAATAAATACAGAGCAGGGACAGAAAAGGCAGCGAGACAGACAGAGATGACAGGATAATTACAGATTCATGGATTCCCGGTTGACCGGTGACAGCGAGAGCAGCTGCTCTCTCGCTGTGTCTGGCCAGGGGAGCTGAATAATGAATCGGGGATGCAGCCGACGTTGCAGACACATACAGTAACGGCACATACATCACACAGGGCAGCAGCAATTACCCACAGACAGAGTGGAAAGGACAGGTGTAGAGGACTTCAAAAAGACTGATGCTGCGTTCCTGGAAATTGCCAGATGTCAAGAAGAGGGACATCGGTTCACGTTAGGTGACGGCGGAGACGTGCGCGGACTCTCTGAGGGTAAAAACAAAAACAGAGCACTAGTTAACTTTTCACACATGAGGTCACACCAGGACGCCACCACTCAGGTTGGGTGTCAGATTAAGGCAAAACAAATGGAGTCCTGCTCCATCGTGTCAAAGGGGTCAGTTGAGGTGGTTCAGGCATCTGATCAGGATCCTCCTGGGCGCCTCCTGCTGGAGGCGTTCTGGGTACGTCCCACTGGTAGGAGGCCCCGGGGCAGACCCAGAACACACTGGAGGGATTATATATCTCATCTGGTCTGGGAACGCCTTGGGCTCCTCCAGGAGGAGCTGCAAAGTGTTGCTGGGGAGAGGGACATCTGGGTGCTTTGCTCAGCCTGCTGCCCCCGTGACCCGGCCCCGGATAAGCGGATGAAAAAGAAAGGAAGTATATTTAAAGGTATACTATGCAGGGATTGTAGGCTACTGTTTGGAAACAGTATAGCCAACCCTCAGCGTTGTCCGCCTGGCATTTCATCAAGCTATATTTGAGTTTTTTCGGCACTGCATCCTTAATTTTCAGAGCTTAGTCTTGGATGCATGCTGCTCACGGTTTGGCACCTGGTCGCTACCTTTCTATCACGGCCTAACCTGCACGCTGCGGCCACAAATGTCGCCAGCACAGCAAAATAAGAGCAGATTAATACATCACCACAAACTGAGAGTGGGACACAAGAGATGATTGAGAGGAATTACTTTTGTATGAGTCTACAGAATTCTTTCTTTGTTTTTGGAAAATCCTGCATAGTATATTTTTCTTTTCAGAAATAAACTTTTAAGGATGAACTAACGTCCCTTAATCATGTATAGTTCCAGTACTGTGTTTCTTTACGGCGAGACGCACTTTAACTTCTTCTAAAGAAACAAACACTGTGTGTGGGGGAGGCCTCTAGACCGAGAAGCATCCCCCACACACCCCTCCTGGTCCTCACCACCCCTCCAGGGCAGTTTGTCTAGAGGAAACACTGTATTCTAAACCAAAGAATAAGATCGTGGAGACGAGCAGCTAAGAGGATGTGCAGAAGAAAGCCCCCTGGCTGCCACTCTTTAGAGGAGTTCAGGGCACAGGACTAAGTCTCAACTACACCTGTCATCATCATCTCTATCAGTTTGGTATGAAAGTGTAGACATATGACTCATTCAGCCATCCATACGTCTTTTTCATTAAATATGTCATAAAACATGCGTCATATGTCATATGTCATAAAACGTACCTGGTAGATCAACATCTACACTTATTTGTTCCAAACTACTAGATAGCGAAAAACGGCCAAAATTAGACAAAATTAGCCTGTCCCCCAGGCTACAGGTAGTTTCTATCAGGTTTCTATCCATCCATAAAAAGCTGCACTTCCTTGCATTGGACACTAGAGGCATCATTCATACATCTACGGATCCATGGACACCAGTCACACACCGAAGTGCAAACGAGGCATCAAGAGCTTCACACAAGAGGTGCTCTATGGTGTTGTAGGATTGTGTAACTGAAGTATGACCAAGAAATTCACTTTTGTTGATGATCAGAGACCAAAATGTGCATCTTGCCAAATTCAGACTACACAGTATCCAGCGTTTTCCCTGCCTATCTAAGACAAAGGCGGGCCGCCTGGGTGATTTCGGCCACTGCCTTGGTTAAAGCATGTGTGTGTGCATGGGGGGCGTTCAGATGCACGCACAAACCCATTACTTTCAATTTAGACGCGCGTCATGTGCGCTCACAACCCAAAGCGACGCACATTTGGTGCGACGCCCTTGTTTTGTCGTCCGACGCACAGCTCCACGGACCTGCTTCTCCCTCTGGTGTTGTGTCAGATCCCGGTTCCCCCTCGGGCTGTGTCTCTCCAACTGTTTCCCACGGAGCTCTGCCCCGTTTGAAAGGCGAAGGAAGCCCGTACGTGGAAAGACGTAGCCTCCGAGATGTAGAATGTGTATCATAGAAGAGAAACACACATTTCAGGACCGCTGACTTGTGTCATCAGAACAGACATGTCCTGTGAGGGGGGACAATACCTGACAGTAATATTCTCAGCTGTCAGGATGTGCCTGCTGTAAAGGGTAAATAAAATCATAGAAGGCTGAAAATCACAGGACATGTCTGTTCTGATGATACAAGTCAGCAGTGGAAAGCTCAAGCATGTGGGGGCCTCCTTTCATATTTAATAGAGGAGCAGATCTAAAGTACAGCTGTCAAGATGCCCCCCGCCACAGGCCTTTGCCTCCTTGGTCTCAGGGAAAACCCTGGTATCAGCCCGATTATAGCCCGACCCGGCAGACAGAGGACATCAATCAATTGCTTGTATTATCCCATGCAGTATGTCACAGTGGCCTCATGACAGTGAAGAAGACTAGCATGTTGCATGTAGCGTGAAGTTTCTGCCCTCCATGACGGCAGCAACAACAGCTCTCACGGCGCTCTGTGCTGCAGTTCGAGCTCTTCTACACAACTGTAAACACAGTGAAGTAAAAGAGGATTGATGTTGATACTGCAGGTGGAGGTGTGAAACAGAGGAAAGGTCACCGTCATTTTTTCTGTCTTTTCTAAACACACAGCCACTGTGCATCCCTCACCTGTGTAGGTGCTGCCTACAGCAGCAGCAGTCTGTCTGATAATGGGTACACGTCGGGTCGTTGGTCTTACATTAACGGGTCAGGTCAGGCCATGTACTGAATCGATTCAGACATAATTGCAGGTGGCAGGTTGGTTACAGTGGTGAACTTTATAAAGACTGGATCCATGCATGACTCTGGACTGTAATGAGGCCACAGAGCAGAGCCTGGACACACTGAAAGGTTTACATCTCATATCCAGTCGTTCAGTAGAAGGACATGCAGTCAGAAAGGACCTCGACCACGATGCGTTTCTAAACAGACATAAAGCATGTGTGAACAGTCAGACAGACGGGAGGATAGATAGTGTAGAGCGCAACAGACGGGGAGAGCACTTCAAAGAAAATCAAATTAAAGTGTGCTTCATAGTAATTGCATTCACACCTTGATATATTTAATTACTCCAACAGCAGCATCAAAAGCCTTGATCTCCTGCTGAAAAACAATATGAAGCCAGACTGAATTACAAACACCTTGTCATTAAAGCATAAAGACTCATATCATCATATCAATCTGTGAACACACTGCATCGGGCAGGTCTGTCATTAGTTATCTTTTCTCTTCACTCAGGATGAAAAGAGTCGACCGGGGCTCAGGCTGTCTTTACATCCGCTGGTGTTTGTCTGGGTTCTGCTGTTAAACAGCTAAAAACACCGTTTGTTTGTCATTGGTTTGGTTTTAATTGAGTCGATCTATTTTGGGGTTTCACAACAAATCAGGCAGACAGACACTTTGATGTTTGCATGAATGTGAATTATCGCGCCGAAAACTAGGTCAGGTAAACACTATGTTGTTTTAATGAAGTTCTAGACTGAGTGGACGGATTTTTAAACGACTCAGCTGGACATCGTTTTAAAAAATCATTCAGAGAGATGAAGAGGAGACAGCTGAGCACTCTGGAGACTGGAGACGTGACTTTGGATTTGAGACCAAAAAGCTGTGGAGACTTGACCTTGATAGCCATAAATACTGTCACAAACAATCAGTAACATAACCAGGATGCAACGTCTCCATAGCTTAATGTACGTCCAGCTGCTGGCACCAGAATAAAATGGAGAAAACTATAGATTCAGATTAAAGAAATGATCCTTTCATTACAGAATTAATGAGTCTATACATGAGTAGCTCAACAGTTTCCCTCCTCTCCAGGATATCGCCTGATTTCCTCTGTGCAGCCCTGAAAACTCACAAATCACTTATTTATGAGCTTGTTCCTACTTTCAGACATTAAAGAGCTCCTTCTCATTTTTGTTAAGTATTCAAGATTATTATCATGGTTTCATTTGTCTATTGTGTTATAAGAAATCATGCCACCTGCACAATACACCTGTGTGCACTGCCAATTATGATTTACTTTACAGAAATACTTTGTGAGGGGCTGGGTATCGGTGCTCCATGCCTTTAAAGGCCCTGACACACCAAGCTGACGGTCGGCCGTCGACCAAAGTCGGGCCGTCGATGAGCGCCTGTCGCCCTAGTTTTTGCGTTGTGTCCCGCACCGTCAGCACTTTGGTGTCGGCGGCTTTTCGGCCAATTGAGCATGTTGAATCGGCGGCGGAGCTTGTCGGTGAAAGAGATCACTCCGATTGGCTGTTCAGGTTTTATTTCCTCGCCCTTGTAGCGAGTGAATCTGCCTGTAGTGAAACCGGGGCTAACCGGTGCTTCCTCCTCAGGCTCCACTTCACTCAGCTGCCCCACAGACCCGCTGCTTCTTC
>NC_065518.1:1412713-1417024 GCF_006386435.1 Epinephelus moara | reverse complement strand
CATTAACAGGCGGCTCGCTCAGTGTGTGACGTGCACTTGGAGATAAAATATAGGCCTATATTAATGAAGGTTCATTAGTACGGTTTGTATTTCTCTGTAATGTAGCACAGTGTTAACAATGTTACTGATACTATTCTTTCTCACACCTTCAACTCAAACCACCAAAATATATCATTTAATCATTACAGCGATATCAGAAACATGCAGACCAGCAGCTCTCGTGTTCAGGGAGGTAAAATTACTGTTCCCCTTATTGTAGGATTTTCTTTTCTCCCCTTTAGTTCTGTATTCTTCTGACATTTAAATAAAACTTTTTAAAATTACTTTAACCTTTTGAAACCTGGAGTGACATCACTTTTCTTGTGCTGCTTTCCGAAACCTTTCTCAAGTATTTAAACCTTTGAACCTTTGAGCAAATTGGTGTAATTTCTTTCAGAAACATAAGAAAAAAAGCAATGAACAACTAAGAAAGTAAGAAATGTCACACCAATTGCAAAAAAAGAGATATAAAAATTATTTTTTTTTAAAAACAAGGGAAAAAAGACATGGAAAAACTACATGTATTATTATTATTATTATTATTATTTTAAATTATGCTACAGAAATATTAAAAAGCTCTTTCCAGGTCATTTCCTTTTTTACTAATTTTCTTGTTTTTAATTTTCTATTTTTACTAATTCATTTCTAATTTTTTTAGTCACTTCTTCTTTCATTGCTCGTTGTCTTCTCCGCATGTTTTAAAAGGAATCAGGCCAATTTCAACACTTATATTCCATCAAATAAAAATATTCAGGTACAGAACAAGAACACGTGCAGATGTCTCATGTGACCTGTAATTTTCAAAGCAATATTCTGACTTTTATATTTCCCAATGACTCAAAGCAATAATGTCAATATCTACAGTTCTGCTAAAGTGAAATATTGCACATATCAGTTTCCAGCAGTTTTTTGTCTGGGATAAAATCCAGTGGATGAAAAATGACTTTGATATTCCTGTGCTGAAACACACAGCGTGCACGGTTATCACACTTTATTGTTTATTCTATCATGTGCATTCACTGTTTTATTTTTGCTTTGATATTTTTATTGCAAGTGTTTGTTCGGATAGTTTTTCTCCTCAGGTTAATGATGGGCTGTTGAATCACTAACACCAATAAGGGCCACACACACACACACATGATTTACAACAGTAATTTCTGATGACTGATGGCTCTGTGTGCTTTCTGTCCTGCTTTCCTCTCCATGATGGCAGAACTCCCACCAGAGTTTGGCAGCGTCAGACATGTTGGGTCCAAGAAAAACTTCATAAGCGGTCTAATTCAGTTGTCAGAGGCACGATATTGATATTCTGTTCCAGTTTGGTCGGATAAAAGTGGCCACAGACCAGAATCAACAAATGGCAAAAGCTGCACTTTGCATTCCAGTGAGCCCAGTAAAGCCAGGGGTAAACTGTGACCTGCAGTCACTGGTGACATATGAGAGACAGACACCAGCCACTTAGTTTCAGAATACGATCAGGATCTGTCCCAACACTCACTCACAGTATTTACTGAGTAGTTAAGTGTGTGATTCCAGTGACTTTAACCACGTCCAAGCACAAACACTGACTGCAAGTGTGCTAAGGATTTACAAGCTGCATGAATCTGTGGTAGTTTAGAAATTAAAGTTATCGCCAGTTAATGTTTGCTGAGACACAGCTCCTGCTGACATGGTTTATAATGAAAGTTTTTCCTTTTCTGACAGCTTTATAATCCAGCGACTAAATGAAGAACAAGTTTTAGAGATAACGACATCTGTGATCATTAGGGACGCACCAACTGTGAAATTCTGGGTCAATATTGATGCTTGAAATTACAATTTGGACGATAACTTAGGCCCAATCCCAATACCCCCCCTTGTCCACTACCCCTTGGCCCTCGAAATGAATCAACGAGGGGTAGGTGTTGAAATCTTTCCCTAGGAATTGGGACACCACTCACTACGTCACCGCGTCGGTTACGTTCACGCATGTGTAACTATTTTAAACAGGAAGCTGCGAGCCATCTACATTTCCAACCGGCATCTACAATGGAGTCTCCAGTTGAGTTCATCCTACCGATCGCGTTTGCCGCATTCATCATGCTTCGTTTGATGAACGACAGACGACAGGGGACTTCTGCTAGCTAGCTAACCAGCTAACATTACGAGGCAGCATAGTTATACTAGCTGGCGTGTTATCGTAATGTGAAAAATCCGACAATTTTGCAGAACAGGACAGATGACAGACGCCAGATAGTGCAAGCTAGCTAGCTAGCTAGCTAACAAGCAACCTGACGACGGCAACGTTAGCTATGTATGAACTTTTTCCCCCGTCTCTTGCTCGGTGGTAGCCATGGCGACGTCTACCCCTCGCTGGAACGCGCAAATGTAGGGGTAGGGCCAAGGGGTTGGGCTAAGGGTGGGGGGGTATTGGGACGGGTCCTAATTTTGATGTTTAGTTGTGGTTGTTGTTTATTTGTTTGTTTGTAATAATTCCCCCTTTTGAGCCAGAAACACAAAGAAAGCTTCATTATGAAAAATAAATGAAGTGTTTTAATGTCAGTCAGCCCTTCATTGCACTACCTTTGAATGAGCACACATTTATGAAACTACCTAAGATATAACATTTCACATGGAATTCATCTTTTTAAAAAACATCTTCGAAAGTCTTTTTACGATATATAATAATTACCTCTCTACTATTGTAAATGGACTGCACTTGTATAGCACCTTTCTAGTCTCATGACCACTCAAAGCGCTTTTACACTACGTCACATTCACCCATTCACACACACATTCACACACTAGTGGCCGAGGCTACTGTACAGCCATCGGGAGCAATTTGGGGTTCAGTATCTTGCCCAAAGACACTCTGGCACGCAGACTGGAGGAGTCGGGAATCGACTGCCCATCTTCTGATTAGCGGACAACCTCCTCTACCTCTGAACCACAGCCGCCCCGATTTCATATATTATATAGATAATATAATATCTATTTTATATTGCTGTGAAAATATCAACAAATTTCTCCTTCAAACAGCTGAATTTATTCAAGTTTCTCACCATAAAATAAATTTTACAAAGTCACATTTGAACATCATGTGATAAATGTATAATTTACCTTTGTGCAACACTAATTTTCACTAAATAGAGCTTGAACGCTTCGTAATGCAACTTAATGCAACATCTGTTAGCTATTACTTGCCGCCACCAGCTGCTAACAGCTCACATTACATAGCTCTCCTCCTGCCAATTTCAACACAGACATGTTTATAGTGAGTTTACTGCATCCTTTCGTACCAAAGGCGTCCTGAAAGATCTCTGTTCATCCCAAACATGTTTCTTCTATAGTCCCTTGGGCAACAGGACACCGTTAGTCTCAGGCCCTGCTTTTTAGCCCACGCACTGATGTGACACAACAGAGAAACATCAGCCACTGCCATTGGTGAATGTCAACTTATTTGCCAATAGGCCGTTGGCAGTCAACAAGGCATATATTGTAATCAATCATACTCATGTATGCTAATCAACCCCCTGCACCCCAGCCAACTGGGACTTATGACTAAGAGAGAGAAGATGGAAGGTTGACTATTGCAAGCAGTGTTTCTGCAAGATATTAATAACTCGAGAACTCATCACTGGATGCAATACAAGTGCTTCACTACAGCTGTCAGCCATAGCTAACCGCCCACAACTCGTCTCACGTGTTCCTTTTTCTTGTCAGACCACCAATTTGCAATAGACGACTGCGCCGAGAACACCAGCCACTTCCTCCTTTTCATTTCCTCCACCATTTTACTGGTAAAAAAAACAAAAAAATCAAAGCATTCGAATATTGATTTGGACATCAATTACCATGGCAACGACCAGAGCTTTGATGATGCTGTACTTCTGTTTACTTTAATGCAAATATTTTTTGCTGTTTTGCAACTTCCTGATGTGACCCACAGCAACTTAATCAGTTTATTATTATTTTTACTACAGTTATGATTTAATGTCACATGTGTTGTCAAGGTAGGTGAAGTTGGGGTCAGAAATAACACCTAGCAAGCACCAAAAGTGGGTAGCTTCTCCGTTTAGCAAGGAAAATATGATACCAACCGGATTAACTGAACTATATACAGTCAGGTCCATAATTATTTGGACAATGATACAGTTGTCGTCATTTTGGCTCTGTACACCACCACAATGGGTTTTAAATGAAACAATGAATACCTGCTTAAAGTGCAGACTCTCAGCTTTCATTTAAGGCTTTTTTCAAAAATGTAGTATGAACCGTGTAGGAATTACAACC
>NC_065518.1:1395745-1411543 GCF_006386435.1 Epinephelus moara | reverse complement strand
CTGTGGACAATAAACCAGGTGCAGACTTCCATCTGTGTCACCGCTGATGAGGAAATACAGCGAGTGCTGGACGGAGCAGTGAGTGACAACAACCCCGCCCACATTTAAGAGGACTGTCTGAACAGACCGAGGGTCTAGGTACCATGTCTGAAGGGTCACTGTTGGTTCCAAAGGTGCTGGACTGAAAGGGTTTGGTGGAGACGGGGCTGTAGTTTTGCAGCACTGTTTACCTTTGAGGACATCAGCAGCATCAGTCTGTTTCTAACTACACTTATTCTGACCTGTAAAAAACATCCTTGCCTGGTTGGATTTTCTTTCATCTCCCAGTCCCCTCTCCCAGTCAGTCAAAAAGTTAACTTAGGACACTGGGTGAAGCCCATTAATCCATTCTCTATACCTGCTTATTCAAGGTCCCGGGGGCGCTGAAACCTATCCCAGCATGCATTGTGCCAAGGCTAAAGAGAAGCTCCACACTTCCCCAGGCTGACGCAGAACTAAAATTAAAACATTTTCTCATCTCTGGACAATTCACAGTCTCCACTTCACCTGAGAGCTACGTGTCTTTTTAACTGTGAAAGGAAAGCACAAGGAGGAGGTGAGAATACACCAGCTGCTGACAGAAAGGACCGAGGTCACGCTTTACACCTGCACAACACGTCTATTCAGCAGATAAAAAGACACTTTAAGAGAGTTTAAGTGGATCACTCTCTCTTTCCCTTCTGAGTGCAGCTGGTATGAAAACCAAGTGAAGGCTGCAGACGCTCAACAATCACACTCTCTTCTCTAAACCAAAGATGGTGGACAGAACAGACATATCTCCTTCCTGTTTCAGACCAGAGCTGTAACTAAAATTGCTTTATCTATGAAAGACTCTAGAAGTCTGTGTCTGAGAGATCGTGTCTTTGTGGTCGCTGCTCCAAAGCTTTGGAATAGTCCTCCCCTCTTAATCAAATGCTCCCCTTTTAAGACAAATATTAAAACGTGTATGTTTTCAAAGGCCTTAGGTTGTTTGTAGTCGCTTTAATATTTTATCATCTTTATAAACATTTGTAATTGTTCTTACTGGTTTTATTCTGTTTTATATTTGTGTACATTTTATATTGCTACATATTGTGTGTCACTGTGTGCAATATAAATGAACTTGATTTGATTTAATCTGTAAAATACTGAGAAACCTACAAAATGTTGTTTTTGTCTTGTAAATGACTCATAATAATAAATCAAATATCAAAGTAGTTGCAGATTCATTTTCCATGAGTCGATCGACCATCTGTTGCAGCTCTATTTTGTAAAACACAAGAAAAAAGGGAACATTTTATTATATATTCAAACATCTTACTAATGAAGATTAATATAATGATAAAATAAAGAAGGCACGTTCATGCAACAATCTGGGCTTCACACTGATTAAAACTTAAATGACTGAATTAACCAATTAATCAGTCAACACGAAGTTAAATCAGCAACAATTTTAATCATTTCTCTTACATTTTGTGTGCATGTGGGAACAAGTTAAAAATCTTGTGGGCACAAAACAATTATACTGTGGGAAGACGTTAATTATCTTGTACACATCAGATAAATAACCTGTTCCAACAAGATAATAACTCAACTTTAGAGCCTCCGTACTAATTATGTGTTAATGAGTTTGGGACAAAACAAACACCAATTTGAAGATGTCACTCTATCAGTGGTAACAAAGTACTGTACTTTAATATTAAGGTACTTGTTCTTGAGTATTTCCATTTTCTGCTGCTTTACACTTAAGAGGGAAATATTGTACTTTTTACTCTGTTACATTCATCTGATCATTTTCTTTTCTTTGGTACTTTCAACTATAATCAATGTATAAATGTATTATCTGAGGTTAACATGGGACTTCAAAGCTACCAAGCAGTACAGAGATTAATTTAACTTAGCTCCTCATTTACCAACTGTAACATTAAAGTGATAAACACATTAATGCATCAGGTATAATCCAGTTATATAATGTACATCTTTATAAAGTGGGTCATACTGTGTTATGATTTCTCTCACTACTTAAGTAAACCTCTCAAAGCAGGGCCTTTATGTATTTACACCATAACATTACTACTTTACTTCAGTAAAACATCTGAGTACTTCTTCCACCACTGCCTAAAATATTTCTGGAATCTGGTGGGTTGTTATTACATTCAGAGGGAGGATATATTGTGTAATTGTAATTACTGTGTTTTGCACTTGTTGAGTTCCTAACGCTAACTCTTGTTATTTTATTATTTATTATTACACCATTGTGTTTTACTCAATATCTCAGTCTGAGGCAAAACAAATATTTCAAATGTAGGTCTGTTTCTACACTGTGGTTTATACTTATTTTATTTATCACTATTTTATCACTCTAGTGCGCATGCGCCCGATTTAAGAAGTTACTGAAGTAGAAGATCTGAGGATTCATGTTGTCACTGTATTTAACACTGAAAAATGACCTTATGATGAGAAGCATGGTGAGTGAAGTCACAGCTCTGCTACTGATGATAGACACATCCATCCTCAACAGATTTAATGAGTAAACAACGGTTAATCTGTGACCAACAACAATAAACCCTCACACACACACCACAGCTGCAGACAGCTGCACAAGTGACGTCACATTAGCTTAGCATAAACACGTTAGCTAGCAACACTACCATCAAACAAACAGAGCTAAACTCACCGTTAGCTTGTTAGCTTGTTAGCTTCCTCATCCTGTCACACGTTTGTTGAGTTAGAAACATGTCGCTCCGCTTGTCCTGTCTGTCTTCTGTCTGTCCTCTGCCTGTCTTCTGTCTTTCTTCTGTCTGTCTCCACTTTTGAGTTAAAAACTGTCTTTTTAACCGCCATGTTTTCCTCCCAAACTCTGTCACCTGAGCGCACCACCTGCTGCAGTGATCATCACTGTGGGAGCGCTCGGTTTGTGTCACTGAACGGCCGCGACGGGCGGTGATTCACATTTATAAAAATCATTTTTAGTGTTTGTGTTCTCCTTCAGCTTGTAAATGAAAACATGAACATTAATTACTCAGAGTATTAGTTTAATCTAAATAATACAGTTTCTGTGTTTAACAATATGATGAAACATTTGTACAAATTTCTTTGTTTTCCTTTTTTCAGCAGTGTGTTTTTTATTTAATAAAGTCAAGTAGGTGACACTGACTGTTCAGATAAATGTCTCGTGCATGTCATGTCCTTTTTTGTGTGTTTTTACAGTTATAAGACGTCCACATGCTTTTTGATACGTCTACACTGACGCTATAAATAAAAAAAGTCAGAAATAATGTAACATTACATAACAACACATTTTCACTCCATCTTCGTCACATATTGACGCTCCACATCCACATACATGTGCAAGGTACCCTGGGTGTGTTGGACGCTGTGTCAACTTCAGCCTGTTACATGCACTGTCTTCTTTCAAAATAAAACTCTGTTGTCACAGGAAATGTTCAGTTTGCATACAGTGTCTTTCAAAATAAAAGCACTCCGTCATTACAACACTGCAACTTGACTTTTTCTTCCTTCAGCAACAAACACATAGTTGGGTTTATGCTGTGATCCATTTACGCTGCTACGAGCGGTGAGACTCAAGATGGTGTCGTAAAATGTCGTAACTTCCTGTTTAAATTGGCGATATGCGTCCCCGTTTGCGTTTGTACCATTTACAACCTAAACGTAAACAAAGATGGATGCCTCCAAGGATGCAGTCGTCGCTATTGCAGTAGCGGAGCCTTTATTAATAGCATCACTGCTAGCTACTTTCACCAACACCAACCGATAAACAACACATACACGACATTCCACGACCAACAACATATCATAAAGCATTCCCATAATGCACTGTAATGTGAACGAGTCATTAAAATGAAGACTACAAATAATAGTAAAGAGCAGAGCCACTTGTGGTAAATACAGGGCACAGCCATCTTTGCTTTCGCCAGTCTTTCGAAACTTGTGGTCCTCTGAGTTCGTACGAGACCGCTACTGGTAGAACCTCCTCAAAGAGGCGTGTCATGACTTGTTGCTGCGTAATTTTGCGCAGTTTTCCTACCGTCTTACTAGCGGTAAGATCTATATGGAACGCACCATTAGGCAACAAAAACACGTGGTCGGGTTGGTGTAGGAAAAAAGAACAGGATTTGGCTTTAGCATTTTACAGGACGCGACCACTGCTCTCTCAGGCGAAAGTGATTGTTGGACCCATCCGGACTTTTACCACTTTAACTTTCCCTCTTGTTTGCTGCGTTTCCTCCTGATGCCGCCGGGCACCGTTAAACTATAACGACAACCGGCTGTGTATCACGTCAATGTTAAAGGACGCCTTTTTACATTGGTTCCTGTCGCTGCAAGTCACTGCCCACGTGCCGGATTTCAACGATTTCAGAGAAGACTGGACTCAACATCACATAACATCTGTAACACTGGGTGGAACATTAACTGTGAATGAACTGGGTTTATTACTTATATATTTAACTGGGTGGAAAACAGACTGGGGACAGTTGTATATGAGTTGTAAATAAATTTGGGATTTGTTGAAATAATAGACGAGTTAAAAGAAGAAATGTAAGAAAGGGTTAGGGACATATAAGTTTTACTTCTGCCTGCTCCTCTCCGGACACTGGGAGCTTTGTCTTTTTATTCATTCATTCATTTACAATATAGTTATGTTCAGGGACCAGTAGAGTAACATTTTGGCTTTCAATTGTATTTTCAGAAAATTTTATCTTCCTATGTTATGGCTTAAAGTTTATTTCAAAGCTTCATTTATACTGGAAATGAACACTAAACCTTTTTATTTTATCTATTCATTTCTTGCCTGAAGACAGTCAGACTCAAACACTGATGCTCAGTGTGCAGTAGCTGAGTGTAATTATAGAATGAGAACTCCCTTTTATGTCATTAATCCCCTAAAATTCACAGATAAATAAACCAGTGCTGCAGAAATATGCTGCTCACAAAAAGTAAAGGGAACACTTAACGGTCACTTTGTAACAGGAAGTCAGTTAAACTTCAGTGATATCAATCTGTCCATTCAGGAAGCACAAGTGATTGTGAATCAGTTTCAGCTGCTTTGGGTCAAATCAAAGTGACAACAGGAACAATGGAGAGACAAACAGGAAATGGTTTTACATGTGGTGTCCACAGACAGTTGCTCTCTCCTTCTCCTTCCTCACTGATCGTCTTCTCATCAGGGTCGACTCTGAGTAAGTCAACAAGATAAATGTGACACTTTCTAATGTCACAATGGAGGGACAACTACGCAGGTTGATTTTAGCGCTGCTCATCGTGGACTATATTGCTGTCATTGTTCATTTTAGTCAAACCATACAGTTTGAAAACGAGGCGCGGCTCCAACTAGAAAACAATGTTTTGATGCATTGGATGTGCTGAATGTGCATATTAAGGCAGTACAGGAGGAGGTGCACATTAATAATCCTCCAGGACTGTAACATGCTCATGTTTAACCCAAACAATGTGTCATGTGACTGCAGTTGCTTCACATCCAGGTCGGAACACCTTCTCACCACAAACCAACCGCACCAGAGTTCCTTTGGAACCGGACTGAGACCACCTCTTCAAGAAGGTCTCGGTCTGGTTGTTTTGGTGTGTTCACACCTGCACAAAGGAACCGCACTGAGGGGGCAAATGAACTGGAGTTTGACTGAACTGAACCAAACAGAGCAGGTGTGAACGCAGCCTTAGTTACATTAAACACTGACTTTAGGTTCAGGTGAGATCTGTTGTTTAAAAGGTGTGTGATGACTTGAATAAAGAAAGTGACCAAATGACCCAGACGTCTTTAAATTCTAAATATTTGAATCGTCCTGTTAAAAACTGGCAGAAACAATAATATGTCTGTCTCTCTTTTTAATTTGATGTGTTGAACGTATCCCAGCATGAACAGAACAGAGTAGGCAGGGTCATCCTGTCAGCGATCATACATCCTAACTGTGCTGCACATTATCGAGCTCTCTTTGAAGCCGTCCTGACCCATATCTCCTCTGTCAGTCTTCTTTTCACCCCTTAATTTACCTGGCCATCCAGGCCCAAAAAATTTGTTACCATAGCAACCCCTCCACAGAGAGGGGGCTGCGGTGGAGAGGAAGGGTTACCCGAGCACACTGGTATTTAACTACACACACACACACACACACACACACGTACACACAGAGTAGGTCAGTGGAGACATGAGCTCTGTAGCTCCAGTGCAGAGCTCACAGCCCTGCAGCAGAGGATCTGTGATGTGTGCAGACTGCCAGGACTCCACAATAACCTCCAGGCTGCCTTTTATGTCGCTCCACCAATCGCTGCACCGGGATTCACTCCAGGTTTTTTTTTTTTCAGTCTAGTTTTGGGCTGATAATGGTTTTATAATCATGTGCTTTAAATCAGGCAGAGCAGCACTTCCTTCTCTCAGTGCTCACAGTCCGGTTCCACCAAAGTGTTCAATCATTTATTTCCACCCACTGGTGAAATGGATCTCAAGTGATGCACAGTCTCAGGGTGCTGGTACCTTACTGGAGTATTTATATGTTATTTATGCTGATTAATACTTTTACGTTACAACATGTCAGAGCTAAATATTTTATATGACCTCATATTGCTAAACTACATTTATCTGACAGCAGTGCTACTACAGCATGGACACACTCAGATAGACTGTGTTCTCTTAGCTGATAATAAGTCATCATATCTGTTGATCATATTTTGTGTTAATAATCTGAATCTGTAAAGCTGTCGACTAAATGTAGTGCTGTAAAAAGTAAAATATATCCAGGGTTCCTATTCCTTTATAACTCTCCTGAACAAATGGGCTTCACAAGACAAAATTAGTAAAAAGAGAAAATTTAAAAAAAGAAAATTAGAAAAAAAAAGGAAAGAAATAAAGTTAAAAATAAACAAACAAGGAAATGACCTGGAAAATGTGCTTAAAAAATTTAATAATTCTGTACCATAATATATATATGTAACAACACCAATAATAATAAATTGTAATAATAAATAATAATAAATTGCTCTGAGCAAAGTGCTGCGGTTATTTTCAAAAACATGGGAAAAATTGCAAAAAAAAAAATTTGATTTAGAAAAATATTTTTTAAAAATAAGGGGAAAAGCTGGGTAAAATTTGTATTTATTATCTTTTTTATTATTGTTGGTGTTGTTACATATATGGAGTCATGGTACAGAATTATAAGTTTTTTTAAGCACATTTTCTTGTTTATTTTTAACTTTATTTATTTCCTATTATTTTTTTTCTAATTTTCTTTTTTTTAATTTTCTCTTTTTACTAATTTTGTCGTGTTGCTTGTTGCCTTCTTCCCATGTTTGTGAAAGAACTCATTCCCATTTGCTCAGGAGTCAAACAGTTATAAAGGTGCATAACCCTGGATATATTTTACTTTTTGCTTAAATACAGGTTTAAATACATGTGAAAGGCGCCTGAAGACAGCAGAGGAAAAGTGATGTCGCTCCAGGTTTCAAGCGGTTAAACATTAAATTCAAGGACGTTCCAGACCCTGTTCTTTCACATTCAAGGACCAACACAGCACAGTTTGAGACAAGAATCAAGATTAAGTAGTTACAATACTAAGAATTTATATAATGAGAATTAGCAGGTCACAGAAAAACATTTAAAAGAGTCTAATTACTCAAGTTAAAAAAAAAAAAAAATCAAAAGAACCTCAATTTTTATTTTTCCGAGCACTTTTAATTTCTAACTTCTATTTATGTCAGTTTTCGAAAACCTTTAAGACCTCAACGTTCTTCCCCTCAACTCTGCAAACTTCTTTTTAAAAGACATTTCTGGTGTTTTTGCCTTTATGTGACAGGACAGATACGATGTGAAACGGGGGATGATGGGCTGCCTGCTCTACAGCTGAGCCAGTGGGCCGGGGCCCTGACTTTGCAAACTTTAAATGATTCCAAGGACCTGTGGGAACCCAGTACGTCCCTGTGATATTTAGTGGAACAGAAAATCAGAAAATGGAAAAACTCCAGTCAAGTACCTCAGAATGGTTCTTCAGTACAGTACTTGAGTAAATGTACTCAGTTACATTCCACCACTGCAGATCCTTTATTTAAGCAAAAGTAGCAACACAACAATTTCAAAGTACTCCATTACAAGGTGAAGTCCTGCCTCAGTAAAAGTATTCATACATGACTTTATGAGTTGATACTGATGCGTCAGTGTTTGCATGTTGCAGCTGCTCGAGGTGGAGCTTCTGTCAGCTGCTTTATATACAGTTTAGTTCCCAACGTGGGGGCCGGGCCCCTCTGAAGGGTCATCAGATAAATCTGAGGGGTTGTGAGATGATTAATGGGAGAGAGAAGAAGAAGATACTACCAGAGCCTACCAGGCAGAGGCCCCGGGGACCCTGGCCTTCACCTTCAATACGTCAAATGTCAAATTAACATGAACCGACCAGGAGGGGACTCGAAGTTAAAACAACGAGACACAAAACAACCAGGGGTCACATTTATAAAACAATGTGCAGGATACAGACTAAAAATGTACGTAGGGACAAAAGACAAAAAATATTAGACAGTTTCTACTGTCAGGCTCCACCTTAGGGTCTGTGTCGCCAATTTCCTGTCTCCAAAATGTTCTTGTTGTCTTGCTCCTCTGTAAGAGAGGGGGTGGGGCCCTTTGCATATCTGTGCCCAGGTGCTGATTGTCTTATAATGCGCCCATGATATTACCGCACTATTTAGTATGTCAGGAAATGATTTTGTATGTCCCACTGTCATATGCAGTTTGTCATAACTACCAGGATGTTCTACTGCATTGAGTCACACACTGCACTCTCCAGTTATTCTGCAGGGGAGAAGATGCGTCACATCAACCGAGCCGTGAACAGAAGACAGCTCACTGACAGACGCCTCAAAAAATGATCATAAAGATAATCAGTAACAGCTGGGTGACCTCTGGCTCACTGCTGGTAGAGTGTGTGGCCCTTACAGTCTTCTGCAGTGGCCTGTTTGACTCTGAGCCGTGTCGTCACCTCCTTCTCTCTCACACACTTCCTGTCTGTCTGCAGAGCTGTCCCATCAATAAAAAGACAAATCCCCCCCAAATAAATCTTTAAAAAGAAAATACAAAAAAAAAAAAAAAAATGTTAATGCAGAAGCTGACAGGAAGTAAACAAGGACCAAAGCTGTTGCCCTAGCAACAGAATAGCAATGAAACGGTCCATTGAAACTACATACATTGTAAAGTAACAACAGGAGAGCTCTCGGGGTTGACCTCTGACCTCTGTCTCTCACAGGCTCAGCACATGGCATTTTGTTTCGTCTCCAAGGTCATGTTAAGTGATAACGTTAAGATCTGCTGCGTTCCAAATCGCATGCTTCTTATTTTTAATAATAAAAATATTTAAGGAAATTTATGTTGTGAAAAAATGGTCTTTTTCTCTAAAACATGTCACGAAAAAAATGTGAAAAATATTGGAAACCTTATTTGACTTTGAAGTGAAATTTCATATTTGTATTTATTGTGTTAGGTGAGTTATGTCTTATTCCTCTCAGTGTGAAGACGTACAGAATAGACTGCAGCTCATGAATGAGTGGAGGATTTCTCCTTCCTTTAAACACCCCTCGCTGTCCAGAATCAAAGTGAAGCATCGCAAGGACGATCATGGACATAAAGGACCCCGTTATCTGTGACACTACAATGTGACCTCGATTCATTTCTTTTTCTATTTGACAATATGTTAAACATTTCACCTTCACCTGTGATGTCACTGCCTGTTGTCCTTGGTTTTGTCTGCTTTTTTCTTTTCATAAAGAATAATAAAGTAGAAAAAAAATAACTGCTACAGAGACATGAGCAAGAGGGTCAAAGTTCAAGGCAAGTTGTGCGTCCCAACCGTGCGCAGTCTCTATGCAACAGTACGAACTCTGTAAGTTCAGCTGCAAAACACACTGAAAGGAAAAGGACAAAGTGTTCAATCAGGAGCGCAGGGTTCAATCTCTTTAATCATTTCAGCTCAAACAACTGTTCAAATAAAACCACGTGAGACGTTCAGAGGGCTCGTCTTGGTTTATAGTTAACTTCTTAGACAACATTTGAAATTTAAGAACAAATGTTTAATATGAAATTATTTATTCAACATATAAAAACAGGTCTGAAAAGGACAAAACATTCAAGGTGTTTAAAACGAACAAACCCTGTTTGATTGTTTCTAAAAAAGTGTGAAAACAGTCAACTTTGGACTGAATGAATAAAGACAATATTTGTTTATATGCTGACATATTAAGAAATGGATCTTCATGATAAAAAAGAAAACAGTAAGTGCAAATATTCAAAAAGTAAAAGGAAACATGTTTAAACAGCCGGCGACGTCACAAAGGTCAGAAATGATTTGTTTAGCAGGCGTTTCATTTCCAAACAATCCCCAAGAAATTACCTAAAAATAACTTTGGTGTAAACTTAAGCAAAAGAGGAACAAATATGTTTTATTATTCATTTATAATTGGAGACTTTAAATGTTTGTTTAAAGATTCCAGCTGACGAGAAATGACTCTATTTGCCTTTGAGATCACCAGGAAACTTCCAGGGAAATTATTAGGAATCATTTGGGAAATTTTGGGCCTGTAAAATAAAGTGTTGCTAAAAAGTCTTAAGATCTACTTACTTGCTATAAAGTGTTGCTAAAAAGTCTTAAGATCTACTTACTTGCTTGCTTTTTCCAGAGCTTTCGCCACATCTTACTGTCTTCCTCGGTTAAAAACAACAACGTTTAATTCTTACTGTCTTCCTCGGTTAAAAACAACAACGTTTAATGCATCCTCATGAAAGTCCATCATGTTATATATGTGGCTGATTAAGCATCAGAAGAAAACGCAGCTTCCCTTCACCATCATGTGCAAATACAGCGCTGAAAGTTGGTGATAGTCCTTAAAGTTTGTTCTAATCAAACATATGAGGCACAAATATTAAAGTTAATGTACAAAACATCACATGGTCAGAGGGAGTGAGAGTTTAAATGCTACATGATCGCATCCTGGGGCTTTTTCACGATTATAATATCACCATATCAAAACACATTCGTGTTTGTTTCTTACATTAAACAGCTGAAAAAATAAAAGCCCTCTAAAGTCCTGTTTTCCCAGCTTTGACTCAGAGCGCCCTCTGCTGGCTACAGTCGCTCACTTCAACAGTGAGATCTGATGAAGCCACAATCAAACACTTCTTCCTCCTCCTGCCCTCATCACACCACCCGTCCTCCACCGCTCATCACGGCTGCACAGATCGGAATCAAAGTGCAATAACAGTCTGTCCAACGTGGATAATTAAGCCATCGCCACGGGGACGGCAGCTCGTTAATTAAAAATAAAAACCAACCACTGTCTGGGGCTGCACGTGTAGTCGGAATAATTAAAAATACTACAGAGAGGAGGGGCGGACAATATTCTTCAACTCTTCCCAGGAGTGCACGTCTTACAGGCCTGATGATGTTATCACGCTCTGCACCGCTCTGCACCGCTCTGCACCGCTCTGCCACAGCATCCACATGTCTAACTGAACAGATAGAAAACAATCTGACGACTCACACTTTACACTTGAGTCAAAGGTGTGTGATTCAGGGCCGACGGGGGCAAAGGTCACAGCTGAGCGGGACTCATAGCGCTACACAGACGCAGGGGTGTTTGAGGCACACGGGGAGGATGCCCTTGTTGATCTGGTGGAACTCCACCAGCTGCAGCAGGTCTATGAAGAGAGTCAGGCCGTCGTCCATGGTGTAGTACTTCCTGCCTCCCTCCTCACACTGCAGACACACAGATAATCAGTCATGGTCAGCACACACACTGAAGACGTGTGTGTGTGTGTGTGTGTGTGTGTGTGTGTGTGTGTGTGTGTGTGTGTGTGAACAGGAGCTGTTTGAGCCAACAAAAGGAACTCACAGGGATCACCAGGTAATGTTTGGTCTTCAGCTTGTAGCACAGCGAGAGGACGAAGCACTGGGCGTGCTGCTGGCTCTCACGGATCAGGAACATCCTGCACACGAACATGAAGAGAGACGATTCCTTAAAGGAGCAGTACGTGACATTCAGAGTGTTCATGTAGCAGCAAACCACTCTTCACTGTGTGCTGAGACGTTGTGGAGATGATCTGCAAATCCTTTTTGACCCACACTCACCAGCCACTTTATTAGGTACACCTGTTCGACTGCTTGTTAGCGCAGGAATATTTCATGTCTGCACTTAACTTCACTTCTGCAGGTGAGTGCTGAACAGACATCTACATCAGTGAAGGCATCTCTGCTGGGCTGCAGCCTCCAGCTCAGGCACAGAACAGTGAGCTAACGCTGTCCATGAAATGAGCCGCGAGCACTGTTCAACCTTTACTCACTGACTCCTGGTAAAACTTGCTGTCTTCATACGTAATCTTGTCACATCAGCTAGCCAGTCAAAATGTTACATAAGGGAAGTGAGGGGGCACGAACTTTACTCTCTATACACTCTACGCTCCTGCCCTTATTTCTGCACCTCCCAAAAATGATTCACTTTTTTCATGTTTTTAATCTGTGATATTTTTACTGTTTCAAATCACATTTTCCTCTAAGTGCACCAAAGCACATCTAAATAAACTCCAGACGACCCAAAACAAGTAAATCAGTGTTAAAGTTTCCTCTCTGTACCAAACTCCACTCAGCACATTTTCTATTATTTAATTGGCTTCCAGTTGACAAAGAGTCGTACGAGTCAAGCTGGGACATAAAATGGTTCATAATGAGGTTCCCAGATATCTGTCCAGCTTCTTAAATCACTTCACAGACAATCGGAAATATTCAACAAGGCAGATTTGTTGCTTTTTTAGATTCAACAGTTCAGAGGGGGAAATTTCTTTTCATACACAGCTGCAATTAGAAAGAATAAACCTCCAGTTACTCTGAGACTCGTCAGAGAGGAAGTTTAAGGAGCTTTGAAGACACAGAGAGCAGATGGTCTCTGAGGACAGAGACTGAACAAATTAACAGCGGCGTCCTTTATGTTACAGAGGCATCAGTATTACAGTGAGATGGTTTCACGACCAGTTAAAAACTCTGTGTCGTTGTTTTAAACAATGAACTCAACTTGTGTTTTTGGACCCATTCAATGATCTGAAAGGTTCCTGGACTCACCCGTCCACCAGGCCCTGCTTCTCGATCAGTCTCTGTGTTTCCTTTCTGGACACACCGCCATGAAACCACGGCTGGGACTTGTGGATGGCTACAAACAAACAAACAAACAAACAAACAGAGAGAGAGACAGTGAGCATGAGGAGTGTGAGCAGGCACACAGTGTGCTTTGGATCAGGACCCTATCTCCTCTCATGTGGACTCACAGGACGGTCTGGCTCCAGAGTTCAGGCTGGGCAGACTGCACCTCAGGGCTTCTCTCCGCTGCACCAGAGAGGACGAGAACAACAACAGGAGAGGGTCAAAATATCAGACTCTAATACGTGGAGGCTTTTTACAGCATCACTACTGTCTCTCTGTACAGAAACACTCTGGGTTATTAAAACATGCATCCTATTTCTGCATGTTTGACTATCATTTGTATCTCTATCAATTATCAAAAAATATCCAACGGCAGTAAATCATCAGACAGATATACATACTTTTTTTTACATCAACAAATATTTTTAAAAAGGAACTTGTACATTATCACTATTATTGTAGATATTAAAGTGAGTGTGACAGATCTGTGCGGAGACATTTTACAGTTGAAAGATAAAAAACAAACATTAACAATACAAAATATGTTCAAGTTGAGAATAAAAAGAAGATTTTAATACATAAAATTGAAGCTTTTAAATCCCTTAAAAACTGAACTGATGCTGGTTCATATCATCTGTCTGCACACGTTAGTTACAGACTCACGACTTCTCTGCTTCAGATTCTGGCTGTAATTTGATTAATTTACATGAATCAAGGTTTTTGAAAATATGAACTCAACAACAAAAAATAATGTTGCACATTTCAGATCTGTTGTTAGCATCGTTAGCTTGTTTACTATATTACTATAGGTTGAACAGCCAAATCTGATTCGACTGACATCATTCAGAGTCGGGTACAGTCCTAACGCTGCGTTCTACAGACGAGGTATTTCTTTTCCTTTCATGTCCGATATTGGATTCAATATTTCAACTGTTCTTACTCGAGTGATCGTGTTTGTTTTTTCAGAACATGATGTAATGTCTGAGTCTATTTCCTGTACAGATGTTTGTATCTGTGAGCTGAGCTGGGTCCTGGGAAATGTTGTGTGTTGTTTGGCTGTGGAAAATCAATAAACATATCTAGAAGATAGATAAATAAGTAAATAAATAAATGTGCAGACTGAAGACAACAAGACGCCATAAAGACAGCAACATGAACATTTCCATGACAGTCGAGACCTCACTGAGTACGTCTGCTCTTGCTCAGGATTTTCAAAACAGTTTTCAAATTCCATGACTTTTCCAGGTTTTTCCAGGACCGTATGAATCCTTTAATGAGCATGAATTATTCCTTTAAGTGAATCTTGTCTAAACAGAGGTCTGCTCGTGCATCACTGCCTCATCCACTCTTTTTGCTTTCAGACTTTTCTCCAGCGAGCTCTGCAGCCATGCCTCCTCCTCCTCCTCCTCCTCCTCCTCCTCCTCCTCCTCCCCAGCCATCCCCCATCCTCACCCTCCAGGCCTGCCCCTCCTCCCTCTCTGCGCACTGGGCCTCCGTTGGGTTCTGGATGACCCGTCCGCCGGCCTTCCCCGAGAAGTCCATGGCCACCAGGCTCGCCTCCGACTGCTCACACAGAGAAACAAACAGCAGAATGTGAGACGACACGACTCTGCATCACATCATGTGACCAGTCTGACGATGACCTCACTTTGCTCTCTGTGAGTTTGGATCCTTCCAGGCTTCGAGGGGCCGACTTGGACAACTGGTAGTTGCACTGAAGCTGCTTCCCGTACTGACAACACACACACACATGAACACACAGTAAGAGGAGATGATAAAGAAGATATCCTTTAACTTTCAGCTTTGTGTGCAACACACTGACTTATAAATATCACTGTAGTGAGCAGAATGATCTAACAGTGTGACAGGACTGTGTTAATGTAGGATTGAAATGGAAACCTTGAACAGTCTGAAGGCCGACGTCCAACACGTTCGTATCTGTTCGTTCTCAGCACACAGGATCTTCAGGTCCTGAACACGGACGGGGTTTTTGGAGGGCTGTGCAATCACACACACACAAAACAAGGTGACAGGGTTACTATAGGTCATCTAGAGATGTAGTTTCAATGGTTAAGGATGAGTGGAATGATGGATGCAAAAATACAAAATTCTCTAACTAACATTTTTGGGTGATAAGGTGGAATATTTTCTATTTTTTCTTTTAAGACAATTATTGTTTTCTATCTTTTTTATTTATTTGTTGTTCTTTCTGTCCAGATACCTGCTGAACACAGGAGCTGCTGCTCTACTGCTGCCTCCATCACTTAGTTCAGGGGTCGACAACCTTTACTACCAGAAAAAGCCATTTTGGTCCACAAAAATGTATTAAATCTCTCTGGAGCCACAAAATATAATTGAGCCTTATATTAAAAGTAACACAGCCTTATTAAAGGGATAGTGCACCCAAAAATGAAAATGCAGCCATTATCTACTCACCCATATGCCGAGGGAGGCTCAGGTGAAGTTTTAGAGTCCTCACATCACTTGCAGAGATCCAAGGGGAGAGGAGGTAGCAACACAACTCCACCTAATGGAGGCTGACGGCGCCCCAGATTCAAACGTCCAAAAACACATAATTGAA
>NC_065518.1:1341465-1395435 GCF_006386435.1 Epinephelus moara | reverse complement strand
TCAATTATGTGTTTTTGGACGTTTGAATCTGGGGCACCGTCAGCCTCCATTAGGTGGAGTTGTGTTGCTACCTCCTCTCCCCTTGGATCTCTGCAAGTGATGTGAGGACTCTAAAACTTCACCTGAGCCTCCCTCGGCATATGGGTGAGTAGATAATGGCTGCATTTTCATTTTGGGTGCACTATCCCTTTAAGTCTAAATGAGCTCATCAACATCACTAATAGGTCTAATTTAATTATATTAACTTTTACATGTCTTTTCTTTTTCTGCTTTGGTCTGTGTAACTTTCATTTTGTTTTGTTTGTCTTTGCTTGACCATATCGTCATGATGTGATCTATGTTTTATGTATTATTTGCCTGTAGTTAATAAAAAAAATCATTTGATGGTGAGATCTTCCTTTAATCGTAACTTCCAAACACAACATTGCATCACATTTCTCACCTTTGTTTTCCTGTTGTGACACAAACACATGTGAACGATGTGCGAGTGATTCTCTACAGTAACAGCTGCTGTGAGGTCGTCACCTCCCAGAGCTACATGTTCTCCAGACAGTGTGATTTTCTATTGTCAGCACCACCGTGACATAAGTCTACTGTGCAGCAAATTACTGGTGTGTGTGTGTGTGTGTGTGTGATGTTATCACACAGCAGTTACAGAAAGTTCCTCGATCACTGCCAGTCATGTGGAAGCATTACAGTTTACAGCTATTACAGCTTCTGCTGCTGAACACTACTGACTCAATAATCCACAAGAATGACATGAATGCTACTCTCACACACACACACTCACACACACGCACACACACACACACAGACCCTCAGGTCAAAGAGTGCTCAGTCTGTTCCTGACACAATGTTCTGTCTGGTCTGAGAACATTTAATCCCGTCTCGGTGAGGCCTGGAGGAAGCAGTTACCTTGATGCAGAAGGTGAAGTCTGAAGGCGCTCCGTACAGTTTACGGCTGTTCACCACGGTGTACACGTTCAAATCGTCCAGATCAGCCACGTACTGCAGGTGCCGAGGCTCCTGGTCCACACACACACACACACACACACACACACACGTTTAAAGATCGCAGTGTGTATAAAGTGTCATTTATCCATTTGAAGTTTTGCTGAACTTATAAAGTATCAGCTGGACTTACTGACCTTGGAGGAGCCTTTGGTGGAGCAGTAGAGTCCGGAGCGGCGGAGGAAAAAGTAGACCTTCTTCCAGGCTTTGCGGCTGGGCTCTTTGACCTGCAGGTAACCCTGAATCTCCGGACACGTCCCGGACTTCAGCAGATTCTGAGGAACACAAAGAGCTCATTATTCTCACATGTTAGAGCCCAAACAATTAATCAGAGACAAAAAAGTTCCAGGTAGTTTATCAGAACTTTAATTATGAATAAATAAATTCATTTAAAAACATTTGTGTTTTGAGTTTTTGTGTCTGAATAAAATCAAAGGACACTTTAAGACATGTTGACTGGTGACTTCCACACTGACTGAGGCTCCTGATTTCATCCGCTTTACCTGAATGAGCTCTGATGATGTCATCCCCTTGCTGACATCGGCGCTGTCAGAGATCATGCACTCTGGGAAGAAGAGCTTAGGAAGAGAAGGGCATTATTAAAATCCTCATTTACAAGACAAAGGAGCTGCTTCTGCTGCAGTCTGCACTGTGATCACTTTAACATCAGGATGTTGCTTCAGAACGCCATCATCTTCAACATGCAGATGAGACACACCTCACAGAAATTACGCTCGTTTGTTTAACGTGTATCAGAGGCAACATAATAACTTGTAGTTCGGACAAAGCCTTGAGTAAATGATCAGTCGTGCAAAGTGATCCACGTGTGCACAGAACCAACAGGTGTTCTCAGAGGAGACAGAGATCCTGCTGCTGTCGCTGTTTGCATATCACGCACATGAAACTGGGCGTGAGCGCTCAAATGACTAGAGATGAAATTAAATCAGCAACAATTCTGATCATTAATCCATCAGTTCAAATTAATGAAAGAAATGTCAAACATTCTCTTCTCTTGTCCCAGACTCTCGAATACAATGGTTTGTTGTTTTGTTGGGTAGACATATTGGTGGAACCTTCTTGGTTTAAACAGAGCAAGGCGGCCTTCTGCAACGGGAGGGGCTGTTGATGACTTGTGGGAGGGGCTGTTGATGACTTGTGGGAGGAGCTGTTGATGACGCCGCACGTGCGAGCCACTGGCGGTGGATAAACAGGAAACAGCTGATAGCAGGAATTAGCGAGCAGCTAGTAGCAAGAGGGAAACACAAACCTGACAGACACTGTAAAGATGAGCAACTGGGGAGACAAGGAATTGCGCGCCCTCCTTGTCCTCGCAAACGAAGAGGCCATTAACCGTCAGATGACGGGGACGGTGAAGAACGGGCCGACTTACGAGAGAATCGCCGAAGGACTGACCAGCCGCGGCTTCCCTCCCACGTCACTGTTTACGTCACACGCTGAGCTACACGTTTTGTTACTTGCTCACGCCCCCCATTGCCCCGAAAAAGGCACATTCTGTATAAACAAAAGTAGGTAGGCGGCATTTTGCTGCACTCCCCGATTTTGTTTTTATACTGCCAATGCTGAAAAAAGACTGATTGGGCTTTCCTGCAAATTTGCACAACTCCTGTTTAAAAAGGGCTGAAGATACGTATGAAAAGTACAAATGTAATATATGTGTGGTCAGCAGATATGTACAATGCCAACATTTTCTTCTGAGGACGGGGCTGTAATAATCAATAATCATTTAACTGACCAAAAACACCAAACTGCTGCTTATTCATGCATCGCAGACTAGTTGCATAAATCTGATCTTGTGCAGAAGTGTTCTGTAGGAACATTGTCATTGGAGTGAGTTGAGTCAATCTACATTTTGCCAACAGGTCAGTGCATGTATGAAGTAAAATGACAGTATTATAGTTTTTTTTTTAAAGATTTGTAACGTTAGAATTGTGGACTTTTACATAAAGCTTTTTATCTTCACATAATTTTTTTTTTAAAAATGGATAAACTAAATTAGATCAAATGTTTGTAGTCGTTATGACCTCACAAATTCAAATTTAAGACTATTTAATGACTTTAAAGGCCTTATTGTTGTAACATTGAGTGTAAGACATTTTAAGACTTTTCAACAACATGAGTAAAGTGAATATCTTTTGGACCATTAGTCTAATAAAACAAAAAAAAAATCACCACATCACCCCAAACTGGTCTTTTTCTATAACTATTTTTAACTCAAGATTTATCCATTGATAAAATATAAATCAGCAAATTATTCGATATTGAAATTAATCCTCAGCTGCAGCCCTGAGTGACTTTCTGTCACCTGTTTGCATGACACAGCTGCACACACTGCTCACATGTCACATGGTGAAGTGAACAGTAGTAAATCCGTCATCAAACTCCCCTCTGTGCCGTGTGGAGGCGGCGTGGGCCGACGGCACCAGTGGGAGGTTCATCAAAACCAGTTTCACCTTTGTGTAACAGCACAGGCGACAGACCAGATCTGATGTCATGAAATACCTGAGGCATGAAGTCGACACGTCTGCACCAGCACGCAACCTGACAATCATTTATGCTTTTAATTGTTATGTAAAAGGAGTGGATGGAAACTCAACACGCCTCCTGTTATCTAATGTTAACGAGTTCACTGCTGATGAGTCGTGACAGGCCACAGGCTACGTACCATCGGTTTCCTGAAGAACTCGTACTTGGCGTAGTTTTTGCAGAAAACGAACCTCGTGTCGCCTTTGAGGGACCACGTCGCCTGAACCTCCAGCACGACCTCGTGGTCCTCCAGACATCTCTCTGAGGACACAGGAGGACATTTTATGAGCCGCTCTGCAGCATGTGGTTAAAGTGAGTGTTGATCTCAGAGCAGAGTCGTACCGAGGCCCAGGGTGGGATGGAGCTCCAGCAGAGCCCAGTTCTCCTGGTCGCTGCAGTGAGCCGTCTGGACCAACATGTGACACACCTCTCGGGCCGTGGCCTCTCGACACACCCACACCGACCTGCTGTGGCTGTCCTCTCCGTACACCTTTATCAACTGAGGAACACATGGAAGAAATATGAGCATCCTTTAGTACAAAAAACCCCCACCTTTAAATCTTTACTTAAAGTTTTTTTTAATAAAATAAAAGTCAAATTTTATACAATTTATGGTCTGAATTTTGTGTGAAACAGCTCTTTGACATATCGACTCTCAGTAATTCTCTCTGTGGACAGTAGTTTGGGTTTTTTTTTTTATAGTTGGTGGCGGAGTCCGCCATTCCCCTGTTCCCACACTGGATTCACGTTCCCTTCACACACTACAGCACTTACTGCTCTTTAGGATTAAAACTTTACATAAGAAGTCCAGCTGAAAGGATCAGAAGTAAAAGAACTTATTATGAGGAAAAAAAGAAAAAAGAAAAAGAAAAAACACATCTGTAAATACATGTATGTATTTATAGATATATATAACACATATAAATAATGAGGTAGTTTACTTACTCTAAAAATCTTTCAAAATAAAGGTAAGGCCGAACTGTTCAGCCAGGTGCTTGATTAAGAATTAGTAATAGACATTAATTTATTTATGTTTATATTTATTTATATTTATTTTGTAAAATTGTTCTGTAACTTATCTATTATTTTATGAATATATATTAATATTATACTTTTTTTATCCATCTTTATCAATTTATTTGTCTTTGTTCTGTCTCTTTAATCTATTTAATCTAGTTTTTAGTCCTTTTTTTTTTTTACTTTTTGTTTATTATTATTGTAATTATTATTACTATTATTAATATTATTATTATTGCTTTTAAATCTATTTCATTGTACTTTATGTCAACATTTTAATTCTTGTTTTGTATTTTTAATTCATTATGTATTTATTAGCTTGCATTTTGGTATTAAATTATTTTATTATTATTATTATTATTATTAGTTAATTACTTATTACTTTATTACTTACTTTATTTCATTATATTTTATGGTCACCATTTTAATTTCTGTTTAGTCTTTTATAGTTATTTTATCTAGTTTTTATTTTAGTTTTTTTTAATTATTATTATTGCTTTTCAATCTATATCACTGTATTTTCTTTTTTTTTCCAAATCTTTTCGATCTATGTTATCCAGTTTTTAGTCCAGTTCTTATTTAACAATTATATTATTTAACAATTTTATTTATTATTATTATTTATTTAACAATTATATTATTTAACAATTTTATTTATTATTATTATTACAGCTTTAAAATTCATGTCAGTGGTTTTATTGTCATAATATTTACTCTTGTTTTGTCTTTTTATTTTATTTTATTTTATGCAATTTCTATATCTGTATTTTAGTCTAGCTTTTATTTACTATTCTATTATCATTATTATTACGACCCTATGGTGATCTAGCTTTTATTTACTATTCTATTATCATTATTATTACGACCCTATGGTGATTATTTTTGCTTTTAAATCTATTTTATTGTTTTTTTAAATATCGTCACTTTTATTCTTGTTTGGTGTTTTGAATATATTTTATGACATTCTTTAATCTTATTTTTAATTTACTCTGTTTTCCAACTTTAACTGCTATTATTGATTTTAAATCTATTTTAATACAATTTTATATTTTTATTTTCTCTCATACACTGGTCTTAAAGTGTTAAATAGTTTAGTCAGACATCTGTGAAGCGCTTTGAGCTGCACCAACTCTCACAAATAAAGTCTGACTGAATGATAACAATACTACTACTATTTTTTAAACATAGATTAAATCTTAATCTGCAAAGTAACGTCTGCACCTGTCAGATAAATGTAGTGGAGCAGATGTTTGAAGTACAGGTAGCTCTGTGCTGAATGAATCCTCAGTGTCCTGCGACTTTACACATTTTAAGTTGAACAAACAGGTTTAAAGTGACACTGAACAACAGAGTGAACAACACACTCTTCACAGCTGCCTGTAGCATCGTACCAACAACACGGCTACGCTCAAAACAAAAAGCCAAACTGAAGCCAAGAACCTGTCACCTGTGCTGACACAGTCACTCTGGATTTAATAAGCTGTGACACTTGGAGGGAAAGGCCCCTCATGTATTCTTCCTAATTTTAGAGCGACACTGCGGCACCTTGTTTCTTCTCCAGCTGAACTGAAATCATAACACACAGGTTTCATATCTTTGTCTGTGAGTCATGAGCCGTCTCACTCTTCTGTGTGTGTGTGTTCAGGATGAAGATGAGACTGGAGACACGCCTGTGGACTGTTTCTGTGTCTGATGCTGCGGAGGTGAGCTGGGTGCAGGTTATTCAGGGGTCAGGAAGTTCCTCAGAGCGCGCTGCTGTCTGACTCAACGTCTGGATCCAGCAAACCGAAAGAAAACAAACCTGCCCGACCACAAACCCACGGCTGGATGTCAGTCATCAAGTCCGGACTGGTCGGGCGAGTGTCAGCGTCGGGCAGGACAAATAATGGGTGAGTATCAGCCGGGGAGGCTCACGGGGGAGGAACATTCCTGCTGTGGAAACTTCACGCTTCAATATCCGGTCAGTCCACTTTGACTCCTGAGAGGTTTTTATTAAAGAGCAGGGGAGGAAAAGGGAAAATGTTTCTGAGCTCAGGACAGGAAGCTGACGACACGTGACGACGGTGGAGATCAGATCAGATATTTAAAAACATTCAGACACGCTGTAGCAGCAGTTTTATTTTGAGCATGTGATCTGAAATATTGTGTTTAATCAAAGTGATGTCACAGCTCACAGTGCAGCGACCTACAAACACAGAGTTTAATGTTCAACACCTGCAGAGCTACATTATCAAACACATAAAGAGACAAGTGAAGGAACAAATCCAGCTGAAACTATTCGCTCGGATAAAGAATTACTATCTGAACAAAGAGTAACGTTACATGGCCAAAACTATGTGGACACCTTGTGTGCTTTCAGGCTCTGCAGACTGCAGTTGGATAATGTCTGAATTATTGGTATCATTTATGAGCAGCAGTGACAAACACTTGGTCCTAAAATGCCAAAATTCTGCTCATATTCGGTTCGGGTTCGGCCCACATGACATGCTGCTGTGTTGTGCCACGGCTGCATTTGTTATTTACGTGACAACGCCTGAACGCAACACAGGCTGTGTGTGTTTAATGTTTAATGTCAGACCTGTTTAGACTTTTTATCCTGTTTTCATTGTCCAGACGTGAAAGTTTCTGTACTCCAAGTCACATTTCTGTGCTCCAGCCAGTAACCTGCTTTGCAGCTCCTTTAAATTGAGAAGCATAATTGAACATTCAGAATTTGACGTCATGAGCGACTTGAGCTGCCACAAATATTTTACCAGCGGTGCTGCTCGAGCGAATTCAGCTATTTTGCAGCTCTGGCAGCTTTTGGTGTGAACGTACAGTAAGAATAAGCCGTTCATACACACCCAATGTGTGTGTGTGTGTCAGAGAGAGAGAGAGAGAGAGAGAGAGGCAAGCAGCTCCATAAATAAAAAACAATTTGTTGTGGCTGATTCTGATATCGTGGCAGGCAAAAATAAACAAATATGTAGAAAACCATGTTTCTACAGTAGCCCAAAGCAAACAAACCAGACTCTGGCTCTACAGAGGGCCTCTCATGTGTTCACGTTACAGTGAACGCCACCGTGGGCTCGTAGGGAGGGTGAGCAGAGGGGTATGCAGTCAGTTGCAATCTGCAACCTCAACACTTAATGTGACTTCACCCTGCACACTGCTCCTGCAGGTACAAATTAGGGAGGGGAATCTAAAACCAGTTTAAAATTATCTGATCGATCTGGATCAAATGCCTCTGAGCTTCGTAATTTCTTTTATCAATGCTGGCATGTTTTTCTGACAGTTGCAAATTGTGAAACAATGAGCTGCATTCACCAATATCCTCGTACGCTTTCTCTTAAGAAAAGTCTACGTCAGATTCACGACTGTTCTTAAATGGCAGAACTGTTCTCACCTGTGTTCTGACACAGTGCACTCAGTTACCTGAGTATTGTTGCTGAGCGTGTCCATCCCTTTATGACCACAGTGTACCCATCTTCTGATGGCTACTTCCAGCAGGATAACGCACCATGTCACAAAGCTCACATCATCTCAAACATGACAATGAGTTCACTGTACTCCAATGGCCTCCACAGTCACCAGATCTCAGTCCAATAGAGCACCTTTGGGATGTGCTGGAACGGGAGATTCTCATCATGGATCAACTGTGTGATGTCATCATGTCAATATGGACCAACATCTCTGAGGAATGTTTCAGCACCTTGTTGAGAACCAAGAATTAAAAAGGGGGTCCAACCTGGTACCAGCAAGGTGTCCCTAATAAAGTGGCCGGTGAGTGTGATATTAACAGATTGATTCATGACAGCAGTGCTGCCTGTAATGTCTGTAAAATGATCATTTCAAGTGGAAACATCAACAATATGGGCTTTAATCCAGTAACACACACTCTGCACACGAGTCACTGCCTCCCAGCTGAGCAGGGGAGGGTAAATATCCCACGTTATTACACACACAGGCAGGCTCAGGAGAGTTTTCTTTGACTAAGAAAACAGTTAAACAGCAGAGCTCTGCACACCAGAGTCACGTGCATTATTTTTTTCTGACTCTGTTTCTACACTGGGCCCAGACTCAGATCAAAAACAGAACTGATAAAGAATCCGACTGATGAGCAGAATCAGAAATGGTCTTGTTATAAATAAAGTCTTATCAATCCAGTCCACAAACTTCTGGCCACATAATCTCAGTCTAAAACAGCTCACAGGATCTTTCAGCATTTGTTTCCCTCCTGCAGCTCTTTGTGCTCCCACAGAATAATCACAATTCCCAGTTTGACAGATGTCTGTGTGCGTGTGCGTGTGTGTGCGTGCGCGCTCGCCTGTTTGCCTCCATCACTGTAGATGTGGCACGGCGACACGCTGCTGTAATTACAGACATGTTTATTCTGGCAGCGTTTGTGAGTCAAAATAAGACGGCGCAGGCATGGCAACACAGCTCTGCTGTCAGTCACAGTCTTAACCGAACTTTACCTGCACGATTAGCAAACAGGTTCAGACACATCGAGAGGACGCACCTGTCAGACCCTGCACATCAGACAGGTGTGAAGGGATTAATGCAGCCGCTGTAATTTGTCCAAACAAATAAGTCTCAGAGGATGAAGCTGATGTTATTATATGTTGTCTCCTCTCAATAAACACTATATGTCTACTGTCTGTCGCTCTGAGCCCAAACACACACTGCCTCCAAGTGAAGACTTAAATCTTTATGAATATTATTTCCCAAAACAGGCTCAGCGCTCTCCTCAAACAGCTGATCACTGTAATTTTTATCAAACAGGAGGGAACAGTGCATCTGTGGAACTATTTTCAGTACTTGTTGACAGGGTTCTGTCTTTTCACAGGATGTGCTGACATTAAAGCAAATGGCCACTTTAGAATGAAAACACAGACAGTACTTACTGACCCTCATGCCGACAACAAGTCCAGTGCAGTTTTTTAATCCACAAAACTCGTTCGGGGTATCGGAGGATAACAGCTAGCTGGAGTAACAGCTACACTTGAAGTGCATGGAACCCACATTTTGAAAATGTAATAAAACTCTGCTAATGCGTTTCAAACATGTCAGAACGGCTCGTCCATCGTAATCCAAGTGCCCTGAAGCTGCGGCATGCAACACTGACTTGAAAAGACGTAATTTACTCCACTTTTATAGCATCATTTCTCACTGTGGTCAGTTAGCCTGCCCTGCAGGAGTGCTGTGTTTACATGGCAACTCGTGCGAGACTTGAGAACGTTCAGAAACGTTCTTGTTCTTGAGTCTTGCGAGTTGCAGGCTAACTGACCACGGTGAGAAATGATGCTATAAAAGTGGAGTAAATTACGTCTTTTCAAGTCAGTGTTGCATGCCGCGGCTTCAGGGCACTTGGATTACGACGGACGAGCCGTTCTGACGTGTTTGAAATGCATTAGCAGAGTTTTATTACATTTTCAAAATGTGGGTTCTGTGCACTTCAAGTGTAGCTGTTACTCCAGCTAGCTGTTATCCTCCGATACCCCGAATGAGTTTTGTGGATTAAAAAACTACACTGGACTTGTTGTCGGCATGAGGGTCAGTAAGTACTGTCTGTGTTTTCATTCTAAAGTGGCCATTTGCTTTAAGAATATCACAGAATATTGCCAGATTCATTCCTGAAGTGCACAAAAGGTAATTTTCTGTCAAAATGAGGTCTCTGAATCAAAACGTTAACAAAAGACGGAGCGTACATCTGCCATAAGACTGCAACAAAGTGTGTTTTTGAAAAGATGGGAAAGATGGATCATGTATGTTACACCGGTGCGACCATCTTTTGTCTAATGCTAAATTGTATGTCCCTTTTCTCATATTCTTCCCCTTTTTACTTCATTTTTAAAGTCTTCTTTTTTTTCACACCCCAGCATTCCTGTTCTAGGAAGTTTAGTTCTTATATTGTATTAACAGATTGCCTTACAATATGGTGGAAGGGCCAATCATTCATCTCTGTATTATTTATACAGTCTTGGATATACTGTGGAGATTCAACTGTAATTTACGGATGAATGGATGTGAATGTTATGTCAATGAACATGTGAACCATGTAAAATCCTCATAAAAAGAGAATTGAAAAAACAAAAAAACAAAAGACGGAGCGATGTGGTCACTGGAGTCAGTTCATCTTGGCTGGTATTCCTTCAGTGTTCATCGTTAGGGAGGTTTTTATCTGGAGCTGAGTTATCCACTGAGGTCTCTTCCTCTCAAACACTAACAAACCAGGGGCCTCATTTATAAAACAGTGTGTAGGATCCAGACTAGAAATGTATGTGCAAACAAAAGCTAAAAAAAATGGCGTGTCCCAAATAATACTCGACAGTTTCTACAGTCAGGCTCCACCTCACCATCTGCGTCACCAATTTCCCGTCTCCAACATGCTTGTCAGCGTGGGTCAAAGTTTCTCCCATCAAGTCTGTTTTTACAGATCACAACTTCTCTGTGGGAGGTGGCGTACGCCTCTTTCAGGCCTCGTTTTGTGCGTACACAATGTTTATAAATGAGATTCCTGGTGATTAAAACCAGTAAAAACACTGAATAAAGCGAGTTCACATTAAAAATCTGTATTTGCCCAGGGCGTTGGTAGCTTAGTGGATAGGGCCTGCGCCCCATGTATAGACGCCATGCCTCGCTGTAGCAGCCGACCCCCCCACTCTCTCTGTCTCCCCATTTCACACTGTCCTGTACATTAAAGGCAAAAAGCTCCAAAAAATCAGCCGCTGTTTGGCTCGTCTGGGAGGAGCTGTTAGCCTCGCTCCTGCTAACAGCCAAAACACACGTTTGCTGTGGCGTGCCTGCAGCAGAGCGTGCTCATTATGATCAACTGAAGCTTCTTCACTGACCAGTGAAGCTGCTGCTCAACATTATTTCTACACAGCTGATCTATTTTTCTTCTGTGCACGCAGCTCTGCAGCTCTGCAGCTCTGCAGCAGGTAAACCTTTACAGAACAGAGGACAAAATGAGCAAAGTCTGTTTATAAACGATAAAATGAACACCTCACTGTGTCAATGTGAAGCCGCAGAGCAGCACTGTGTTCTTACATTTCACATTAAAATAAATCAATCAAATCAGCCTGCAGTTAAAACAATGCAGTTCATTACTTCAGTACCAGTTAATATGGTGTACGCTTCCAAAGTCTTCATACACACACACACACACACACACACACACACACACACACACAGAAGCTGTCAGCTGAGTGTAGCAGGTGAAAAATGCCGCTCCGCTCCGCCTACATGACCACACCCCATTTCAGAAATAATGTGTGCTCACCTTTTTTCTCTTGAGATCCAAACCCTCACGAGGTTTTTAGTTAGAGCTGAATTATCCTTAGAGGTCTCTTCCTCTCCAAAACAAACAGACCCGCTGATTTAAAGCAGTAAAAACACTGAATGAAGCAGTTTCATGTTAAAAATCAATGTTTCTCTAAAGCTGTTCGGCACAGCAGGGGTTAAAGCTGAGCTGCCGCTAACGTTTGCTCAAAATTTGTTTCTCCGATAACTTCAGATCCAGAAGTCTGATGACTACAACTCTTCATTTGGTTAAAATATAGAGTTACAAATGACCAAGATCTAAAAAGTGTTTCATAAAAATGTCTAGTTGAACTAATTCAATCTTTAAATGAGGAGGATCCTAATGTTTATCTAAAATGAGGCTTTAAATCTGAATTCTGAGCGTTTTATTTAATCTTTCACCTGTACTGGAGCTGCACTTGGTGACATCACACTGACACCTGTTCAGTCCACAGTGTGATAAACTGTCTGTGTTGTAATAAAGAAACTAAAATGGTGAAGTGAAAAAAAAAAAAACACGGTAAGGAGACACCTGAAATCTGAGCCTGTCCAAACTGCAGTCTGAACATTCATCAAACCATTTAAGATGATTTCAGACAGACTTGTGAAGCAGCTGCCTGATAATGATGCTTTGAACTTACATGTTTGTTAGTGGACGGAGAGGGAAGTGAACTGATGAGCACTGGAGACTTGGAGGGGCTGCACAGCTCTGGGAAAGGGTTGGGTATGGACGGGACGGAGGAGGAAAATGACTCCACGCCCTTCGTCCTGTAGAAGTTACAGACATGAACAAAAGATCAGAACCAGATGAAATCATGTAAAAAATAAACTGGCAGAAGATTTATAAACAATCAATTCCTAATTATCTGCTATCAAAGGACAAGACTGCAGATTTCTATTGTTTTTTTTTATTGACAAAGCTGTGTCGTAGAGCTCCTTTGTTCTTCTGCAGTCTCCTCTCTTTGTGAAGACACTAAACTGCACAAACGACCTCATGTCATCTCATCCCTGTTGATCCCCTCTGATATAAGGACCCAGGAACTCGCTCAACGATGTGAGTGACGCTCTGGACTCTCTCTCCACATTGACGACAATCCCACTGCTTTATTTTTGTGATCAACTTTTTATTGATATTTTGCTCCAGGAACAAAAGACAACACAACATGTACGTACATAGCAAACAAACTACAAAAGAAATCTGTGGTGATCCCTCCCCCCATGGGTCTCCTTATTCAGTGCTGAGTGTAAGTGTGACGTATTCATCAGACCAAGCAGAGCGAACCGGTCGTCCACCTTTATCCTTATTGTTTCTGGTGCGTGCTCATTCCACAAAATGACATGCACGAATTGAGGAGGTGACGTCATCGTTTCCCCGACACTCTGTTTTACATCCACACAGATACACAGGAAGTGAAAAACCTGCATCTAAAGTCCAGCTGTCTCAGACGAAAGATGACCCACGTGAAAGAAACGTGGCGAAAATATTTGAGACCCATCAAATCTGAATTTAAAGGGATAGTGCACCCAAAAATGAAAATTCAGCCATTATCTATTCACCCATATGCCGAGGGAGGCTCAGGTGAAGTTTTAGAGTCCTCACCAGCAAAAGCACGCGAACACACATGAAGGTGGTGCCCATGTCTCACGGTCTCATGCAAGTGCACACACGTGAGCGCGGTGCCCAGAGAGGCAGTCAGAGCTACAGGCTACAATGAGGCTAAAAACAGAGTTCAAATGAGGTTTTTCCAAACAACTTTTTATGTCGGGGCTTCAGGACACTTGGATCACTACGGACGAGCAGTATGGAGATATTTTGTGGTTTCAATTATGTGTTTTTGGACGTTTGAATCTGGGGCGCCGTCAGCCTCCATTAGGTGGAGTTGTGTTGCTACCTCCTCTCCCCTTGGATCTCTGCAAGTGATGTGAGGACTCTAAAACTTCACCTGAGCCTCCC
Source organism: Epinephelus moara (assembly GCF_006386435.1). Lineage (NCBI taxonomy): Eukaryota > Metazoa > Chordata > Actinopteri > Perciformes > Serranidae > Epinephelus > Epinephelus moara. Next base: position 1,381,625 of record NC_065518.1, on the reverse strand, counting down.
TCGGCATATGGGTGAGTAGATAATGGCTGAATTTACATTTTTGGGTGCACTATCCCTTCAAGACAATTTGAAACTTTTAAAGACCTTATATTGAGAGAACTTAACTTAAGACTTTTTAAAGGACCTGTAGACGCCCTGGATTAAATAAAAAAGACTGAAAAACTGAAGAAAAAAAAAATCTATACATTATAAAAAACAGATGTTGCCGACTATATGGAGATTTTACGATGTAACATCAGAAAAAAACATTCATAAAGTCCTTCTTACGTTGTGTCGTCATTTTTAAGAAGTTGAAAGTTTGATTGAAGACATTTTAATACCAATTAAGGCCTTATTTTTAGATTAATGAATTCAGTGGCGTTTAAGACTTTTGCAGGGACCTTGACTTTTACAAGTCCACAGTGGGAAGAAAATAAAACTTTAATTGGAGCTCTTTTGTGTCTCTGAACTTTAAACAGACAGAAACAACCCTCCCTATCTCGCCTCGCCATGGTTAAATACTGTGTTTTGTTATGTCGTCAGAAAAAAAGAGCCAGTTTCTAGATAATAACATGTGTTTAACATGTTTTCTTTTTCCCATTTATTTCACAGTGTTACCACAAAGAAACAGAGCTGTCTTTGTCTTCAGGGAGGAAGAAACAAAAAGGTACCACGTCTATATAAGGAAAGAAGGAAGTGAAACTAAAACAAAACTCTGTCTAACACCAGCACGCACACACACACACACACACACACACACACGCTTTTATTACCCGTGACTTAAACGCTGTCGAAACTTCTTTACACATCAGACGACTTTGGCCTGAAGGTGAGTCACTGACTTGAGTCAACATCGACCTGAACAAGACTTGTGACTGACTCATGTCCACTACATGTGTACACGCTGCATATCTAAACACCCTGTCAGCCTGTTCCCACAGGGAGTAATGATGCCTGTTGGTCGTACCTGTTCACAGTGATCAGGATGGGCTGGGAGCGCCGTACAGAAGGAGAGTCGGCCACCAGAGGAGCCAGAGTCAGAGTGGAGCTCCCCAGCAGTGTCTCTGCTCCATCAGACGACTCCTTCCTCTCCGAGCCCTCGAATACTTCTGTCCACGGACCAGCCACCTCCATCATGTTACCTGAGGGGAGGAGGGAGTCAGAGTTTTAGCCTCCAGGTGACTCTGTGCTGATGAGGAGCAACCCTTCAGTCTGTAGTGAAATCCACATGCAAACTATGATCGACTTCATTTATACAGAGGAGAGTCACGAGAGAGAAGGAGGGAGAGACTTTGACTTTGCATACTTTCGAGTACACCGTGCTGATAATACTTTAACTCAAGAATGCAGGACTTGTAGTGGAGCAGTGTCAGTGTGGTATTAGCACTTTTACTGTACATAAGTAAAGGACATGAATACTTAGGCCCAATCCCAACACTCCTCTTGCCCACTACCCCTTGGCCTTCAAAATGAAGCAACGAGGGGTAGGGGTAGAAATCTTTCCCTAGGAATTGGGACACCACTCACTACGTCATGGCGTCGGTTACGTTCACGCATATGTAACTATTTTAAACAGGAAGGTGCGAGCCATCTACATTTCCAACCGGCATCTACAATGGAGTCTCCAGTTGAGTTCATCCTACCGATCACGTTTGCCGCATTCATCATGCTTCGTTTGATGAACGACAGACGACAGGGGACTTCTGCTAGCTAGCTAGCTAACCAGCTAACATTACGAGGCAGCATAGTTATGCTAGCTGGAGTGTTATCGTAATGTGAAAAATCTAACAATTCTGCAGAACAGGACAGATGACAGACGCCAGATAGTGCGAGCTAGCTAGCTAGCTAACAAGCAACCTGACTTTTTTCCCCGTCTCTTGCTCGGTGGTAGCCATGGCGACGTCTACCCCTCGCTGGCAAGTCAGCATCTGAAATCCCTCGCTCCGAAGGGCTAGTTTCATACCCACTACCCCTCGTTATGCCCCCTACCCCTACACACAAAAAGGAATTGGGACACCACTACCCCTCGCGGGAACGCACAAATGTAGGGTTAGGGTCAAGGGGTGGGGCTAAGGGGGGGTATTGGGACGGGCATTTCCTCTCCAGCAACTCTGGCGAGTTGATCCGAGGTGCCCAATTTTCCGCCTCGTAGGGTAGACATATTGGTGGAACCCTTTTGGTTTAAACAGAATGAGGTGCCCTTCCGCCACGGGAGGAGCTGTTGATGACTTGAGGGAGGAGCTGTTGATGGCGCCGCACGTGCAAGCCACTGGCGGTGGATAAACAGCAAACAGCTGATAGCAGGAATTAGCGAGCAGCTAGTAGCAAGAGGGAAAACACAAACCTGACAGACACTGTAAAGATGAGCAACTGGGGAGACAAGGAATTGCGCGCCCTCCTTGTCCTCGCAAACGAAGAGGCCATTAACCGTCAGATGACGGGGACGGTGAAGNCTCCTATCTAAAAGGGCTAATGAGTAGATGCACACGTCCTTCTGCGCCGGATCAGTTGGCAGGTGTTGTTTGGTAGAAAGAAAATAGTTCCCACCCCACATACAAAGGCAGTGTCCTTACCGCAGCAGCCACAGATTCTTTTCTAGTTCGTGGCCCTTTGCTACATGTCACCATCAACGCCCCCTCCAGGCTCAAGCCTGTCCTGTCGTTAAGGGCAAAAAGCCCAAAAAATTATCTTTCCAAACTAAATTAAAATAAATAACAGGATCAAGAACACTAAACGCACTTTGTTCTGGTGTGTTTGGTTTTTTTTCCATGAGGTAAAAAGACAGCAGGGAGTTGCGTGTAGTGCAGACAAAGACTTCTCTGCTTTCATCAGTCAGAGCTTTTGTTAGTAATGGTTTTATATTTAGACGACACACACACACACACACACACACACACACACACACAGCAGGTGTTATTATCATGTGTATGTGTGTGTGTGTGTGTGTGTGTGTGTGGATATTCAGGTTCGTAATATTCTCTGGCTCTGCGCCACCAAATCTATTTTCAGTAAGGAAAGTTTGAATCCACAGCGTGTTTTTGTCCTGACATTGTTAATCTGTGAAATATTGTGTAGTTGTTATTAAATAATTACAGTAATTACAGTTACCACGCACAGCTGGCTCTGTGTGCGTACTCTGATCGAGGCAACAACAACAACAACAACAACAACAACAACACAAATACTGGCTTCAGATAATCAGCTGCACATCTTCACTACAGTTTGATTCAGAGAGTGACGATGAATAAATCAGATATATTGATACTGAAGAAATGCTCTTTAATTTAATTCCTATTGCCCAGCCTGACTTCTGATGCTGTCTAACACTTGTTGGGGTTTATTGTGTTATTATTGCAGCATGTGAGGGGAACAGGTGCAGCCTGCAGGTTTACACACACACACACACACACACACACACACAACACCGGATGGATAACATCTCCTTTTACAAACATAAAAACCCTGCAGGCAGCATTTAGTGGTTTAAAATCTCTCCTCAGCAGGTGCGGATTTAAATTAAACATGTGTGTAAACAGGTGTACATGTGTGTGAAGGAGAACAGAGCTGCCATGACACTACGCTACAATCAGAGCACAGACAGGACCGACACAACCCACATCCTGTTTCCTCGAGGAAGAGTCGACGAGACGGGAATAAAAGGTTAAATGTCTCAGTTTGCGATGAAGTGACGCAGAGAAGCTGAGCTTTGCTTTATGAAAGGATCTAAACGTTGAGCCCACAGTCACAGTGCATGTCACTGAATTCTCCTTTGACTGACTCACGACACCTTTAAGTGTTGTTTTATTGCAGCCATATTTTCTACCAGTGTGATTTACATCATTCAGCACTGATGTTTGGAGGGAGAGCGTCTGATATAATCCGTTTGAATCCGAGCTGACGTCTTGTTTTGTCTGAACAACAGACACAAACACAAATATATTCAGTTTATTATTGTCACATTAGGGACTGTTTGTTACTTATGAGAGGAGAGGGGGGGGTGCAGTAAGGGTGAGGCATGTCAAATCAATTTTTAAGCACGAGGTGGGACTTCTGGTTTTTAGTTTGGCTGAGAGGAGGAGCTTTATTCTGTATTTATTTTACCACAGATTTAATTTAAAATGTAGAATAAATGGTTTTGATGAAATATCACTATCTTAAACTCAGATTTGGTCATGGTGTTTTTCTGACCGAGGTGTTTGTCGCACATGGTGTGTCCAAGGACCGTCGGAAATTTGAAAATCCAAAGATAGTTTCTGTTTTTACAGTTTCTGGCTGAGAATGATGAGCATTATAATTTCCTATGTGGTTTGTTTATTACTAAGGGAGCTGTTGTTGCTTTGTTTTGTTTTGTTATGTGTTCGATCTGTGTTTGTTATGTGTAAGTGAGAATGTTTATGTTTATGCTGTATGTATGTTGGACCCCAGGAAGAATAGCTGATGCTGTTGCTGGTGCTAATGGGGATCCTAATGAAAAGAAAAAGAAGGAAGAAATGGTGTCATTTTAAGAAAACATAACGTCTTTTTTTTTTTTAATTAAATCTGTGGTTTGTGGGGCGTCGGTGGCTTAGTGGTAGAGCAGGCGCCCCATGTACCAGGCTGTTGCCGCAGTGGCCCGGGTTCGATTCCAGTCTGTGGCCCTTTGCTGCATGTCACTCCCTCTCTCTCTCCCCACCGACTTCACACTTCGTTTTACTATCGATTAAAGGCAAAAAATGCCCCAAAAATATCTTTAAAAAAAAAAAAAAAAAAAAATCTGTAGTGTTTTTTTTGAAGAGAGATATTCGCACATCCAACTGTCTCGGATGCAGGTGCGTCGGAAAAATGACTTGAGTCTTTGAACAGTTTATTAGTTTACAATTTACAAATAACACAAATGTTTCCTGCTGGACCTTCAACACTAGCCATGTTTCCATCAGCCTGTTTAGATGCGCATCTAGAAGTATCGCATCAGAAAATTATGATGGAAACGCCAAAATTCAAATTAAAATCCCCTGATTCACACAAACTAAAATACGCTCACTTTAGCCGGGTTTTGGTTGATTAGAAAAAATGCTGATTCACAAAACGGGGGATGGAAACAGTTATGTTCGAATTAAGTCTGACGTAGCGCACCTCTCTCCATGGTGATATCCACACTCCGGGTCGGGAAGGCGGTAATGCATTTACAAGCTGGTTGCCAACCGCCAGAAAACGTAGAAGAAGAAGAATGCGAGACTTGTTTTGTTTCCAGTTCTGCCGAAAACTCGCGCAAGTTCGTAGTTTTCACCAAAGTCCGTACATTTAATGGAAACACACAGGATTCGTATTTCTTTTAATGCGCATTTCCCAATGATTCTAATCACTTTTGGATGGAAACACAGCTACTGTTATTTACAACACTGAGCTTAAATATTTCTTGTTGCCTTGTTCTTGCGTGTGTTGGGTATATAATGTGACATATGGGGCACAGGTGTTGTCAATAACTGAGGAACACACCCACGGCGGATTAATTCCCCCACACCTGTGCACACCTGTGACATGGGTGGAGCAGTTTCCATATAAGCTCAATGTTGTACATAATGGTGTTGAACACTCCTGACGAAGGTCCAGGAGGAAACGTTAAGCTGAGCAGGAGCAGTGTGCAGGATTGTTTCATGCACCTGCATCTGAGACAGCTGGATGAATATCTGTCTACAGACAAACAGCAGATTTAATAAAAAAGGATAAAATGACACCATCTATCAGCCAGAAACTGTATGAAGAGAAATTATCGTTGGATTTTCACATTTCTGACGAACAAATGCGTCCTCAGAAAAACACTATAATCAAACTTGAGCTTAAAATAGTGATATTTAATCAAAATCTCTTTATTTTACATTTTAGATTTGGCCTATTATAAACTGTCTGCATGAACTGAGCAGCAGAAACGACAAGAGTGAAAAACTGAGGCTTTTTTCAACTCCAGGATTTTGTCTTCAACTTTTAACTTTCAAACATAAAAGCGTCAATTTTACAAATCTAATAACCACTCATAATTATCAGGGGCGTAGTGGGCGCAGGGTGCGTGGCACTTTTCCATACTGTGAGTTTGACAGCCGTTCAATTCATGTTAACAAGTCAGAGCTCGCTTCTCCAAGTTGTCTGAATGCACCTTGAGTGACTTGGCAAGATGCACGCTTGCTGCTTGTTCTGTCATCACAGCAGAGCAGCACGCTCCCTCACACACAGCGGGAGGATGTTCTGTATGTCTGAACAAAACTGTGCAGCAAACACGTCAGCAGGAAACCCTGCACTCCTTTATATCAATCCATGTTGGCTGAGTTACCTGGTTTGTGATAATGGTTCGCTGTCGTTAGAAGATGAGCTCTCTTCCTGGTCATCAGGTGGTTTGGGTTATTTGGTTTGGCTCCTTAGCCGCTGTGGAGAAATGCAAACGAATAGGAGACAATAATTCAATAAATCATTTAAAGAAATCGTCTCACTCCAGAACAATCTGACCCCTCACTCCTGAAATAAATAAATATCTGTAGCTTTAGTCAAAATTATATTAAAACAAAACAAGTCACACCTCAGCTGCACAGCTGCTCTGACGAGTAAAGAACAGTCCCTAAGGCAAAGGAAACAGCAGATCCTCACAGTGTAGAGGCTGCTGTGAGGAAATATTTGGCTTTTTTGCTTGATTACATCATTTAAATTATTAATACATTTACATAATACCTGACAATCCATTTACTTGATGTACTTCAGCAGCATAACTGTCTGATTATTACTAAACAAAGAGCTGTAATTATGTGACTGTGTTTTTAATCTATGACCAACAGGACAACACCACAGTTATTAAGTAGGCCAGTGATAAGAGTCCTCCTGTGTGTGGAGCACCTGAGACACAATATAACACCTGATAACAAACACTTGGTATCAGACCTGTGTGCTGGAACAACAGAGTGCTGGTGTGAAGGAATATAACTTAACAAGTCCACCTTAAGAGCCTTAAATACGGTCTTAAATACTGTAAATTAACTGATACATCTCTGCCACGTCTTTGTCTTTCATACCTTTGAACACAAAGTGGTACAGACTAACTCCTGGTAGCTCTAGGAGCCTGAAATCTGAGCTAACGCAGGTGTAGACGTAGCGCCAAAACCTCATACCGAAACTGCTAAAATTACCTCTCCTGCCCTCATTAAAGCTCCGACGACAAAAAGAAACTTCAGTTAAAGTGACACTAAGGTAAAGATAAATTCGGCTAACTTCGGCTACAACCTGTCCTCACCTGAAGTTTATATTCGCGGTTAAAACCAGCCTGCACCTGTTCAGACTAGCTAGTTAGCTCCTCCGGACAGAGCAAAACCTACCTGTGAACGCAGTGTGGTCAGGCGGAAGGTTTCAGCTGTCTGCCATCCTGTTAATCCCAAACTGAGCTGCTTCGTCAACTCTTTGTTTTCCTCTGATGTGTCGCAAACAAACAACAAGATGCCGTGCCTCTACCACAGTGCCAACAACATGATCTGAGTGGAGAGGAGGAAGGAGGGCGGGGTCTGACCGTCAGGTGTGCGCTGTAGCCCCGCCCCCTCCTCACTGATGGTTTCACAGGGTAATGGGTTCAAATATGAGAACACACTTCCGGGTTCATGACGAGGAAATATAAAACATTTCCTTGGTTCAGGTTGTTTTTCATGAACAAGTCTTTGTTGCTGAAAACAGAAAACAATTTAAATCAGGCAATAAATAAGTTAAAATAAATAAATTTAAAAAAATGAGGAAAATGGCAGCTAGAAAAACAGATTAATAGAAATAAATAAATAGATAAATGCACAATAATAATAAATATAAAACATTTAAAAGGCATTAAGTTAAATTAAAAGGTAAATCTTGAGTTTGCTTTCTCTGTGCAGCCCTCAGGTGTTCAGACGTGGATCATATAATAACATGACGCCTCACTGTGGGTTTTGTTCTGATTAAAGGTCCACGACCAGAGGACCTGAGGGTTCTACAGGGTTCATACGATGAATTCAAATCTGATAAACAGGCAGAACTGAGACCATGAAGAGCTTTATAAACCAATGATCTTAAAATCAGTTCTGAAGCTCACAGGAAGTCGATGCAGAGACTTTAAAACCTGTGTAATGTGTTTGTCTCTGCACCTGAGCAATGTGTTTCTGAGGGAGACCATAAAGTAGAGCATCACAGTGTTTGACTCTGCAGGTGACAGAAGCATCAGTGTGTCTCTGTGTTGGGAGAGAACCAGTCGCACTCTGACAATGTTCTTATTAAGATGATAAAATCAGTTTTGGTTAAACTTCTAACATGTTTTTCAAGACGAAGAGTTGAATCACAGAAAACTCTGATGTCTTTTTTAGTTCCAGCTGCTGCAGTTTTTCTTTAGCCCTTTAAAACCTGGAGCGACATCACTTTTTTGTGCTGCGTTCACACTCCCTTCACAAGTATTTACATCTCTGAATCCTGAGCAAATTGGTTTGATTTCTTTTGGGAAATAAGCAACAAGAAACTTGTGAAGAAATTTTCTGCAAATTCCAAGAAGTTAGGGGGTTTGTAAATTATTTTTAAAAAGCTATGGAAAAGAAATGTGCCCAAAACTGTATTTATAATTATCATAATTATATATTCAAAATTATGTTACAAATATATAATTTTTATGCATTTTTTTCAAGTCATTCCCTTGTGTGTTTTTGTTTTTTATTTTGTTGAATTTATTTTTGCTGATTTCCAGGTCATTTTTGTAATTTTTTCTCTTCTAATTTCTTGCTATTTTTTTTTGGGCCATTTCTTCCCTAAGTTTCTCATCGCCTCCTTCCCATGTGTTTGAAAGAAATCAAGCCACTATGCTCAGGTTTCAAAGGGTTAAGTTCCTCTGTCTGAGCTGCAGGACCAATAACTGAGAGCTCTGTTTCGTCCTGGTTGAGTTGAAGAAAGTTTTCTGCCGTGCAGACTTGATGAATAAAATACAGCACAGAAGTGTGTCAGCTGGCCCGACCTGTAGGTGACTGCAGTGTTTCCATTTCCTGCTGCTCAAACTTCAGTTTCATTAACTGTCAGAGACAATTATTGTACTTTTTACTACATTAATCTGATACCTTTAAGTTCCTGATTCTGATTAATAACACAGATATATTGCATTCATGATTATGATATTATATATTGATCCCCAATGTACAAATTCATAACCTAGGTGGCAGCGTATCAAGTAACTAACAGGCTCCATATACATTAAATATTTTTCTATATTTTATTTCACAGGGACGATGTTACTTAACGTAGTTCAACACAGAGTGCGACACTGATGTGTTGCACAGAGCGTTTATAGCTGTTGTTAATTTTCAACTCTTGTCACTAATTATTCGTTAATATTTGCTCCACTTTTTTCAGCCGCAACATTTAAGTGATGAACACATTAATATCTCAATAATTAGCCTGTAATCAGTGTTGGGAAGGTTCATTTAAAAATGTAATAGGTAATAGATTACTATTAACTGTTAAGTATGGAATGAGTAATGTAACTATTCTATTTATTTCAGCAAATGAATGTAACTTATTACATTTTGACTACTTTTCTAACAAATGTTTTAAACTGGGCAGTCGGGCTCAAACTACAAACATACATGTCACAACAGTACTCAACACTGATTACTCTCAAACTTTACTTTTATTTTATTAATATAACAAAGCATAGAGAATGTTACACACAAGATTTTATCCAAAAGAACATATTCTGATATCACCTTTTTGTAATCACCAATATTTTGATTAATAACTAATTCAATCAGATATTTTTCTCGGTAACTGTACTTGATTACAGTTACATTTATTTTGTATTTTATTCACGTAACTCTGTTAGATATTACTCATTACGCTCCAATACCACCAGTAATATAATCTGCATCTTCAGTCTTCTGCAGGAGTAATCTTCCTTTGGATATTTTAAGTATATCTTAATGCAAATACATTTAAACTTTTACTGAAGTAAGATTTCAAATGCAGGACTGAACGACTTGTAACAGAGTATTTCCACTGTAATATTACAACTTTTACTTAACCCAAACAAATCTGATTACTCCTTCCATCACTGTTATTTCTTAAACAAAGCAGCAAAATGAAAAAAATGTTTATCGATGATTCGGAATAAAATAAGTAGATATAGTCAGTGGTGGAAAGTAACTAAGTACATGTACTCAAGTACTGTAGGCCTACTTCCACTCCACAACGTTTCAGAGGGAAATATTGAGTTCTTACTGTACATGGAAACTATTTCGATAAATCCAGATTATTTGTCAGACAAAAATGTAAAACACTCATCATTGTTCCAGTGTCTCAGTGGTGAAGATTTACAGCTTTTGTCTGTTTTATATTTATTTATTTATTTATTTATTTGTGTGGGTTTAAAACCACATGAAGACATTTGAAGACGTCACCCGGAGTTTTAGGATTTTTTTATTTATTTTATTTTTTACTGTTTTCTGACATTGTGTTACCATCACCAGCACAAAGAAAACAACAGGTAGATGAATCAATAATAAAAATAATCCTTAGTTGCAGCTCTGATAGTTTGTGCATGTTTATTATGTTTGCTGCATTTATTTGAGAAGACATGTTGTTTTACTCAGCGGTGCATGAAGCACCTGAAAGTCATACGTGAGTCAAAGTTATCTTACCAGAGAATGACTCTGGTACAAGTCAAAGTCACCTACAGCATTGTTGAGTAAAAGTATTAAAGTATCTGATAGAAAAAGTAATTGACAAAAGTAATTTTGTGATATTAAATGTACTCAAGTATTAAATGTAAAAGTACAAGTAAATGCTGTTAATAAAAAGCAAGTGGTGAAGTCTATTTCTTTATAACATGTACACCACCTTAAACAATGTCTTTTTTCACAACTTCAACGATTTAAAGAACAAAATCCAGTATTTTCCTCCCTCCCATTCCATCTGTGTATCCTTTCCTCCCTCCTTCCTCCTTTTCTCCCTCCTTCCTTCCTCCCTTCCTCCTTCCTTCCTTCCTTCCTTCCTTCCTTCCTTCCTTCCCTGATTTGTAGTAAGGAGCCAAGACGCTCAGGGGAAATGTACTGGAGCTAAAGTAAACATTTGATTTTGTAAACGTAGGAGAATAAAAGTGAGAGTTGGCAGAAGTATACAAACTCAAGAAAAGTACAGATACTCCCAAGAAATACTTCAGTACTGTAACTGTAAGTATAATTACTTCGTTACATTACATCACTGGTTTAATTCTGTTTGTAGGGTGCTTTACTTACATCTGGCCCATGATGAGGTTTGCACTTTCAGCTGACTGTTTTCCTATTTCAGAACACTACATTAATATGAGTCATAAATCTGACACACAGCTGCGGTTCATCCTATTTACAAATCACTTAATGTGACGTCATAGTTATATTTGCTTTGACTGAGAGGGACGAATTAACTTTAGTATTTACACCATGTAAACAGATGTAACAGATGTTTGTCTCCACCTGGTGGTTGAACTGATGAACTGCAGACAGACAGACACACAGACAGACAGACAGACAGAGAGACAGACAGACAGACACACAGACAGACAGACAGAGAGACAGACAGACACAGGCAGACAGGCAGACGCAGACAGACAGAGAGACAGACAGACAGACAGACACAGGCAGACAGGCAGACAGGCAGAGAGACAGACAGACACAGGCAGACAGGCAGACAGACAGAGAGACAGAGAGACAGGCAGCTGAACAACTTATTTGTCTGTACTTGACTCGTGTGTCTCTGAGTGAAGTTTAACAGGAAGTTCAACTTGGGTTAAATATTCACAGCTTCATAAACCTCTGGCAGCGAACACACACACACACACACACACACACACACACACACACACCTGAAAGTCAATCTCTTTTATTCAGGCAATTATTATAATGCTAATAATTAATATTTGAACCTGGAGGCGACGTCTCACTCTCTCACAGCTCCATGTTTGTGACAGGATGAGTCATGTTTTCAGTCGTTTGCCAAATATCAAATATAGAAATAAAGAGTAATCTTGTATCTTGTTTCATTTCTAGATTTTTTTTTTTTTAACAATTTCTATTTAATTTTTGACAGTTAAATAATTGTAATTTGGTCTATTTATTTATATTAATGAATGTGTTAGATAATAAATTTGACTATAATCAAATCATTGTAAATCATCTATTTTACATGAATATATTCATTTGTAAATACATGTGTTGCCTATAATCAAATAATTATTCTAATTTGGTCTATTATATATTAATAAATGTATAAATCATTTGTAGATAAATTTGACTATAATTTCATTTATTTATTTTCTTATTTGTAAAAAAAAAATTACGATAAAATATTACTATTTTATTTATTTATTTGTAAATGAATGTACTATTATCAAATAAATAATTGTAATTTGGTCTATTTATTTATATATTAATAAATGTATTTGATAATAAATTTGACTATGATCAAATAATTGTAAATCATGTATTACATATGAATATATTCATTTATAAATACGTGTTGACTATTAAATAATTTTTAATTTGGTCTATTATATATTAATAAATGTATTTGTAGATAAATTTGCCTATAATTTTATTTATTTACTTATTTGTAAATATTTACTATTATCAAATAAATAATTGTAATTTTGTCTATTTATATAGCAATAAATGTATTTGTCAATAAATATATTAATGTTTAATATAATTGTATGTTATTTGTGAAATGTTTTATAACTATTCCCATGACACTTGTGGGCCACCGTACATGAGTTACTTTACAGGGCTCTTCTTTTTTTTTTCTTTTTTTTTTTTAAACAGCTTCTCGATTTTAACCATTTTTACTACAAATATTTTATGTTTTGGACTGTTGGTAAGAAAAGAGTCCAAACAATGAATCAATAAACTAATGGACAGAATAATCAGTAATGAAAATAGCACTTAGTTGCTGGGAGTGTGTTTAGTTTTGCAGGTATTCAGTCATAGAGTATATTGGAGAAATTAAACTGTGACTAAAACCATCTTAATATTTGAGGCTCAAGAAGAAAACTCTGTGAACACAAAGTGTTGGATCAAATCATGTTTATTAATGTGTTCAGGAAATCCCCACAGAAACAGTTTACAGGGGAACGTACAGATTTACAATCATTCTCGACACAAGTGCCAGCTTAACCCCCGTGACACTGAGAACGCCCGCTGACTCTCACGACCAGTTAACCCAACACCCATTCCCCTTTCAACAGGTCGACCACCAAGTCCTTCCTGCTCGCTGACGAGCTACACACACAGTACATGTTGTGTTGGTCTCCTCGGTCATGAAGTGTGCGGCGCTATAATGTGTAGTAGCCTGTCATCACCCAGACATCCAACTAGGTTTCCTTTCTTCATGTATGGACCATTCACAGTTAAAGAGCCTTCATATTTGGTGCCAATCCTTCATCCCAACCAGGAAAACTAGACAGCCGGATGCTTTCAGATGTCAAAGTAAAACTGCCAACCGTTGGTGAGAGAAAACCTCTTGAGGCCCTCGAGGATACACTACGCTCATATACAGGATTTGTCATACTGCTCAAATGCATTTGGTTCAGCAGTCAAAGTACAAATAGAAATGCTAAAACTAGTTACAGAAAAAAAAAAACCACGTGTAACATCTCTGAAAGGAATAACATGTGAAGCTTGTGAATGTATCAGGACACCTGTCTTCAGTCAACCGGCTGACGCCTGTGAAATGCCCAACACTTTGTACATGACCTACGTCACAAAGGAACACTGTCAGGATGAGCCGTCGTACGGAGGGGCATCTCATAATCCAATTTAATCCGGGGTTAATTAAATGCCAGCTATCCAGAAAAATATAGACCAGAATTGCATATACTCTCAGATCCTAATTTTTAAAACTGTTGGCTTGCTTTGTGCTTCACGGTCTCGCTTGGTGGGGGACAAAGGTAGTGTTCACTGGAGAACCATCGCTAAGAATAATCTGTTATATTCCAATATAATAATAATAATAATAAAACAAACAGCATGATTTTCAGATGACACCAGAATGACCGAGGATGGGCGTGTTTTTTTTTTTTTCCTTTTTCTGTTTTTTGATTTGCTTCGACCTGATACAGGTTAAGATGCAATTTACTGAATCTCTTAACTGGTGGGTTCGAGGTTTCAAAATCAAAGAGAGGTTAAAATGAACATTTAGCATTCAGTCTACATCAGGTGAACAGTTCTAGTTAACATAGATATATACTACAGGGGGTGTGGGGGGGTTTGCACCCTTGCTCTTTCTTTGCCGTATGAAAACCATGCTTCCTCTGGAGAGTAAGGGTGGGGAGGAGGGGGCCGTGCAAGACTTGGAGTGGGGGCAGGCTGAGTGGGGCAGAGGCTGAGTTTGGTGGATGGAGAAAGGGGCTTGAAAACCAGACTGCTGATTCCACAGGAGGTGTGTAAAAGGCACGCCAGGGTTACTCCCAATCCCAGCCAACATACACAGAGACGCCTTCACACACACACACACACACACACACGCTGAACACACAAGGTACGCACACGCACTCACGCACACACACACACACGCACACACACGCCCACACACACACAAGCAGCACAGGCTAGAGCCCCGAGAGTACTGAGGAGGGCAGAAAGCAGGAGGGAGGGAATGAAGGAAGTTCTTGAAAGAAAGAGCTGGGACTGAAACTTGGGTTAGATGGGAGCGAAGGGGGGCCTGGGTCCGGTGCTGCCGCTGTGTTGAAACAGAAAAAATAAACAACAAACAAAAATCAAAACTGGTGGAATGGATCATTTCTGGTTCTTCAGCTGGTTGGAGAGCCAGTCCAGGCCCTCATACAAGCCATCCCCACTGGTGGCACAGGTGGCCTGGATGTACCAGCTGCGCTGGCGGAGGGCGTGCAAGCCCAGCTTGTCTGTGATCTCTGCAGCGTTCATAGCGTTGGGGAGATCCTGGAGAAGAACAAACAGTCGGTCACGATCAAGGTTACAAACACGGATACCTCCACGTTCAGTGTTTTAATACTCTAGATGTCCGTTACACACTGAGTCACGTGTTTCACATACATTTATTTAATTCATCACGAGAGGACACATTTCCTCCTTTGCCTCTCTGCACCTGTGTGGCTGTCATCACTACCACTGTCTTTCATTTGACACAGAAGCTGCATCCACATCCTCCTCTTCATCATCATCATCCACCTGAATGTTAGTACCTGACCTGCTGACAGTAGCTGTCTGAGTTATGAAATGATTCTGTTCCTCTGTCTCGTCTCAGCTGTGTCCTGCCGCCACAGTTTCTTGGCTGAGTCTTGGTCAAATGTCTCTAACGGCTCTGACGGAGGTGAAAAAGCAGGAAATTGAACGTGTTCTGAAAATTTAAATGACGGGCGAAGGTTTTGGATTCAGTATGCAAACGTGATTGACACAACGTGAGGTCGTATTTATGTTTAGACAGACTCAGTGTGTCTTTAGTCTCATCTTGAGACCGACTGCACTTTTACTCAAGTCTTGTCGCAGTCACAAAAAAAAACCGATTTGAGATTTGAACAAGATTCAGAACTGTTCAAGACCACAGCTGCAGGGATATCACTGCATTAACTTTGCAAAAACAGTGTTAGATAAAGATGGTTAAGTTGATTTCAGCTGCTTAGTGTTTGTATTTGTTTACTCACTAAAAAAACAAAGAAACATTCCCACATGAATTCACCTCTGCGAAGCCTTTTAATTATTTATTAAAGAATTTATTAAGGTGCACATACACACATATACAGTATATTGCATTTAAAGAGGTCAATATGGAGGAGCTTTCATTTGTTTTCTGTGGGTGTTTTTATGTGAACGTGGATTCTTCAGATCAATAAGACGACTGCCTATGGTTTATAGGTTTCAAATTTTAGTATCACGCAATGTGGGACTCACACTGGTCTGGTCTTGGTCTTGACTCGTTCTTGATAGACTCTGGTCTTAGTCAGGATTTAGTCTCAGTTAAGATGGTCCTAAATCTAGCAATTTAAGGGGAGCGACTACAGGTAGAAACAGGTCTTTCATGCACTGGTCTTTTCTTTTAATATTTCTGTCTATTTTGCTTCCATGATGCTGAACACACACCAAGCAGCACCGAAGTGCGTCCTGCAGCGAGCTGCCATGCGCTGTCTATGGAGCATCTGCTCTGAGCTTCATTTAATTCTACGGCAAAGTGTGACCCAAGTAAAAGTTGTGGAAAGTTAAAAACTTAGCAGCTACTTGCGGCCTGAGGACACCAGCAGCCGTAAGTAAACAGTCCTGAGACTCCAGTGACACGTTGATCTGCCTGAAACACACTCACGCCCACGAGCTGTTAAAAAGTATAATTATTGCTGCAAGCAGCTCTTTGCTGCTGCTCACTGTGTTTTCTGCACAACACGTCTTCTTTTAGACTCAGGCTGGCACGATATTAGATTTTCACAACATGATTATCGTGGCCAGAAGAGTTCAAAGTTCTCTTTTTTAACCTCTTTATATAAAGTATTTTTAAAGTTTTAGACACAACATGAACACCCCAGAGAACACTGTGTAGGGGCACAGCAGTTGAGTATTAATGAGTCCACGTGTTAAAGGACCTTTAATTGTCCACAGACGTTCACAGTGTAGCTGCGTCTATGTCTTCTGAAATAAAGACAGGAGTATTGCTCCTCTAGACCTCAGAGAAACAATGTCCATCCATTGTTTGGCTTGGAGGCTCAGGTTTGTACCAAATAATTCCTCATTTACATAGATGAACTTAAGATATCAGAAAACTTGTAATGCCAAAAATACCTGTCCTAATGTAAGTTCTCACCTGTAGCGTTTCCTCTTAAGACAACATAGATTTCCATCTCAGTTTAATTGGTACATAGAACATAACTTAAAGTGACCTCACCTGTTTATTTGCAAAAACGAGCAGCACGGCGTCTCTGAGTTCGTCCTCAGCGAGCATTCTGGACAACTCCTCCCTCGCCTCGTTCACTCTCTCTCTGTCGTTGCTGTCCACCACAAAGATAAGCCCTGCACACAAAATACAGTTCACACTTAATGCAGATATATGCATTTTAGTTACTGGCTAAAACACAGAAATGTTGCATTATAATCATTTGTCTTCTGGTTCCTAAACATTTTCTTCCTGCAGATCAGAAGCTGTGACTTTGCCGCCGTTGATAATTCACTCTGTACAAACTGTTCCTGCTGCTGAAAAAGTCTCTTTGACCCAAAAGATCACTAATATTCATACGATGAACTGGACGAATGCAACTCAGTGGTTCTAACGTGGCGATTATCTTGATCAATAACTCCAAAACATTTGAGAATTATTCTGATGAAAATGAACCGCTGAGAGTCAGCTCAGCTGTGAAGATGCCTACGTTACAGTCAAGTGTTGAAAACAGCCAATAAATAAACTCTAAATGTGTCACTCTGTAACTGCAGGTCTGTTGAGTGTGAACATTTTATCAGGCCAAATGATGACAAAACACTTGAATCATGCTGTCTGACAACCTCACACTCACTCCCATTAATTATGTAAAAGCATCATTATGAAGACGCAGACAGTTTATACTTCTACAGTCAGACGGCTCAAATCAACCTACAGAGCTGCATGAGTGTGTGTTGATATTTCACAAAACGAGAAGCAAGAGAGGATCTAGTCAATGCAGTGTTCGAAAACTTCCTGTTTATGAGCCAACACATTTGGTAAATATTTCATCATCTCTGTAGCTCAGTAAACACACAAACATGTTATTACTATGGACAAAGTTGTCACATAGACAGCAGCCTGTGAAGGAGCTGCTCAGGTTGTTGCCCCAGAATCTGTACACAGCAGCTCTGTGTTTAATCACAGACCCTCTGCAGGCAGCAATATATCAGTAAAATAAAGTCATCACTGCTCACTGAGGGCACGAGGTCTAACTACAAAGTTTTAGTCTTTCTTTCTGTCGTGTTATTATCCAAATAATGTAACACGACCACTGTCACGGTATCAGATAAGCATGTCCCGACCCAATCTCAGCATCAGGCCCATCGACTCTTTTTTCTTTAACTGATGGGGGTCGGCCATATTAAGGCCCAATCCTACCTTCTGTTTTACACCAGCTGTCACACAGGTGTTTTTACAGACGACACTTTCATGTTTAGCAACAAGCGCAGCCGTCATCAACTCTCCTCCACTCTGCAACCCACCTGCCGTTAAACACCACACACCATGAACGACAGTTTAACTCAGTATAAGACTGTTTATTTATGTTATTTACCAAAGTTACGAGCACTTGTTTCAGCTCAGAGTTTGAGTCTGACTGTCGTCATGGTGTTTCACTACAGGCAGAGGATAGAGAGCGGTCTGTCACACTCACCCTCGCCAACAAAAAGCCAGTCAGAGTGATTTATTATCCACGCAAAACAATAAACAGATGACGAAAATAAACACTCGACAGACTACAGTTCATTCAGGTTACTAAGGCCTCTCCGAAGCAACAAACACTGAAGAGTAGAGATATTCATACCCATATACACTGGATTGATTTCACTAGTTTTAATATTCTCTGTGCAGCTGTATTATCAAGGAAAACAGAAGTACCTGATCGGGACTCAGCATCGGCAGATAATCAATATTAAATGTCTGGAGTGGGAGCAATAAACTTGGTTGGGACAAGACTATTCTAAGTCTCTTAACTGCCAGAGAAAACAAAAGTATCTCACTTATCTGCTCTTAAAAGTTATTGTCAAAAGACTTGCTCCCTCGTTTAGACATTCAGAGACAGAATTGAGCAGTTTAGAAATGTCAACCCTTAAATAAGAGAGGCAGATACCATTTAGTGAATCCAACACTGCATCGAAAAGAGCAGAAGTAGTAGCCTGGTATCTGATGGCAGTTTAGTATGCTCTCAATGATTTCTGAGGGAGGCATTTTGGCACGGTTTATCTCACAGTGGAGCAGTGTGTCCTGACCTCTCTGACTTGTGACCTTAAAACACATGAGTGTGTATCTGTGAGGCCCGATCACAGGCCGCCACGGCCTCAGTGAGGACTTTAATTAGCAACCAATGAATGATGTTTCCATCACATACTATTTTATTTGAATTTTGAGTGGTCTGAGGTTGTGTTGTCACCATACTGGAGTTTTAATTTTTTTTAAGATTATTTTTTGGTGCTTTTTATTGATAGTGCAGCTGAAGAGTGATGGGTAAGGGGGGAGACAGAGGCAGTGAAGGGCCACAGGATGGATTCAAGCCCAGGCTGCTGCCAAGGAGTCAGCCTCAGTGGGGCACATACTCTACCAGGTGAGCTAAAGTTTCTTTCTTTTTTTTCTTTTTTTTTAGATTTTTTTGGGGGCTTTTTTTAGCCTTTAATGTATAGGACAGACAAGCGTGAAAAGGGGAGAGAGAGAGGGAGTAACATGCAGCAAAGGGCCACAGGCTGGAGTCGAACCCGGGCCGCGAACCCGGGCCGCTGCGGCAACAGCCTTGTACATGGGGCATCTGCTCTACCACTAAGCCACCGACGTATCACACATCAGCATCTTTATATGTTGAGAAAAACTCTTGATATCTTCTGGAGTAAGGCATTCAGTTTGTGAAATACTCCTGGGCCTTTATTTGATGTTGTATGCTGTATCTACTCATCATCACCAAAGGGATTCACACGTTCAATTTCACACTTGGATGCTCAGTGTATGGACAGTGATGTTTGCTGCATCTGCTGTAGATAATACAGCAGGCCCACAGGTAGTGTGGATGGAGCTGCTGAAATATCTATAGGATTAAAACTACAACCAAATACCAGTTCAGCTGAGAGTTTACCTGCAGGTTGCATCATCAGTAGGAAACAGTAAGCAGCGTCAGTCTACAGTGTCTTCACATATTCTGATGAATTCAATTTCAGGAAATAGCAGAGGAGTCACACAATACGCCCTCTGAGAACTGAACAATGGTGCCTGAGTCATTAGTGACTAACTTTAAGATCATCTTTTATGCACCATGAGGCCACCTATAGGCAGTAATGTTCACTGACACTGCTGCATGCTAACACAAAGTCTCCTCTCACCTTGAGTGTTCTGGAAGTAGTGGCGCCACAGCGGCCTGATTTTGTCCTGACCGCCCACATCCCACACTGTGAAGCTGATGTTCTTGTATTCTACAGTTTCAACGTTAAAGCCTGGACACAAAAGGAGAAACATGGATGAGTCACCAACTGTTGAAAAACTTTGTACAATTCAAGTTTTGACTGCTGACAGGCATTGAGAAGCTGGAAATACAACATGCCTGGGTATCAAACCTGAATACTTCTCAATGAGTCCATGAAACATGCATAAAGACTTCTGTATGAAATACTGAAAGCTGCCATCAAATCTCTGGACAGATTCATAATCTTGTGTTCTTATTATTTTCATCAGATAGATCCTGATTTATTTTACAATTTTGCACATTTCAGACTGTTTCACTGATGTAGAGTTCAAGTACAGCCGATTGTGTTGGTAAAACACTCAAAAACACAACTGTCAAGTGACAAAAATGGATTGACACAATCAAAGATATCCATACCAATGGTGGGAATGGTGGTGACTATCTCTCCAAGCTTCAGTTTATATAGGATGGTTGTTTTTCCAGCAGCATCGAGTCCAACCATTAGAATCCTCATCTCTTTTTTGCCAAACAGGCCTTTGAATAGAGTTGCAAATATATTCCCCATGGTGACGAAGCTGTCAGAGTAGAGGAGAAAACACGGTTAGGAGAGTACTGTCTGTCACGTTTCAGTTTCACGGCAGTGTACGCCAAGAGGAAAGGAGGAAACAAAACTGTACCATCAAGATTACCACCAGCCAGTGAGACTGGTATACTGGTGGTAGATTTAATACTTCCTTATTGTTCAACAATTCACAAAGGCACAGATCCATTAACAAAACAGACTGACAGTGGTGGGATGTAATGTAACCAAGCAGGGTCCAAAACTAACACTCGCCAATTACGGGTAGATTTTGTCTCTGGCTGGTACATTTTTAAGACCACTTGCCACTCTGGCGAGTTATTTTTTTACCAGCGAAAAATGCATTTTTTGTTACTGGAGAACGATCCTGGTATTTTGTGCGAGCGAACAAAAGAAATCATTCAGGAGCACGCTGTGCTAGTAGGCTGCAGATTTCAACCAGCAGCAGAAACGAAAGGCGAATCCTGTCGGTTGTGGGTTGAACGGGGGTCACAGACACAGACAGGAATACGTATTCCTGTCAAATATGGCGGCTATAGTGCTCCGCGGTGCAAGATAACGGCTTACCGGCGACGGTGAAGCCCGACTCCAGGTCCAATAATTTCCTCTTCGTTAGTGTCATGATTGCCCAGTAGTGCCTGAACAGCCGAGCCGTGGCGGCACACAGGTATGTGACGTGTCAGAGGAGAAACAAGCCATTCACATTTCTCTCTTTGTGGCAGGTAACAGTCCACAAACCTCACCGCACTTAGTGACTGTTCTTTACTTGTCAGAGGAGGAGGGTGGCTGGTTGATTTTTATTTTATTTATTTATTTATTTTTTTTATTTATTTATTTTATTCCGATCCCTATGTTAATCAGTTGGTGTAGTTTCACTTAAGTAAAAGAAAATGACTGAACAACTTTCACTTGTATTGGAGTAATATTTGACCAAGAGTATCTTTACTTTCACTCAAGTCATGTCGTTGAATACTTTGTCCACCACTGGTCAGACATTCATGTTTATATAGGACAGGCCCTGCTGTTGCAGTCTGGTCGAGCTAAAATCTCATGTCTCAACTGTCCAAAGGGGACTGAAGTCAGTGATTCATGTAAAATTCCTTAATGAAATTGTCTTTTTGCACTGTAGTGAGAATACTACAGAATTTATTAACCCAAATATTACACTTAACTGTTGAAACAGTTATCCATATTTTAGCATACATTATTACTAATATTAGTGCACACTATTAAAATATTGATGGAGAATCGCATACAAGACCCAAATGACATGCTAAATAATACTGATAGCAAATTACAACACTTGGTTGGCTGGTAAAAAATTTAGGCTGGCTGGTAAGTGAAAAGGTTAGTTTTGGACCCTGTAACCAAGTACAGCCAACATTTAACACGTGGGAGCGTCTCCCTAGTTTTGAAAAAAATTAAATAAAACATGCTTATATTTCACAAAGTTATAATATTGGTACCAGGAACTCAAAATTAAGAAACCTTAATGTACCCAAATACCATATTTAAGCACTCATTCGAGGAACTTGTGCTGTATTTTACTTGACTATTTCCATTTAATGCAACTTTCTACTCCTACTCTACTAAATTTCAGAGTCAAGTACTTTACTTTTTACTCCACTACATGTACTTGATAACTTTGATAATGTGACACTTTGCAGATTTAGATTAATTACACAAAAAAACTTAAACTCTGCTCCACCTTTACCAGGTGCAACATATAAGTGATAAACACACACCGCATCAGTAATTATAATCCAGTATTATAATACATGTTATTGTGGAGTGGACCAGTCGGCATAATGAGTATTTTTACTTCTGGTGCTTTTAATAAATCTTGATGCTAATACTTTTGTACTTACTCTAGTAAGTCTTTTACTTGTAACTTGAGTATTTCCACACTGATGTAGTGTTACGAAGGTAAAATATCTAAATACTTCTTCCAACACTGCAGTTTGATGACAGCTGTGACTTTAATGCATCATAATAGAGTAATATAAATTACTCTGAAATGGGCCAGTCTGCATAATGAGTACTTTTACTTCTGGTACTTGAGCATATTTTGATGCTATTACTTTTGTACTTTAACTTTGACAAGTCTTTTACTCTCAACTGAAAATGTTTACACTGTAGTGTTATTACTTTATTGAAGTTAAATATCTGAATACCTTTGTCCAACACTGCAGGTTGTTTTTGAAATGGGACCAGTCTGCAAATGCCTACTATTACTTTTGGTATATTCTGATGCTATTACTTTTGTACTTCTACATATATAAAACTTTAAACTGTAATGACATACTTTTACACCGTAGTATTATTAGTTTTTCTCAAGTAACATATCTGAATACTTCTTCCAACACTGCAGGATGATGACAGCTGGGTATTATTGCATGGGTGATTATAACTTTACATTTTGACAATACTTTTGTACATTTACTCAAGTAAGACTTTTTGTTGTACTGGAGTACTTTTACACTTTAGTATTGTTACTTTAACCCAAGTAAAACATCTGAACACTTCTTCCACCCCTGCAGGTTGATGACAGCTGTGTATTTAATGCATCAGTAATTATAGTTTTTAATTTGAATTCTTTTAGTAAATTTTGATGATAATATTTTTGTATTTACACTTAAATAAGACTTTTTATTGTAACGAAATACACTTGAGTATTTTTACTCTAACTCAAGTTAAACATCCGAACACTTCTTCCACCCCTACAGGTTGATGACTGTTGAGTATTTGCTCGAGGAAAACGCAGATTTTCGCTGAACCAAAAGGGGGCACAATGAATGTAACATGCTGGGAACACAAGTGAGATGTTTACTTAAGCTAATGGTTAAACGTCTAGGTAACAGTTTAATGGCTATACGTTAACAGCCAGTCCAAACCTCAACAACATCAACCATTATCTAACGTTTATCTGCATTAAATCTACAACATAATATTTAAATCTTACTCATTATAAAGTTAAAAATCATACATGTAAAGGCAGCTGCGTTAACCCGGATAAACTCAACGGCTAGCTGATCACCAGATAAGAAAGGCCTGTTCCAGCTGGCAAACTCTATCCCTGTGTGCAATAGCGGCAGGGATAATGTTACTGTGTGTGTGAGCCGTCACAAGACGATAGCTTGCAAACAACACCTCGACCTTAGCAAAAGGCCGAAGATCCGGCTACGTTTGTGTCCGTGTGGGTAAAATGTAGAGCACATGTGTGTAAAATGGTTGATTAATTTAGATATGTTAATAACCGACGCCAGGTAGCGTTAGCTAACTTAGTTACTGGAACTCGAAGCAGATAACAGTTAGCCTAACTAAGGGCGGATGCTTCAGCTTGTTAGCATGCTAGCTTGTGTTAGCCTTCACCTAGCGGCAGCGGTACAATTTCGCGGACGTTAACGGTCCAAAGAGCACCGTCGTTCACAAAACACGGCGACACGTTACTGACATATGTAACGCGGACATGATTTGAAAACCGGTGGGTGAAATCTGAGCCCCGTGTTTTGTCAACCCGACACTGACAGCTCTTTGATCTGTCCGTTAACGTTACAGGAACTGCTTTAGCGAGCTGGCTACTGTTAGCCGCCGTTAGCTAAATGCCGCGTCACAGTAACGAGAGAACACCGTGACGTCAGGTTAAACGCTAAAGAAAGCGAGCCGCTCGCGCAGCGCAATACTCACTCCACATAATAAGACATTTTAAGGCGAAAAGCAGCGCGTGTGTGCGGGTAGTTACCTTTAGAAAGACAGCTTCTCGATCTTTCCGTTATCTTTCACTGTCACTCCAAAATGGCGTCTTGCGCAACCAGGGAGACACCGGCGTACGGGGACTTCCCACTATCAAACCCGCTCCAATCACAGTGCAGGTGGTGTCACTAATAACCCGCCCTCCGCTGTCAATCACGCTATCTGTCCAATCAGCGCGTCGGCAGAGCCCTGTGTGCGCACAGTGCACAAAATGTCGAGGAAGTGAATTCTCTCACAAGTTTATTCAAGTTTCAGACACAAAACCGACTGACTGGGCTGAGAGAGGTGTTTTCCTCAGTGCTGGAGAGTTAGTCACATCAAAATACACACTGTGGAAATCATTACAAGTCCTGCATTCAAAACTCAAGGTAAAAGTATGTACCAGCAAAATGTACTTCAAGAGGGGGATGAAACTCAGCTTGTGCAAGGGTACATACAGCAGCACCCAAACCACTGCATAACAACCCATTGTAATTTTTCCTTTTTTGGTGTGAAGATTCTGTTAACATTCATCAATTTACAGAGCAAATGATGATCAGGCTGTGACGTCCTCACATAAATATGTGCAAATTCAACAGCATGTCTCAGTTTTTCCACATTCAGTCAAGTCATCTGCTCACTTTCAGCATATGTTTCATAATTTTCCACTAAAGTGCACGCTGGTGAAGAAGCAGGTTAAGTCACTCACTGCCTTACAAACCATTTACAGTCTGTCAGTGCCTCAGCAGCAGGGTTCCACCCACAGCGTTATAAGATAGATATCTGATACAAATTCTTTTGCACTGAAACTGCTGGTTGACAATATTCTACACAGTGTTCAGCATCTTTAAATCTGACTACAGTAAGTATTCATCGTTATTTCAGAGAGCTGTGTTCTAGTCAGAGTTGGAAAAGCCTCTGAGACAGTATTTAACATGGAGTATCTACTCTGTTTTATTTTTGGACTGATATCTCTGCATTAATGTGCATGTTGCATTTTACTGCTGTCGACATTAACCTCTGAGATGTTGTGGAACAGAAGAACAAAGTTGCATAAAATGGAAATACTCAAAGTACAAATACCTTGAACGTGTACTTAGTTACAGTTTTCTTGCATGTGATCATAACTCCAGCTTGGGGAAATGTCACTGATCCTGGATTGTTTCTCTGTAATATCCACTGCAGGGCCAAAGGTGTGTGGACAAAGGTGTTCTGTTGTTTCATGGCTCAGACGAGGCCCCTTAGTCAAATAATACAATGGACAATAGTGAGCTTCCAACTTTGTGGCAACAGTTTGTGTTTGACTCTTTCCTGTTTCAACATGACAGCGGCTCCCTACACAAAACCAGCTCCATGCAGAAATGGTTTAATTGTCCCAGTTTGGTGTGGGGGGACATGACTGGTTTCAACCTCATCCAACACCTTTGGGACGATGGAGGAATGTAACTAAGTACATTTACTCATGCACTGGACTTAGAGGGTAACCTGGAATGTAATCTGCCATGTCTTTGTGTCTGAGTGACTGATAGGAACAACATTTTTTAAAACTGGTCCAGCCAGAGTGACAGGGCTGCAGCTGACAGCGGCAGAACAGGCTGCAGTGTAACCACCCAGGGCAGTTATGCACCGTCAGTTTGCATCATCTAAAAGTGCTTCTTTTTGCCACTGACAGGTTCAGATTGTTCTTATATTCAGTTCAGTCCAATAGAACTTTATTTATCCTGGAGGAAGTTATTGCGCTTCAAATTACAGTAGCACTAAGTTCAGTAACCACAATTTAATGTTCACAACCAGTAACAACCAGTAGGTCAGGGCCACTCACTGGGCCCAGTTTTGGAAACAATAGAGTAATAAATATCTGGCAAAATATACAAATATACAGTACTAGTCCATAGCCATTGGTAGCTTTGTCACCTTCTACCTATGCCAGTCCTCAATGCCTATGTGCAGTTTCACATAGATTGACCACGTCAGTGAGTAGAAAAACGTGGGACAGACAGAATGACTGACTGACAGAATGACACACTGACAGTTTCCGTGATTATGTACAGCATACCATACCATGACTTAGTCATACCAAACATTAGAAACAACACCAACATTGGTCCACAGGGGGAGCCACAGCGATCGGTCGCATTTTAGCCATTTTGAAGCATTTTTCTGTTGTTATAGCGTCACCCAGTTGCCAATTGATGTAATATTGCTTCATTGGCATTCTCCCATGAACCTCTACCACTGTGCCAAATTTCACATGGATTGACCAAGTCAGTGAGGAGAAAAACGTGGAACACACACACACACACACACACACACACACACACACACACACACACACAGAGTTTTCCTCATTATATAGTGAGATATGAAGTGTGTATTAAAGGAGCAAAAGCAAACCTAGTGCCTAATGGAGTGACTATGGGAGTTAGATGAGTACAAAATGGTGGAAAAAGCAGACTGCACCTGATAATCAATGTTATATTGAATATGATGTGACAATGAGAAGTACTATTGCACATGATTGAGAAATGGTATTTCACTACATTGACAAGTGATCATGATATTGAAAAGTAATATTACTATTAAATTTGTATTACTATATTAAATGAAACAGAACGTACAAAACCACATTCTCATACTGCCACAATGAACCTCACTGTGCTACAGGAAAACTATTTAAAAAGTACATAAATAAGGTAAAAAAGTTAATAAAAGACATTAGATGACGACGAAGAGCAACTCTTGCAGGCTGCTGCCTGAGACGGTGTCGGATCCCTACAAAGATAAACCGCTTTGTTAAAAGTAGAATCATTTTTTTATTCACCAAACAGCCCAAGAATCATCACCAAAGCCACCAGACTCCATTTAAATGAACAGTCATTTTAGTGTGTACAGAACCAGCATATTTCCACATCTCACTGGATGAGTTAAGGGTTTATTTCAACCAAACCAGAGCTGGTGATTGTTGGAAGAGTGGAAGGACAAACCAAGACGGTTTTTGTTAGTTTAATTTTGTTTCTGTCAACTTTGAATTAAGTGTGTTTTATGATGATAAAATTACAGTTTATTTTAATGGACTCTGGTGGGTTTGGTGATGGTGATTTCAGGGCTGTTTCTGGTTTAAATAAAAAGGATCTTTCTCTTTAACAAAAAGCTCAATCTCTGTCGGGATCCTTTCCATAATGTTGTCAGACACTGAGTAACACTGAGCCTGTCAGTGACAAGAACAAACACTTTCAGTGGATGTAAATTGATGGTGAATAATTGCCCATTGCAGCCTGTTTTACATTTTCAAAAACTCTTGTTCCCATTCGTCAATTGGACACAAAAACAACAGAAAACAGAGTCAAGATCAAAAAATACCAAAGTTAACTCTTTAAGTACAGACTGAAGGGACTTTTATAGGCTTTTAACTCTGCATTTTCTCAGCTCAGGGCTGTCCTTAGTCACACATTATTAACCCAGGGTTAACCTCAGCCCAGGGCTATACACGATTCACCCTGCACTTCCACCAGCCTGGTAGGTAACATAAGTTAAACACCTAACTTATGTTACCGTTCTACAGTTGTATTGTTGACTCACTGGCAACTTTTAGCCCTGGGTTAAGTCCATTTTTATGCAATAACCCTGCAAAGTTGGGGTTAACCCTGCTCCGAAGCAGGGCCAGCAAGCCTTACGCTAAAGTCGGAGTTAGCTCACTTGGATTGTGACAGGACTGTACCACTTTCTTAGGACCAGACTAACAGCTCTGTAGAGTCCCTTGAGCCAAATTTGAAATAAAAGGGTGACACTGATTCTTCAAATTTTAAGGCGTAACTTAAACAAGTCCTTTTGTCCTTTTTTCTGTTTGTTCAGTCATCAGTTTAAAGACTCACTGTATTATCCTTTGTGTTGACATTATGCAATTTCTGAGCTACCGGACACCTGCTGAGAGTCAACACAGATCCCTCTCTGGGTGGAGTCAGGCTGCTGAGCACTTTACATTATGATTCTTGTTTTCATTTTAGGCCAGAAGGTTCGGCCATTCAGATCCTCACATATTGAATCATGTTACAGAGTTAGAGAAACACTAATTGTGATGCTGTGGTGAAAAAGGGTAACAGAGGGTGAAAAATGACTGCTGGGCCGTGTTTAAATATTTGCTATGGGAGGAGCTGCTTGAGCGACCCGAGCTCCAGATTCCTCAAACATCATACGTTGTTTGAAAGGGAGGGAAAGACCAGAAATTTAGAGGGTTATGAGTCAAAATCCACCCAAACAAAACACTTTGATCAGACACCAAATATAAGTCTTTTTAAAAATGTTTTCTGCATTTTTACCAACAGAATTTTCTGTAAATATCAACTCCAGAAATTAAGGTCCAAAGGCAGTATAATTATCTAACTACATATCCAGCGGAATTTAAATACAACATCGTGGAATCAGCTTATTAAATATCCATAATAAAATATAAACACCCTCCATTTTCCTTAAAAAGAAAAACTTTCCTCACTGGTAGATTCACTGTTGTAATAATTCTCAGTTCTCTCAATTCTCAATAATTTCTCAGTAAAGCATTTTACATGCAAAACCACCACATGTGCTTATTTAATGTGGATTTAAATAATGTCTGAAGAACCATGAGTCTCAGTCATGTGATCTGACCACGTGTGAAATCCTGTTTCTCAAGTGACTCAGTCACATGAACCTTCTTTGTGCTACTTTCTTCATTAGTGTTGTAAATGTTCCCAGTAGCTGCAGCTCTGGTCTGAGTCTCCTCCTGTGTGGACTGAAGCTGGAGGACACGGTGCTCAATGGAGGCAGTGACAGGAAAACAAGCAGAGGTGGCAGAAGAGAGCAGGTCTTTTTTTTTTATTAAGATATAAAATGTCAGTAATGTTCAAGTATTAAAGTCTCAAGGGCTCATGTTGTATCATGACAGTTATTCATGGATTTAAGCAGCTTCACTTGTTCACTGCATTTAAAGGGCACAAAGAAACACGACAGACTCCAGATCACAGAGAGAACAAAGAGGTGCACCAAACGTCTGAACTCTTTTGTCCCCAGATTGTGCATCCAGGGTGAGATGAGAAAAGATAACAATAAACTGAAGAATGGATACAGAAAAATCATCTTTACAAATATAGAAAATCAGCTTTGAAATCACATCATGTTGATAAAATCACACATCTTAAAATCCAGCAGTTGCCACAAAAAATGTTGACAATGTACGTTTCTATAAATCACGATTTGCACATTTTATACATATTACATCAACGTTTCTAAAGTAACGTATTCATGAGCTGACTGTGTCATTGTTTTAAGGGACCAAATGTGGGGTTTTTTTTTAGCAACCTGTTGCTGTTTTTCAACCAGGGATAGTACCACAAAAAGTGATTGCTTTTTACCAAGGCATCAATGCATTTCCTTACCCTGGAAATCCAGAGTTCTTACGAGAGCACAATTTGAATTTGCTCAGCGAGTCACTCTGGCAATCAGTAATGATGCTCATCACCCACGCTGCACCAATCACATCGGTGTATCTGATATAGGCGGGCCAGAGGCGAGCTAAACAGATGACGACAGTGCTGCGACGACGAAGTCCGGAATCAGTCAGTAAACATTGCAAGATGGCTACGGATGAACACCAGTTGTTTGAAACGGCTTTGGCCGCCACAATGAACGAGTTAGACTTGGCTTCTTCTCTAAAAGAGGAACAGAAGACGGCGCTCGAGTCTTTCCTTTGCAAGAAGGACGTTTTTGCTGTTTTGCCGACCGGATACGGCAAGAGTCTAATCTACCAGTTAGCTCCGCTGGTAGCTAAGCGTATACGTCTCCCCGTGTGTTGTTCTGATTGGTCGTAGTGTTATCCAATTGCGTGCAGTGATATTTTCAAATGCATGCTTGGTGCCGCCCCTCGACTTGGGCCATTTGCATTACTCATAGCCAGACCCTAAATCTTTCTAGATCTGGGTCTGGATTTCCAGGCTAGACATTTTCTGCCAAGATAGTAACAAAAGATGGATGTTCTTTATCAAGATGTGATAGTGACACAAAAAGCGATGATTTTAATCCAGACATCATCGCATTTCATCCCGAGAAAGTGTCATGAATAACGTTTGTTTCTCATCAAGACATCGCTGCAATCCCTGCTGGGAAAGCAAAGTGAAAACGAATGTTTCTTAGAGAGACACTGCTGGGTTTCCTGCCTCACCTGTGACATGAAAAATGTTTTTTTTTGTTTGTTTGTTTTTTACTGAGGCATTACGACGTTTCCTTCCAGGAAAGTGACACAAAAAGTTATTGTTTTTACTGAGACATCACTGTGTTTCCTGTCTTGATAGTGACACAAATAACGGTTGATTTTTTTATTGGGACATCATTGCATTTCCTGCTAGGAAAATCACACGAAAAACGGTTGTTTTTTACAAAGATATCATTGCATTTCCTGCCTTGGTAGTGGCATGAAAAACAGATATTTTCTACAGAGACATCGCTGGGTTTCCTACTGGGGTCGTGACACTGAAAATGGTTGTTTTTTACCAAGATGTTGCTGCATTTCCAGCAGAGACTGTGACACTTAAACTGGATATTTTAAACCAAAACATGATCTTTTCCTAATGATAACCGAGTGTGTTTTGTACCTAGACCTTACCCACACTTATACGTTTTAACATATCTGCTACATAATAAACTCTTATTGTAACGTACCTGTGATTTGCAGACTGTACAATGGCTAAAAAAAAAATAATCTGACTACTGGGTTGCACATTCCTCTCAAAAAGTACTGTCTGTCTTACTTTTACCCAGGAAAATCAGTCATATCAGCAGCACAACATCTACAGGTACCTGTGCACATTTTTACGCATAAATGCATAAATTAGTGCAAACCACAAATAAAACAACAACAACAACAACAACAAAAAAAAGTCTCATTCTCTGAGTTCCAGTTTGCCATCTCGGACTCTCCACCTCCAGCGCTGACACCTGTCGGGAGCAGGAACGCAGCGCAGCCACAGACAGGACTCTTTGATCTCTTGCTCAAAGGACACGATCTTCCTGTCCAGCGTCTCCAAAGTGAAGGCTTTCCCTGAGATCTGTTAATGACAGGTGAGATCCATAATTTTGATACTTAACGTAAATTCTTTTCAAACTACTTGTGTACTTTTACTTAATTTACGTCGCCTCTTACCTGATCGCTGATTCCTATGGCAACATGGCCCACTTTGACCTGCCGCCGCTCACGGATTCTCAGACACTCGCCCTGGACGTTCTCAATCCAGATGTCAACACCTGGAGTGTCACAGCAGTCAATAACAGAAAAAAACAGAAGTCGAACGACATGTAACTGAGTGATACGTCCTGCCGTCTTACCTTCAAAGCAGCACGAGGACGGCTGATTGGCTGAGGCCAACCACTCCAATTGTCCGTCTGTCCGACTGTTGCAGGAGGAAAAGACTCCAGAGCTCAGATCATCAGACGAATGATCAGAGTCCTTAAAAATGGAGAGAACGTTTTCAGAACATTTTAATTACACATGTGCGGCACACGTACACCTGCGACTTCACAACACACACCTTCTCTGAGGCGTCTATCTGTGATGTGTCTGAGCAGCTGAAACAGGACGGAGGGTCGTCTCGAGGTTCAGGGGACGGGGTCTGGATTGTGGTGCCCAAAGGTACGTCTAGTGAGAGAAAACATATGAGCAGTTTAGTGCTGAACAACAAACTTTTTTTCCCCACTGAAGGATGATATCAATGTTTTTTACATGTTTGAGTGCATTTACTTAAAATCTGGTACTTTCCAAATCAATCCATCACTTTATTAGACTTGTGCCTAAATAACCAGGCTCTTCAGGTGCTCTGTGAAAAGGTGAAACCTCGTGGGGCGTCTGACTCAGTAACTCAGGATGTGTCTTTGCAAGGTGACCTTTTTGGAAACTTTATTTGTTTCCAGAGATCAATACGTGGAACTGAAGTTGAATGATTACAGGTCGTCAAATATGGACGCTCTGTCACGGCCCTCAGCGTTGCTGTTGACACCAAACGCATCCCTTATCGTCTTTATGAGCTGCATTGAGCTTTGAGCTAATTCACTCCAATGTAAACGTATCCATGGCGATATTTGTCAGCTGAAGAAGTACAAAGATGGATGGGTCACACGCTGACATCATTCACATATTTATTTTAACTAAAAACATGTTCTAATCTTGACCAAGTAGGCAGCAGTAGCTCAGTCCATAGAGACCTGGCTTGGGAACCAAAGGGTCGCCAGCTCAACTCCCAGTATGGACCACTGTGGAGGTGGCAAGGCACCGAACCCCAACTGCTCAGGGTGCCTGTCCAAGGCAGCCCCCTCACATCTCTCCATTTAAAGCATGTATAGGTCCTGTTTGTGCGTGTGTGTGTATATGTGACAACAGAGTGAAATAAAGTACATCTGTTTCTTCTTCTTCCTAAAGTTCTGTTGCCTGAACCTGACTGCAACCCTTTCACAACATTAACCTCATGTCACACTGTGTTTCAGCTGTGCATTATCTTGATACTTTTGCGTGGCTGTGGTGGAGCGGGTCGTCCATCAATCAGAAGATCAGTGGTTCAAACCCCGGCTCCTCCAGTTTGCATGTCGAAGTATCCTTGGGCAAGATACTGAATGCTCCCGATGGCTGTTCCATCAGTGTATGAATGTGAGTGAATGTGACCCCTGTGAAAGCACACTGAGTGGTCAGAAGACTAGAAAGGTGCTATACAAGTGCAGTCCATTTACCATGATCCGCTAAGGCGTGCCCTGTGTTCCCCTTTAAGACATGCTGGAAAAAACCCTGTGTTACTTTAAATATGCACCAGAGAGGAAAAGCTCTGAAATCACACTGAGATGCAGCGTCCTGATAAAATGTAGCTGCATCAGATGAAATGAGGTGATTCTGGACATGTATAAACAAACTGTTAGAGAGGAGTGTATCTGCTGAGCTGTCCTCATGACGCAGAGTTTTTCTGACTCACCGTCTCGGAGGTATTCCAGCTCCGGCTCTGATCCCCATGAATTGTCATTTGTCTGTTGGCCTTTTTTCAGCAAAGGGAAAATGCCTCTGAGAGCACGGAGATACTCTGTGGACATGGAGGACTCCCACTCCTCCTCCTCCTCCTCCCCCTCCCCCTCCCCCTCTTCATCTCCCTCCTCTTCCCAGTCCCCTTCATAGTCCCTGTCACTTTTCGGCCACTTCTCCTGAACATGTTCCTCCTCGGCCATGTATATATCCACCTCTGAATCAGAGCAGGTGTCCCAGTCTTTTCCATCTGCAGCGTAATCGTCCTGCAGAGACTTTGGCTGGGACTCCCATTCCCTGGCTAAGAAATCTGTCTCCACGTCAGAGTTTTGGTCTGAGTCACCATCTTTGCAGTCACTGGTGTCCTCGTCCACTGCTGTTGTCCTCCAGGGGCTCACCCAGTACATCGTGGCTGATGGTTTGGTTGGTTTGATCCCAGGTGACAGAGAGCAGGGCGTGTCTTCATTCTGGCTTTCACTGTGATGGAGCTTCTCACAGGCACTTTTGATGGACCAGGGACTCAGACCGCCAACTGTGGAACAAATGTAGAGTCCTCAGTGGTGCAGTAAATACAACAACAACAGTAAGGTGCTTGAGATTGGAGGTTTTTGGTTAACACACTGTTTTATTAGTTCAAAAACAGACAATTCTTGGTTTCTATTGACAATGACATCCGAAAAACTAGGTTTGGAGTACCTCAAGGCTCAATCCTGGGTCCTGTTTTTTTTCCTATAGTTGCTCCCTCTTGGGGTTATTATTCACTGCCATGGCATCTCGTTTAGTGTTTATGCTGATGACTTACAGCTATACCTTCAGTTCCAGCCCACGACTTATGATTTATCAATGTCATTTCTGTTTGTCATTGATACTGTTCTGTTCTGTTCCGTTCCCAGGGGGTCTTTGCTGCTGCTCTCCCTGCCTTAGACTTTCCATGTAGGCGCATGGAAGGTCAGGGAGGTGTGCTACCTCAGCCTCAGGCTTTCCATGTAAGGGCTTTCTGCCTAGGCCTGAGGAAAAGCAGAGGGGCTCCAGAAGAGAGCCATACTGCCAAATATAATACTGCACATGGAAATAAAGTTTTCTTTGACTGAAGTGGTCCTGACTGAATTAATATTTTGGCAATTTTGTTCCCCTACAGTTTCAGAGCGGTAGACCACTGTTGTATATATATTCGCCTGCAAGACTGCAAACTGTTTATATGACCCTGACGTAAGCTGTAGTGATATGTCTCATGGCTAACAGGCAAACGTCTACAACCTGACAGCAGAGTGTATATCCCTGCCAATGTTATTTATGAAAGATTGTGACATGAGCTGTAACCTTATCTGTGTCATCCCCGTCTCACTGAGTCTCATGGACAGCCTTACAGGTTCATCTGTGGACAAGCTGAAGCTGAAAATCGAACATCAGAAGAAGAAGAGCCATGTCGGCTGACGTGAAAGATTTTGCACAAATATGACTCGGCACAGTTTTATCTATTGTGACATTGGAGATGAACACACACAAAATAAATGACAGAAAGTTTGCTAAGCTTCTGAATGTGACTTTTGGCATCCAGAAAAACCCAGAACTCAGTGAGACAGGGATGACACAAATGAGGCGACAGCATATGTCACAATCTCTCATGAATAACATCGACAGGGATGTACACTGTGTGATTGTCGTATTTCTTTAGTTAGCCATGAGACAGATCACTGCAGCTCACATCAGGACAGTAATGTTACAAACACTTTGTAACCCTGCATTCATCCGTTTGTTAGTTTACTTTTGTCCGGCCTGCTCGGTCACTCTCTCTTTTTCTCTTATTCGTTTCCTCTGTGAATCCTTTACTTTTTGGGCTGATCGCTACTGCCATGATGTTCGTAATAAGAAAACCGAGCTAGCTTCATGGTATCAAAAGACAACATCAGCCACAACAACTACAGCCAAACTAGCTAGTGCCATAAATTGTTACGCTTTGGTGATCCACTTCGTTTATCAAAGGGACATAGTGCACGAACAGCCGTTTGGGGTGCTGAGTGGGAAGGATAGAGTCACTATTCTCCCTGTTACAAGTCAGTGTAGCATCAAGATAGAACAGAATAGAATAGAATAGAATAGAATAGAAGGAACTTTATTTATCCCAAAGGGAAATTCAGCAATTGATTGATTTAGCAGATTATAATAAAGCTTTTATTTTAATTTAAAAAGTTACATAAAGTTGCTTTAAAGATACTAAAACTTCCATACACACTTTAATTTTGTCACGTTGTAATTAGTACAATGCACTTTTTACCTGCCTTAATTGAAAAGCCTAAAGGCCGTAACACAAGCCAACAGTTGTTGGGCTGTTGGTGAGAGTCTAAGGCCCTTGTTGATGCTAGTCAGCTTTTTTCCGCCTATTCAGTTGGCAAAGTAAAGCCTGATTCACTATGATTGGCAGTTTGACTTAGCACACGGAAACAGAAACAGAAGTGAGGAAAGTAAACAAACAGCTTAAGTCACGAGGGAGTGAGACGAAAACAAAGTTGTTAGATAAGGTCAGATTATTTTTCTTTATCCACTGAGCTCTTTAGCAGAAATGTTTCCTGATGGTTTGTGTCATTGTTCTTTCACGCACAGTAAATATACTGTTCTTTCAACATTGCATTGTGTTGTTAATGTGCTAACTGGCTAACTAGCGTCAAGATGAACTTCCACTTTTTGAATGATGATTACAGATGACCACTGTCTGCTGGTATGGAAGGGTATGTCTTCTCACGCAGGAACAGAACGTACGTACTTGTTGGTGTGTTCATGTGCATTTTTTTGGTTGAGAAGTTTGGTGTGTCTGGGCCTGGAGACTGAGAGGCTTTTAACTGGGACAAAGAGATCACATTACTTTTGTTTTAGCCTCTCTAGATTAGCTGCCTCTTCATTTTAGAAATGATTATTAGATATTTTACTGCTAAACATTTAAAGCGTTGCATTTTGCTACATCACTGAAAGGTTCTCCACGTGACCTTTGCTGAGTGTTTGTCCTCTCTCAAATCACTTCTCAGATCATACTTTTACTGCAGAGCTAACCCTGATATTCAGCTTTCTTTTATTGAGTTATTTTAACCACTTTGTTTAAAGCCTGTCTTATCTTCTTGATTTTATTGTTGCCATAGTCTGTGCTCATTACACTGTTGTAGTTTCCTGTTCTTGTTGTATGTTGTTAAATTCAAAAATTTTTGTTTTCTGTGTAAAGTACTTAATTTTGTTGCAGTATTTCTTTATATCATTTCTTTTTTATGTTTTAAAGCACTTAACCTTTGTTTGGAAAGTGCTCTAATATGCTTTTGGTTATCATCATTATTATAAACAATAAAGATGATTGTGAAACATGAAGCACATCGACCTGCTCTGAGGGCTTTGGTGGTTTTCCTCCGGAGCTCCTTTGCCGACGCTCGTCTGTCAGGGTCCTTCTGGAGTCCGGCCCTGAACACTTTGGCTGTGAAGTTGTTGCAGTTGGACGGCACCTCCCACAGAGGCGGAGGCTCGTTGACAATCTGACAAACACATGACAGGAAACGTGAGAAAACCTCTTTACACGTCAGGGTGGAAACACTTTCCAATAAAGACAAAGAAGACTGTCACCTGGAGACACAGTGGATGGGAGTAGTAGCGTATCCATGGGTGGCATCCATTGAGCATGTGCAGTAGCATGCAACAGCTGCTCCACACGTCCGCCTTGGCACACAGTCGATCCCCCTGTGCCACCTCGGGGGCCATGTGGGTCTCTGTGCCGGGGAAGGCAGCTCCTACATCGACACACGGTGAATTCATTTTAATCTTTCTGTCTTTTACCTGCTCATTACCTTGTCTTAATAAACATGCTCCTGTTGTTTCTATATTTTAACTTGGCTTACACTTTTCTGGGGCTGTAGACACAGTAATATATGTATTTTTTTCTGTCTGTTCATGTTGAACTGTCTCTTACAAGCTCCTGATCTTGACCCCTTTAAGTTTTACCATGTTTTTTGAGTCAGTAGAAGCTGGTTTGAGTAAAACCATCAGCCTGAGATGTAAATGCTCAATGTACCACCAACGTAAATGTTCTGTATATAACTCTGGAGAAAGATTTCCAGCCTCATTTCCAGGTCGTCAAATATCATAGCTTTGGGTTGCTTGTTGGCTCAAACTACGAACCCGAAGCATCTGACGACCGGGCAATGATTTTCAACCTTATTGCCAGGACACATGTTGGCATTGTACGTTTCTGCAAACCACAGATACATGTGTACATTATTATGTAGCAGATTTGTTGAAAGTTCGCTTCGTTACTGTGTGGTTTGGTTTAGACACAAAATACTTGGTATGGTTAGGGTTAAATATCCCGTTTTGGGGGCACAATCCAGCTGGAAATGCAGCGATGTCTTGATGAAAGACACCCACTTGTTTGTGGCACTTTTCCTGCAGGAAATGCAGCGTTATCTGGGCAAGAAGAATCTGCTTTTGGTGGCACAGTCCTAGCAGGAAATGTAGCCATGTCAGTGAGAAACAACC
This sequence comes from Epinephelus moara, assembly GCF_006386435.1. Lineage (NCBI taxonomy): Eukaryota > Metazoa > Chordata > Actinopteri > Perciformes > Serranidae > Epinephelus > Epinephelus moara. The sequence goes on along the minus strand of NC_065518.1, from coordinate 1,343,684 downwards.
GCTTTTTGTGGCGCTATGCCAACAGAAATGCTGTGATGTCTCGGTAAAAAACAACCACTTTTCAAGGTACAATCTGGGCAGGAAATGCAGCTATGTTTTGGCTTGTTGTGGCACTTTCCCTGCAGGATATGCAGCGCTATCTTGGCAAATAAAGAAACTACTTTTTGTGGCACAATCTTAACAGGAAACTTAGAGATGTCTTGGTAAAAAACACCCCTTTTTGTACCACTATCCCTGCTGGAAAAAAAGTGACAGGCTGCTAAAAAACACTCACATTTGGTGGCTAAAAAGCTGCTGGAAAAACAACAGGTTTTGTTGTTTCTTTGTCTCAAACCATGGTGTGCAGCTTGGCAGATGTCTTGCCTAGGTGAATCCACCAGAAATGTACAATGCCAACATTTTCTCAATGCGACTGAGCTGGGTATTTGACAACTGGAAAATGAAACTCAGCAATTTTCTTTCTCCATAGCTCCATACAGAACCTTTAAAACTCATTTGGGAAATTACTATAAGTGAGTTTATGTAACGTCTGACAGAAAAAAATAACATAACTTTAACAAAAAATATAAGATTAAGAATTCATATATAAAATAATTCAATAAAAACTTTAACTAATGAACAAAACCCACTATTACTCAATTCAGTAGAATAAGGTTTTGCTGCTACAGCCTCACTCGGTCTGGTGTGACCTGTTGCTTCATGTTGGCCAAAGCCTAGACAATTTAAGATGGATATTGCTGCATAACTAATAATATTTTAGATCGTAAATGCAGGAGTTATTTCCTGTGCTCTGTCAGTGTGTTCATCTTTATATTTCTGTTATTGTCATGGACCTGCTAAAGATAGACACACGGAGAGGAGATAATACAGTAAGTCAGACTGACCATCAGGGGAAAGATCCACATTGCAAATATAAAACTTTTTTATTTTCAAGGATCAACATCCTCTTGATTCACAACCAGTAGAATTATAGTGAGATTAGATCAATTTTAAATTTATAAAAGGCTAAGGTATCTTTTTTTGCATTTATTTAAAGTTAACTTGTGTAACAAAATCCAATAATGTGATTAACTAATATTCATATTTAATGTAAATGTTGCCGCAGTTTCTTGCTGACTGTTCAGACCTCACTCACCCCTGAACGCTCTGGTGCTCCATCCGTTGTCATCTAATGTCTCTGAGAGACCAAAGTCACAGAGGAATGTGTCTCTGCAGTCTGCAGACAGCAGCACATTGTCAACTGGAATAAAATCAACACATAGGATTCAGTGGGACAGCTTGTTTTCATTTGGTGCTCATTATGAAACAGTTGAGTGAGAAATCAGGAGGCTGTCAGGCTGACGGGTTCACGGGGGACCATTGCCGTCTGAAGGAACATCTCCAAAAGTAAAGCACATTTTTTCCACCTCTGCATGAAGACGTGATTCGATGAGACTGCTTAATTTAATGTTTGTTGGCTGAGTGAACACAGAGGGCGACGGAGGGGCCTAATTTGAGCGAGCCCCTTCGTCTCCAATCCTCTCAGTGGGGATTACTGGGGGTTTAGGGTCGAGGTGTCAGTTTAGGATTAGGCACCAACACTGGAGATGCGATCTGACAGTAGAACCAGCAGCTAGAGGCTTTACTGGGCTCCATCCCTCTCTGTAAGCACTGCTGATTATATCAGATCTACTACTGTGGGGCCTGACCACAAACTGAAGCTGAATCCAAACATATGCATATCAACAGAAATATGAATATGTATTAAAATCTGCTTTAACAAAGTGATTTTACACTAGAAACACATCAGCATGCCCTCAGATGTAATGAGAAATGAATCGATATAAAGTAATCTACAGATTGATCATCCCCTGACAAAAGACGGAGGAAGTACTCAGATTGCTAAAAGTAAAAGTAGCAATACACCAAGTTAAAGGTACATTACAAGTAACAGCCCGGTATTTAAAAGTACAGAAGTATTATCAACAGTATGTACTTCAGTAAAAGTAAACTGAGATTATAGCTGCTGCGCAGCGATGGGTCGGGTCCAGGCATTTTTAGGCAATTCTGAGCAACAAGCAGAAGAATCGGAAGACATTTAGGAATTTAGCAACACAATCTGCCTTTTGCATCAGCTGAGGCTTGAACTCACAACCTCTGAGACTAAGAATCAATTTCTATCTCACTGAGCTAATTAATCAGTGACAATTCATGTGTAGCTTCACAAACTGACTAAGCCA
>NC_065518.1:1336789-1341082 GCF_006386435.1 Epinephelus moara | reverse complement strand
GATATCTGGCATGAGACTGGACCTTTGTGCAAAGTTTGGTGAGTTTTCACCCATGGGAAGTATGATTTCCTCGGGAGAAGAAGAAGAAAGAAGAAGAATACCTAGGATTACAATAGTGTCCTGGCGGACCCTAACAAGACAGAGGTAATAACCTTTGGCCCTGATCACCTAGCGAGGACATTACAACCCTTTATTGGTTCTCTGGCAACTAATATAAAATCTACAGCAAGAAATGTAGGCATCACTTTTGATTCTAAGTTGAACTTTGAACCACACGTCAATCATCTCATCATCTCATCACAAATCTCCCCAGCTCTCACCTCCCTCCACTGGTCCCCAGTTAACTTCAGAATTAATTTTAAGATTCTTCTAATAACTTTTAAAGCTCAGCATGGTTTAGCCCTCGTTATACAGCTGAGCTTCTGACTACCTGTGCTCTGAGTCATGACCTGAGATCCTCCAGTCTACCCTCACTAGTCGTCCCCAGGTGCAGGCTAATAACTGAAGGTGATCAAGCTTTTAGCATCGAGGCCCCGAGGCTCTGGAGTTCTCTGCCTGAGGAGATCAGGCTGACACGTTACCTGTTTTTAAATTATTGCTTAAAACATATTTCTAGGAAAACTTTTTATTTTAATGCTGATTTGTACTTTTGTGATTTAAAACTTTTTTTGTTTTATTCCCTTTTGCTCTATTTTTTGTCTCTGTACACACAATTTTTCTTGGCTGGCATTATCATTTTTAAAGATCTCTTTGATCATCAAGTAGTCAAGTAAAGATCTCCTCATTATACCTGGAATAAGCTCCAAATCAGTTTATAATGCTTTCAGTCACTATGGTCCTACTCTCTGGAATTCATTCAAAACTCTGCAGCTCAGCTATTAACCCCAACCAAGAGGAGAGAGCACATTAGCCACCAGCTCTCTGATGTCAGTGTGGTGTGTGAATGAATGGGATTTTCCAATAAAAACAATGTGTAGACTCATTCAAAAGTAACCCTTCTCACTCATCACTTATGACCGACTAGAATATGTGGCAGTGCATTAATCTGCAGAGATTCTCGCCTCTGTTTGTATTTCAGATTCTTATTATTTTGCTTTGTTCTGGACGTAACCTTTGGGCACTGGTGTGTAGCGCCCGGCCACAGCGTGCAGCGTGTGAGGGCGGGACTCTTAAGAGGAAGCTATGAAAGTGGTGGACACAGCGCCCAACATGTAACAGTGTGGTTACAGCTGGTTGAGCTAGAGCTGATTTAAAATGGTGTTTGTAATTTTGATGAATTACATCTGCGACACAGGATCAGATGTTATAAACTGATGATCATGTTGTGTTTGTAAAATCTCAGAATGTAACTATAGCTGTCAAACAAATCTGGTGGAGCACAAAGTACAACATGTACAAGTATAAAGTAGCATAAAGTGAAAATACTCAAGTACAAGTACCTCAAAATTGTACTTGAGTAAATGTACTTAGTTACAGTCACTGAGCGTGACTCATCTGACCTGAGGTGTCTAAACTCCTCTAATCTGGTGCTCAAAACAGGCAGAAGTAAATACCCAGAACTCTCATGTGGTGTGAAACACAAACACACCTTTGACATCCAGGTGAAGGACCTTCCTGTGGTGCAGGTGCTCCAGCGCCCCCAGTGTCTGATGAAGGTAGTGCAGGGCCAAATCCTCAGGCAGACAGTTCATCTCTTTCAGAAGCTGAGCCAGACATCCTGCAAGAGGAGTGGATGAATCTTTATTTTCAACACTGCAGTGTGTTAGTGGTGAATTATGCTGCATCACACAGACAGTGTATCTGTGTTATTTACTGAAGAAAGTTTACCTGGCTTCAGGTCCATGAAGAGCACGATGTTGAGGCCCTCCCTGACGGCCCCAAAGAGCTCCACCACACGAGGAGAGTTGAGAGCGCTCCACGTGCTCACCTCCTCGCTGCTGAAGTGACTCAGTGGAATCTGAGATCAGAGGACAACAATGTGCTGAACAACACTTCACTCACTTTAAACTCAATCATCGGCTCAGCGCAGGGGAGCGGGAGACTTTGGGTGGTGCATATCTGGATTCAAATGACTCACTCTTTCTTGGCTTACCCTCTTGGCAGCACACTGGAAACCAGTCCTTTTGTCCCGGACACAGAACACATCGCCGTACGAGCCGTTCTGTATGTGGTGCAGGATGCAGTACTCCTCTCCCTCCCTGTACTGACAGCTGTCGGGCTGAAGTTGCTTTAGGACACAAAAGTCAGAGTCAGAGTAAATAACAAACAGCCTGAGGAAGTAAAGTCTGTTGCACTTTGGCCACGCCCCAATCAGTGATGTCACTGCAGCTGGTTCCTGTCTGTGGTCAAAGATCAAATACCTGCTGTAACTAAGAAACTAAGCACAATACTCAAGTACAATGTGGAGGTACTTCTGCTTGAATTAAACTGCTCTAATTAGGGACGCATGATAAGGATTTCCTCCCAATATCTGGTATGCCGATATTTAACAACTCATTTGGACGATACATCGATAAATCCACTTTTTCTTCCACCTAACTTCAGTGATCATCAAGTCTCTTCTGTGGTAGAATTAACATCATATTATACATGCATACTCTTATGGTGACAGCCCACCAGCAGATGGAGACGTGAAATACAACACTTAACAATGTTTGTGATTTTCATTCATTGTGCAAAAGAAGAAAAAGCTCGTTGGCCGAATCTGATTTTAAATCAAATATCAGCCGATACAGATGATGTGTCGATATTATCGTGCATCCCTAGCTCTAATATCTAATTCTATACATCAACTGATCAAATGATGATGTGAAATTTGAAAGAGGTTGTTCATGGTGACAAACACACAGATAATCATCACCTGAGTCTTAAAACTATGAAGCATTTGAGCTCTTTGTTTTAAGTTTTACGACCCACAACTTCACTGTTTTGGTTCAGTGTCACTGCTCCTATCAGCTCTGGTTCCAGCTGCACTCTTCAGCTCAAAATAAAAGGTGATAAACCCTCAGTGCTCTGCCTGCTCAGCAGCAGACAGCAGACAGACTCAGTCAGAGACAGGCTGGTGAACATGGTGGAGCATTTAGCAGATAAAGAGAGAGATATTTCCCTCAGGAGTTGGTGGAGACCAAAAACAGAGCTAAAAGAGAGAGAATATTTGACCTGTATCTGACAGAAATATAACTCCATATGTAACCTGAGAAAATAAAATGTTTATATGGGACTAAATTGTTTCCCCAATGATGCTGTGCTAACAAATATAATCGCTGGCTGACTTATCTTTACAGGTAACATTTCTCTGAGTGAATTAAGGCCTATGCTAATCTGCCACACTGTAGTAACGTGAGGTGGTTAGGGTGGAGCAGCCCGGGTCCATATCCAGACTAGATACAACTCAATTTCTAGAGTACATGTTGGTACTGTACGTTGCTGCAAACCACAGATATGTTGTACATTTTATACGTGGTGGATGTGTTGAAACTTAATGTTTCTTTATGTTTTAATTTTCAATTATATGTTGTGACAACGCTGTGGTCATCGTGTGGTTATGTTTAGACCAGGGGTGGGCAACCTGTGGCTCCAGAGCAACATGTGGCTCTTATGCCCCTCTCCAGTGGCTCCCTGTGGCTTTGACAAAAACACTGTATATATATATATATATATATACATACATATATATAGAAATGATGCTTTTTTCTTAACATTTCAATTAATTTTAATTTTAATTTTAATTTCAATGTGTAGGTCTAAAGATATTCTTACATTCTCCAAGTGTAAAAATGTGAAGCCTACATATCGAATAAAAAAAATGTTTTCTCATTTCAACAACTAAAATGTGCGTCATACATCTACGGCCTGGCGCCTTTTCCTTGAATCTTTGCCTGACCTCGATAACAGTGGCTTGTCTTGAGTCTCCCTCTCTGGTTAGCTATGGATGGCCAATCTGGAAATCCATCGGTAAAAAAAAAGGAAAAAAAAAAGTTTTTCTTCCTTTACCTCTGGAGGCACAGCCCAGAGTTTTTCAACTAACGGAAGTGCAGGGGCCTTGGCGATCGCTCACGCCCTTCACTTCCGGCGGTGCCCCCAGGGAGTCGACGTGTTGTTTACAAATACTTCGGGTAGAAAACCAGCAGAGTTTAGCTATATCACATTTTTCACGTCACTATATCACCATGTAGACTAATCTGATGTTTGTTAAGTCTATAAAGACAATGATTGAACAAACGTTACTATTTCTGTGTGTTTTGTAATTAACATGGTTATCGTAGATTAGCTGGGCTAACCGTTAGCTGTTAA
>NC_065518.1:1329784-1336589 GCF_006386435.1 Epinephelus moara | reverse complement strand
CCTCCCCCCCCCCGTAGTCGTCTTTCACACAGGGCTGCCGACAGATTCTACAATGTAAATTGCAGAATCTGTCTTGAGATTAATGGATGTCAAATCCAAAAAAGTAAAAGTCTTGGGATAAAATAGAGAATTTAATAGTGCGTGGGCAGATTTGTTTGCGTTTACTGCCACCTCTGCAGACTTACCAAATAATCATAACTAGTGTCCTGCACAGTCGCCACCTTGTGGTAAAACATATTAATGAATGCTATAAGTATGAGCTAACTTAGGGCCATTTCAAAGTCGACGCACGCAACGCGAGCACACACTTCCTTTCATATTCAACACATTGAGCGCAAGTGACGCAGGCAACACTTGAAATGCAATACATCGCTTGTGCAATAGGGGGTAGCAGAGTCACCGGTACATTCCGGCTAGCTAGTACTGCTATTTTATTAGCGTGCAGGGCACTAGAACTGTCATATAAATGGGGGTGTGCCCGTACGAGTTCGCAAAGTTTTTCCTCCTCGCCCGCCATATTTCATACCTGCTTCTTCTGTGAATAACACAAAGTGGTTAATTTCAAGTATGTCGCTTGCATTATCACCCCCGCTGGCAACACATGGTATTACACGCGTCGCTGCGTCGCGTATCAAAAAAATGTTTGAGACGCAAGCACGCATCATGGCGGCCAATGCGTCTCCATGCGTTCGTGTCTGCATGCCTTTGCGTCGACTATGAAACGGCCCTTAGACTTAATAGGCTATGTTACCGTGATTATAGGGCTCAAATATGGTTTGCGACACACACATTTTTAAAAATGATAATTTTTGCTCAAAAATGGCTCCCCTGGTTTAGACAAAAAAACAAACAAAAAAACAACAACACTTGGTTCGGTTTAGGAAAACATAATGTTTTGGCTGAAAAGACCCAGTTTGGTTGCTACAAACACGGCTGGACATGTTCTGACGTGTCATCAAAAATAACCCGCTCTAGTTGTTTGATGGTCTCAAACAGTGATTGGCGGCTTGGCAGCCATCTTGCCTGGGTCTCACACATCCACCATCCACTCCACTTCCTGATAAGAAGCTCAGCTCATATACATGTAACCAAAATGTTGATATAATATGTATGAAATGTACAAATGTGCCAGATTTGCGGTTTGCAGAAACGTACCGTGCGAACATTCTACTTTGAGGAATGGGCCATAGGTTCAGGCAACAAAAGGACTTTGCTTAAGATCAGGGGAAAACACTGGTTTGAGTTAAATGTGTATAAAAAGTTGAATTTTTCTGTTTTAAACAAAGATCAGGGTCTTTCCCTTATCTCAGCTAAGTGCTGCGAGTGCCTCAACATAACCATACTAATACCAGCTGTAGTCTCTATGAGTGGATGTTGTCGAGCAAGATCTGACATTAGGGTGAAAAACAAAGTAAATGCACTGTCAGTGATATGTTAGCGAACAACACCTCCTCTGGGTTTCATTACGTTTCCTTCAAAATGTACCAACTGTTGCAGACTAGTTGTATATAAAGGTCATTTCTAGGAGACAGGGCTGCAACATGAATGCTAATGTTGTGTCTGCTGGATGCGTGAGTAGGAAACGATTTGTTCACAAATACAACTTAAAAGGTGATAATATGAAAAATGAGTTTTACCTTGTTTTGCTTTTGTTTACGGTAAACAAAACCTTATTTCTACATTTCTAGGATGAAGCATTTTTGGCTCTTGATCAATATTACGCACTAAAAGTGACGACATTTTGGCTTTTTCTGCTTTTGTTTGATCTACTTTCTTCATGCCTTCTCCAAGCAGGTTATGTTTTTGGTTTGATTTGTTTGTGTGGTTGTCAACAGGAAAGATTACAGGCCCTCTTTTCATTAGACTTAGTGAACAGGTGCAGCACAGGCCAAGGAAGAGCCCGTTAAATGTTGTAGCAAATATAAATCGCAGGGAGGACACACAAATTATTTTTCACTTTTGTTAATGTGGCGAGACGGCGGGGCATTTGGCCTTGGTGGAGGTCTGCGCTCTCTGAGTGCACTTCCTGTTGTAATTTGTCTCTTGTGAGTGTCCAAAGCATTTTATGGAGATATAATACTAAACCCTTCAAAATAAAGCTCAGAATACTTTCCCTTTGGCTGATTGTGGCGCTGATAAAAGTGCATACTTTAAATATTTAACTCATCAGGAGCAGTGTTCAGAGCTTATAATGGAGTCAAGTCAAGTAGGCGTATTATATCAGTATAAAAACATGGACGTGAATGTCTTACATGATGAAATATGAGTCCTTCATTGACAGATGTGCTGGTCCTCCAGTCTGTCACAGTCAGTTTGATTAGATCTTTAAAGAAAGGTAAAACAAAGAGCTTCGGCATCCAGGTGACTCTGCCTCTCAGGCCGTCCAAAACTGTGTCAACATCACTGATGTCATCAAAACTAAAGGCACACTGGGGTGTATTTACAGTGCTGGGGCTGTAGGTGGAGTCAGAAACTCTCAGCAGGCTTTGCACACACCCTGCTGAGTCAGAATCCCACTCAGCGTGGGAGGCAGAGGTAAAACCGGACACGTGCATGAGGTCAAAGGTCAAATTTGACACTCTGGCTTCAACTCCAAAACTATCTGGCGCTCGTGTGCCGTCCTCTGCAGCACAGGATGAGTCTGACTCGCTCTCATGTGTGTAAACAGAATCAGAGTCCTGCTCCTGGACGCCATCGGAGTCTGAGCCTCCTCTGCCGTCAGAGCTGGAGGTGTCGTCTGTATCTGCTGATCTGAGCTGCTCCTCTGAGAGTGACTCTGATCCTCTGACACACACATCTGCACAGCCGTCACATACGCAGGAGCCTCCGTGGCTGCAGGGGTGTGACGCTGAGTCAGTAAACTGTGGAGGCGGCGGGATGATCTCAGCTGATGTTGATGATGTCATCTCTCTGCTTGCTGATTTTAGCCAATCGATCTCCTGCACCCACAGGCCCTGTATGATGGGAGGTTGTTCCCCGTCCTCTTGGCTCTGTCCTCTGGGTTTCCTGCGTTGTTTCCTCTGGAGGTGGTGGAGCGGGAGTTTGGCAGCCAGATGGAAGTCTTCGTCCTCTGTGTCACTCAGGAGGGCAGCGTCCATGTTGAGAGACCTGTCAGTTAGATGACATGCAGTATGTCATGTTCAGGGTACTCACTGAAATGAAGTTATTTATAGACAGTGTAAAGATCATTATATTTTCCAGTTATTCTGATGGCAGTTATTTCTTCCTGAGACACTCTGATGGTACTGTGGGTTGTATGTTGTGAGGTACCTGTGCTTTTTGAGCAGCTGAGATCTTGTGTAAGGACACTGTGTGTTGGTGGGGCTGAACTCCTGATAGTCTTCTCCTGGGACAGAGAAATATTTAGTTAAAGTATCCAAAAACATAAATACATTCAGCCAAATTCTGCAAGGAGGAGTGATGAGGAAATTGAAACCTTGTTACATGTCTATCTGTTTAACATGAGGCTACAGCTGATAGTTTGCACCAACAGTTTGCAGGAATTCTTTTTTTTACAGGAGGGTTTATGTGTTAGAGTACCCTCTGGAGGTGTCTTGGGCCTATCATTGAAACAATCGACCAGTTAGAGTCCACCTTGGTTAAAGTTAGGTAAGTTTTTCTCCTCTTAGCTTCTTCTCTCTTCCCTCATCAAAATAAGGGAGTAAGGGGGAGGTAGGGTGTACGGCCTGGTCTGGCAGGGGGGAGTTCAGTCCACACAGATGTCTCTCCTTGGCTCTGCCTTCTCTATGCTCTTTCCCACTTTTCTGTTCATCTGACCTTAACCCTTTGACTCCCACTAAGAAACCCACAGGCTGTTGTAACATCCAGTCCTAAACTGAACTTCTTGACTTGGAGCAGTTTGAATCAACCAGCAGAGACTTCTGGCCATGACAAAGTTTGGCACATAACCCCCCTGTAAAATGACAAATTGATGTTTCTACACTTCTGTTTTTGTACATACTTACAAACAGGATACAGTGTGTGAATAATGAGCTCTGGAGACACTGACAGGCTGATTTTGTTACCTTTGGACAAGCCAGGCTGTTTCTCTCTGTTTCTAGTCTGTATGCTAAGCTAAGCTAAGCTAAGCTAAGCTAACCACCTGCTGGTTGTAGCCTCTGACTATTTCACAGACAGACATGGAGTCGTATTCATCTTCTCATGTCACTCCCCACCAGAAAGCAAATAAGCACATCCTCCAAAATGTTAATATACTCCTTTAACATCAGTGCTTCAAATGTTGTTTTCCTAAATTATCTTTCTACCAGATTAAAGCCCAGTGTGGCATTTTAAATCAAAGCAGTAGAGGGTGAAATATTCTGGCTGTTTGAGCCTCTAGAACAAGTAAAAAAAGAAAAGAAAAAGAAAACCTGGATCCTACATGTCCCATAATGCAACTCACTAGCATCTCACATGACCACTGTCATCCACCTGGGTGTGTTTATCATCCCTGAATATGGGCAAGTTTCAGTTCACTTTATGTCATCACACTCTGTGCAATATCTGAGTGTTAACATTTCATATTAAAAGTAGAATTACACGTTTTTCATCCGGTAGAAAACACATGACAATCAGTTAGATCACTGGTTCCCAACTGATGGCTTGTGGTCCAGAAGTGGGTCGCAGGTCCATTTTGAATGAACCACAAGTGAATTGCAAACCTGTCAAGTTTGTAAAAAAACGCAATTCATTTTGAAGTACAGTGAATTTCCGGGACAGAGCTTTTATTTTGAAGTACTGTTTCTAGCTGTAAATGAGTGACCAAGGGATAGTTGCGTAACAGAGACAGCAAACTAGCTCTACGACATAACGCTGAATATATTAAACTGTGTGGACCTTGAACTAATGACTAAGGAGAAAAGTTGTATAATTGCCTAGAGTTGGTTGGTGTTCTCACGGCAGCATTTACAAGAGGACCAGATCAAATGCCTTGTGTGAGAAAGCTGCTCTTGATTGGTCAGAATTTCCATGTGGGAAAAATTCAGGAAGTAAAGCAAACGTTGAAGAAGAGTACACTTGCAAGATAAATATGACACTTTCTAATGTCACAGTGGAGGGACAACTACGCAGGTTGATTTTAGCGCTGCTCATCGTGGACTATATTGCTGTCATTGTTCATCAAACCAACTGGAGTTTGATTGAACCGAACCAAACAGGGCAGGTGTGAAAGCAGCCTTAGATCATCCTTAAAACACATCATACATTTCAATATAAAAAGCACCAGTGGAAACTGACCCTGTTTTAATGATAGCTTATCTACACAGAGAAAGTCCCCCCACCTCACTGTGGTCATTCATGCTTCATTCACTGATCCACACATGCAGCTCTTACTCTCTGCCTGTGCCACTATGGAGACACAGGCGTTCTCCTCATGTCCCTCAGTGACCACATGTTTGGCAGTGCCGTGCTGCATCACCCGACTCAGATGAGGGGCGATGGCCTGGACCAGCGAGTCCTTCTCCTCCTCACAAACTTGGCTGTCGTCCTCTTTGCCGAGAAATGAGAGTTCCGATCCTCCGGTCACGATGATGAACGGGGTGTTGGAGTTGAACATTCGGGGTATGGCCATTTCGCTGTCGCTGTGCATCTACGCTGTGAGAACTGGAGAGGAGGATCAACAAAACATATCAGTACAGACAGATGTACTGCTTTGTGGGAATCTTCCTAAATTCTGGGGATGTGTTGACCCTTTGAATATAAAGATGTTAGCCAAAGATATTACAGAACAAGAGGCATGTGGGGCATGAATTTACTTCATCAACGTTTTTACAACCTCTGCACAGAAATAAGACAAAAGGCTTTTTTGCTGAGCTCTGTTCTTACCCTTGGCACCAGCATTTATAGAATATTATGGGAGCGATGAGATTGTTATTTATTTTAGTTCTAGTCCTGTTTATTTAGTAGTACTTGTATTTGTCACTTGTTTCTGCACTACTCTACTGCTGCTGCTGCAGTCTCTATAAACAGATATCTGCATACGAATGCAGAATCTCAAGGTACCAGGACAAGATGTTTGTATTGGAAGCTTTCTGGTTTGCGTCTGTTGTCCGAGTAGTGTTGACCAATCACGTTTGAGTAAGCTGTGGCTGCGCACAGGTAAGGAGTCTGTGTGGAGAGCAAAAGTGGCAGAACGCATCGGCTGATATATAATCTCAGAACCCACCAGCTATTGTCTTACAACAACGCTGCATTTTATGAGCTTTTTTCAAAAAATCATCTGCCTTTATCTGTCGACAGAGATCAGCCAACACGTACTAGGCTTAGAAAACATGGCTTGGCTTAAAGTAAGTATGGTTGTTACTAACAACATTTAATGTCACAGGACATACTATGTCATGCTACACACACTAGCACACTACTTTGTTATCAAAATAACTCCACTAACTTTTGCTTTCATATGGGAAACGAAAAGCGGGCTCCCAGGTGAATGTCTGAGGTTTGTTTGACCAGTCCACCTCCCTCCCGGCCCCATACGGACTTTCTCATTATCTATACTATGGTGGTAGCCGGTGCATTTCATATGGCCATAAAAAGGGCTTTTGTGCGTCAGCAGCCCCTTTTACACTGCCAGATTTTCCGCGAATGTTGGGCCGTTTTGCCGGCAAGCTGCGAGTGTTTAGACACACAGAGCCGGATTGGCGAGTTGATCCGAGGTGCCCAATTTCCCGCCTGTTGATGACGCCGCACATGTGAGCCACTGGCGGTGGATAAACAGGAAACAGCTGATAGCAGGAATTAGGGAGCAGCTAGTAGCAAGAGGGAAACACAAACCTGACAGACACTGTAAAGATGAGCAACTGGGGAG
>NC_065518.1:1289509-1329019 GCF_006386435.1 Epinephelus moara | reverse complement strand
TTTTTTTTCCCCGTAAAGGGGTTTTTTGGGGAGTTTTTCCTGATCCGCTGTGAGGGTCATAAGGACAGAGGGATGTCGTATGCTGTAAAGCCCTGTGAGGCAAATTGTGATTTGTGATATTGGGCTTTATAAATAAAATTGAATTGAATTGAATTGAATTGAATATTTCACTGGATATTCAGTGTAAACAGCCTGCTGGTGGCACCAGAATCAAAGTCAGAGGGTCAGCAATACCTTTAGGGTTCATCCTCTGGAGACCGTGATGTACATAATTTAATGACAATCCAGCTAGTGACTGCTGAGAAATTAATCTCTGGAACAATGTGGTGAAGTAAACATCCATCTCTAATTATGGGGATATATTGGATTTTTCATGTATATAATGTGTTTGCCATGGTCACCATTAAAGTATTATGGTCTGTAAAACCAGTAAAAGACCTCAGCATATTCCAGCTCTGGTTGTCAGTAGGTTCAAAGTGTCAATTGATGATATTCCCACATTGATGGAATGGCAGAAACAGCATATTTGTAATTGGCACTTATTTTAATGTGGTGGCATTTGCCGCGGCCGGGCGTGAATGAATAGACACCAGTAGTGATCCTGGCAAGGTGAGTATAAATAGCACGCAGAGATTTGGCACGCAGGGAAGCAGCCGCATGCCTTCCACTGCGCCCGGGCCAGCTGTCGGAGTCTCTCTTCCTCAAACACTCGCCATGTTGACAGCGAATACTGGAGGGGATCAAAACACACACGCTCACCACACATAAAGACGGTCCTGAAGTCCTCGTACACAGAGCGAGACGGTGGAGGAGATATCGAATCTTTTAGTAGTGCTTCTGGTTGATAATGCGAGGATGTGAAACTGTGAAAACTATAACTACTCTGAAATTGTGACGTTTACAGAGCTGAAGTTTTAAAAAGGACAAGCAAAATAAAAGTATCACCTGAGCTGTGAACACTTCCAAAGTAAGATAAGATAAAGCTTTGATGCAGCAGCACAAGGACAGAAATACAGATATGTAGAAAAAGTTAAATAAATAAATAATAAGAGTTATATAAAACTAAAATAAATGAGGTAATGTGACAGTAGTATAATAAATAATAACTCTTGTGCACAATAATTTAAACTTACTCGTACTACAGTGATTATTTAAGACTCAGTCTTCCAAAACATGCAAGATCAATCATCCCAAACACTGATAAACTCTTCCCATGGTGCACCTCTAACACTTCCTGTCGGCTACACTGCTCGCCTCCCTCTGTGACCTGACAGTGAGAACACCTCTGATCAAACTAAAGTCAGACTGACGGCGTGGTTTAAAGTTTCCAGCCAGGTGAAACTGTGCACCAGCAGAGCACGTTACCTCAGTGAGTGACGATCAGTCAGTGTGTCAGGTTCAGGTGAGATCTCTGCGGTCGCTCCTGTAGAGAGACAGAAGAAGAAGAAAGTGTGTTTCCTGACTCTCTGTTCGTCCTGTGTGTTCATGTCCAAGTGTAACCTACCGGCTTTCTGCCCCCGCAGGCTCTGCTGATTGGTTGACCATGTGTGTGAGTTACGAGCTCTTACACCTCAGTCACCCCGGCCCATTGCCCCCCTCAGCACACCCACCACCCACACACAGCAGCTTCCAAACACTCCGGATGGACTGTGTGGATGCCCCCTGTGACATTTGGATATTTGCTGTCCTGTGAGTTTTCTTTTATTTAAAGAGTTGTAACTAAGTACATTTACTCCTGTTTGGTACTTAGGTACAATTTTGAGGTAGTTGTACTTTCCTTCTTCACTCTACTTTATCTCATCAGATTTATCTGACACTGTTAGTTGCTTTAAAAATTTATATTTTTACATACAAAACATACAAAGAGTTCATGAAATATGAATATTTTGTTATAAATTGAAGTACCTGACAATTTAAGTGGCAACACAGCTGAATTGAGTCAATCAAAATAATTGTTAACTACTTCACTTGTCTTTCAAAGGAGCTGTATGCAACATTCCTGAGACGGGATTGCCCACACACGGCTCTCAACATGGCTGAGCTGGCTAGCAGCTAACAGCGCTAACACTGCCAACAATGGCAACAGTGCTAACTGTGTTAACATGGGGGGGACACCTCCAAGACAACACCATCTTGCCACCATGGGTCATGACAATATTTTGAGCGTTAACTGCTGTACACATCTCATGAATACAAACATTTAATGGGTGCTACAAATATATTTTGAATTAACACAAATTTTACACCACAATCCTGATGAAGAGAGAGCTGAGCCAGAAGGCAACACTTTCAATTTACTGGCCCATAAGTGTCCCAACCCTCACCTATGGTCATGAGCTCTGGGTAGTGATCAAAAGAACAAGGTCGCGGACACAAGTGGCCAAGTTGGGTTTCTGCAGAAGGGTGTCTGGGCTCAAGGACATGGGACATCCGGAGGGAGCTTGGAGTAGTGCTGCTGCTCCTTATCATTGAAAGGGGTCAGTTGAGGTGGTTCGGACCAACACATTTTCACTCTGACCTCGTCAAATATCAACGTTTGGTCATGGACTTTCCATGTCCACATACGTCATCCAAGGTACCCTGGGTGTGTTGGTTGTTGATGTTCTCGGACGCCGTGTCAACTTCTGCCTGTAGCATGCATCATCTTCTTTCAAAATACACTTCTGTTTTCAGAGGACATTAAACGTTTACATACAGTCTCTTTCAAAATAAAAGCACTACGTCAGTACAACACCTTGAATTGATGTTTTTTTGTCCTTGAACAACAAAAGCATGTGGTTAGGTTTAGGAAAAAAACAGGGATTGGCTTTAGAATCTTACAGGACGCAAACACTGCTCTCTCGGGTTAAAGTCGGTGTTTGTTAGACCCACCCACCACCCCTCCTACCTGCCCCAGTCGGACTCTCGCAGCCTTGACTTTCATCCTTGTACCACCGCGTTACCTGCTGACACCGCCAGGCACCGGTTAACTATAACAACAACCAGCCTGGTATCATACTGACATTAAAGGACAGCTTGTTTTGTTGGCTGCTGACGCCGCAAGTCACTGACCAAACACCGGATTTGGTCTGGGCTCTTCGGGCATCTGATCAGGATCCTCCTGGGCGCCTCCCATTAGAGGTGTTCTGGGCATGTTCCACTGGTAGGAGGCCCCGGGGCAGACCCAGAACACACTGGAGGGATTATATATCTCATCTGGCCTGGGAACAACTCGGGGTCCCCCAGGAGGAGCTGGAAAGGGTCTGGAATACTTTGCTCAGGCTGCTGCCCCCACGACCCAGAGTTGTACATCAGTAATGTACATTTACACATAAATCATCAGTGCATATGCAAGTATGTTGAGTGTACTGTAAGGTATACTTAGTACTTTTAATAATGGATTGATTACAAAGAAAAACTTGGATGTAAAAACATAAATTTAAGGAAAAGATTTAGCGCAATTTAGTTTTTTACCTTATGGACGATGGAGAGTACCTCAGACATGACAGAACAGGGTATTTTAATTGTTATTTAGAGTAATACATTTGAATTACAATAAAGGTACTCAAAATTATTCTATTGTAGCACAACTAAGTGCATTGAAATATACTGTGAAAAGTCTGAAATTGAGCTTTAGTATTTCTAAAAGAACGGTATACATACTTCTTTATGTCTTTAACTTCTAAAATAATGCATTTAATATGCACTTGAAAAAAAAGCATGACTTAAATATATTTCTTTTTCACCTGGTCAGCATTGTCAGATCTGGTTTTGAACAAGTTTGCGTGATTTAACCGTCAAAAACTTCCATGAGTGAATATTGTAAAGAGTATGAACTTGAGATGAAGTTTTGTTTCTAGACAGTTTGATTAATAAATATATATTTAAAGTGTAGCGCTCTCGTATGAAAGAAAAACAACAACAATGATGTTTGCTAACGTTTAGTTTCCACCCCAACAACACACTTGCTGTCCCACATAGAGATGAGCAGAATATATACATTCCTGTGGGAATTAACAAAATACCAGAGCAGGGAGTGTGTGTGTGTGTGTGTGTGTGTGTGTGTGTGTGTGTGTGTGTGTGTGTGTGTCATAGGGGTGAGGGTCCCTCTCCCTAGCAACATCTGAATGGGATCAGAGGCCGACCAATAGTGAGGCTGAGGAGAAAGTTTGCTCCCACGTCAAAGGGTTTTTGTCACTTTAGTCCTCTCTGCTGTTGGTGGGTCAAGTCTGCTAAACATAGACCTGAAAAGCCTCCCAGAGGTTAAATACAGCTGCTCACAGGCCTCATTTACTAGAAACTGATTAATTAATAGACACTAGTTGAAACAAATCAATACACTAACACAAAACTCTTTTCTTATGCTCACTGTTTGACATTTTGGGAAACAAATGCAGAGAGTTAAAATGTATGTTCCTGAGGGTATACAGCCAGGAGCTGGTTAGCTTAGCTTAGCTTCAACACTGAACACAGAGCACAAATATCCCTCGTTCAAACATTAAACTTCCAGTACAACCACAAATAGTCGTCTTAACATTTTTGCTTTTGTACAGACAAAACAAACAAAAAATGACATGCTAATTAATGAGCTTTGAGTAAATGCTAAGCAAAGTTTTTTGTTACCTTCGACAGAGCCAGGCTAGCGGCTTCCCCTGCCTCCAGTCTTCATGCTAGCAGCTGTTAGCCTCCACCAACACCTTTTTAAGTGACAAGAGACATTTTGATATAAATAGAAAAACTCCATCATAATATTTCACATGTATTTTGCCTATACCAAGAGATAACTAAACCGTGAAGTTGATGATCCGACATTAAGCTAACTCCTCTTGATGTAATGTTAGCTATACATTAGCTAGCTAACAGCTAACATAAGAGGTGACTAAATAGAATGTAATGAGCCCATAAAGATTGTGACAGTCTCCCAGCGTCATCATTTGAGTATCTTTAAAATTCGGGTTTCTGAACAATATTTTCAACTAGCATGTGGCATAAACTAAGTACAACAGGAAAGAGGAAAAGTTGATCAAGGTCCTAAAACCTGGAAATGAGTTAGCATTGTAGCACTCCTGGTTCCCTCGTCTCCGAGACAATGGGATTTTTGAATGGGTTTTTGGTTAGATGCCTGTGGTTAACACAAACTGAAGAGACTTTAACGTTGTCTTGTACAACATAAAATAAGTCAGTAAATACCCTGTGCTGAATTTAGAAGCTTTTATATGTCTTGAAAAGGCGGTTGCTAACAAATGGCTAAGACTATACGTCATCATGCCAAGCACGGGTTTACAATCTCGTTGACATCATGCGACTGCATTGTATTTCGTTTATGGCCTAACGTTAGTTCTAGTGATTGCAGTAAGGTTTCTAAAATCATAAAAGTGATGTTCATTTGAGATTTAAGATTATCTTGTTGAACAAAACATGAACGCATCATAAATATTTGCTCGCCACAGAGCTTATTCTCTGCAATGATCCAAAATGCAATGGAAGATTACCAGATATCCTAAAAGTTTAAAGTGGTGTGTCATATTTTTTATTTTTCTGAAGCCAAAAGCACACAGAGAGATGTTGGATCTAGATAAAACATTGTTGAAAACCTCACTCATAGCTGAGTCCATCAAAGATCAACAAAAACTCCCTCATTTGCTTCAAGGTAAGATGCTAACTAACGCAAGCCAACGCAGCACGTTAGCTAACAAAGACAGTTGAATATTAATTCTAAATTACTTAAGTTTTAACTTTACGTTAGGTAAATTTTATACCATTTGAGGCTGATTGTGCTCTAATAAAAAATGCAGGATAATTTACTTTTGCTATCAGTAACATATATGAGACAGCGGATAGCGAGTCACAATTAACGTTAACTTAAAATAAAACAATACATTGACTTATATTGACCACTGAAGCAGGTGCCTGACTTGCCTTGAGCCACTGAACTTTTCCCTCGATTTTAACGTCCTCTTCATTTGTAGTCCTTTGCCTACAAATTATAATCTTTTTATTTTTTGGAGTATCTCCCACTGATATCGTGGAAAACGCCGTATTGACATGTCTGGTGTGAGGGCTGCACAGGCCTGACAACAGTAACCAAGAGTGGCTGAAATTAGCTAACGGTCATTTGATGCAGGATACAGATTTAGTAAATTGTAGTTATTGAACAGTGTCTTTGAGGAAATAATTTGCCTTTTTTTAAGCCACTTATTTGCTAACTTGTCGAGAGCCCTTTAAATATGAGGCCACAGCAAGAAGCTAGTTAGCTTAGCTTAGCACCAAGTCTGGAAACAGGCGGAACACCCAGCCTGACTCATGACCAAAATAATGACCAAAAACATTTTTACTTTCCAACACACTGCAGTTTAACAAAGAAAAAACTAAACGAAATACACATCCATGTCATTACTACGGCTAGGGCGGCTAGCTTCCTTGCAAATTCAAAATAAAAAATATGTTCATAGTACTAGGCTACTAAATTTGTACCTTTAGCAGGTTTCTCATAAATTCTCAAACATTTATCATTAATAATGTAAACAATATGTTAAACATTCTTTTAACGAGCTACAATTAAAAACAAAGTATATACATTATCTAATTCCTTCAAACAAAAAATAAGCTACTTGAGATTTATCATTAACATTTACATTTTTGTACATAAACCTGTACTGGTATTTGCAAAATATTTCTGCCTGTAACTGCCCTTTGGGTAACAAATAGTAATCTGAACTGAACTCCCCAAATTAATTTAAAATGAAAACAGCTGCCTCCTTAGGAACACTTTGTTAGGGGAGGCATGTAAACGATTTTTAAGCACTTGGGAGGGAATTATGTTTTTTTTAAAAAAAAAATTGGCTTAGGGGAGGGGCACACAAATTTAAATGGTTGTATTTTGTATTAATCTTACTGCTGATTTTTGTAGACATTAAAAATTTCCAAAATTACACCATTTATCACAGCTAGTAAAAACTGAAATTATTGCTGGCTGGATGGAAATTTCCGACATTCAAAAAAACCATAACCAAATCTGACCTTAAAACTGATAGTTCATCAAGATAACTTTAATCTATTTCTCATTAAAAATTTGCCAAAAAATAAACCATTTGCAAGAACTAACCAGCATGAACGTCAAGAGTAAAAAAGAGAGAGTTAAAAAAAAAAAAATCAAGGGTTTCGTCTTCAGCTTTTAACTTTCAAAACCAAAGGGTAAGTTTTAAAAGTCTAATAATTCTATTAAGGTGGAGGGAGGGTCATGCAAAAATATCTGTAGCTTTGGGAAGGGTAAAACAAAAAAAGAAGTCACACCCCAGCAACCTACTCCTCTAATAAAGAATGGTCCCTTATTATGACTCTACTCTATAAAGACATCAGTCTGTGTCAAAGGGCTCTCACATAAGTAACCGTCCTGTAGATCCTGAACAATGAGGCCTCACAGGAGCGAAGTATCTGACCTCATTTAGAGCTCAAACACCATGTGCTGCTCTTTGTTTTCATCTCAAGCAGAAGAGCCGCCATGTTTGTTTCTGACCACCAGAGGGCAGATGATGAAGTAAAGCAGTGCTGGCCTGTGAGCTGGCAGCAAAGTGGGACACACACCACCCCCCACAGCTGAGTCTCCACTTGTCTATCTTGTATTTATCCGGGTCGTCATAACAACTTTGTGATGAGTAGGAGGATGGAGGAGGGGAGAGGGGGCGGGGGTAAGAGGATACGCAAGGAAAAGGCCAGAGGAAGTGTGTGGGCTTGTTGTGTGAGCGTCGGCACATGCTGCCAACTGATAAAACTTAAAGGATGACCTCACTGTATTTAATTATCACATCGAGCAGACGGATATTTTGAAGAACTTTATTTCACTCGAGTCCTCGCCCCTCCTCCTTCTCCTCCCAAAATCTTCCTTGAAAGGCTGCAAAAATTTTAAATCACAGCAGAAAAAACAAGACAAGTATCTAAAAGTAGTGGTGACAACATGAAGTGGATGCTGAGCGCATGTTTACCTAATTTAGTTCCAAACTGGGTCCAAATTTTATTCATAAAAAGTGGATTTAATTAAATTACAATTATCCTCATGACCTAGAAAGTCCTGTGTGAAAAGAAATTCACCCACTGACTGAGTTCAGGAGCAGTACTCTACAATCATTAAATGTTTGGAAAATTCAAAAGCTAGAAACCACTTGATGACAATGTGTGTGTGTGTGTGTGTGTGTGTGTGTGTGTGTGTGTGTGTGTGTGTGTGTTCAGCTGCTGTGGTGAAAATGGCCGGAAGCTGCTGTTTAAACACAAAAACCTTCATCTGAGTCTTTTTGTCCTGTGGTGAAGCAGCGAGCTCTGGATGTGTTTCCTCATGACATTTAGACGTGCCTGGCTCTTATGTCTTGGCTGTTTGGATGAATCTACATTCAGCTGTCCAAAAACAAAAAGCATGTTTGCTCATCAACCAGGAGCTCTTACAGTGAAATTACAGAAGCTATCAGTCCGGTCAGTCATTGTTTCTTTGTGATTTAATTAAACATACAGCAAAAAAATAAAATAAAACTAAAGTTGCAAATGGTAAGAAACTATTTCAATCACTGCTTCACATGAAATCACTGTTGATCCGCACGGCCTTCAATAAATCACACACAAAATAAAGATTAAATAAAATCGACTACATTAAATTTCAAGTCAACAACTTGTGTCCACGAAGCAATAAACAAGAACATGATGCTTCCTCACCGAGTCGAACCCGTAAAGAGGCACATGACTATTCTTAGAGACACCTTCAGTCACATATGAGGAGCTGATTTTATCAAAATGCCCAAAACAAGGCTGCACGCTCTCTTTTTAACGGAGAAATGGAACAGGGCCATCAAAGTAAAACAATGGAGTGGGCTTTAAGGAGAAGTCTGCTGATATTCTTTTTCTTTCTATTGTCAACCAATCCCATGAAAAGGCAGAAACCAACAGTGAATGTATCGACTATCATGATCATGAACACAAACACACACACACACACACACACACACACACACACACACACACTGTAGTTCTGACTCAGTCCCACACACACCGTCCTGCAGCCACAAATACTCACTGGAGCACCAAATGTGGATTAATCCGCTGCTGAAAATAGTCCCCAACAACTTTCCCTCCTGTTTGTTTGATAACAACTACATTTAAGCAACTTGCTGAGTCATATTTTTGTTTTTAACTACATATCTGAGGTGTTTTCAAAGCTGCATTATTGATCCTACATGGGTCAGACTTCACACGCTAAATATCCCAGAAAAAAAACCACTGCTGCTGAGATTCCCAAGCTCCAGAAACTGTAAGATCTGGGAGAAAAA
This sequence comes from Epinephelus moara, assembly GCF_006386435.1. Lineage (NCBI taxonomy): Eukaryota > Metazoa > Chordata > Actinopteri > Perciformes > Serranidae > Epinephelus > Epinephelus moara. The sequence goes on along the minus strand of NC_065518.1, from coordinate 1,319,729 downwards.
GTTAAATAATAATTACATCATTTTATTTATTTATTTTTTTAACCCTGTGCTTCATTTTTCCCATAATCCCCTGTCGTATCCCAACTACAACAATAACAAGAACATCATTTTTTAAGCTAATCAAGGTCTGTCCACTATCACCCCCTTCATCTATCTATCTGTAGTTTACTGAATTAGTACAAAACCCCAAAGAAACACACACTGAATGAAGCTCTGGTGTGTTTAACTATATATTAGAGCTGTAATGATAAGTCAATGAGCTGATCAACAGAAAATGATTTTGCCAACTGTTCTGATCATCAAATAATCATTTGAGTAATTTTGTAAGCAAAAATAAAAGAAAACCAGACATTTGTGGTTTCATGTTTCCTAAATGTGAGAATTTGATGCCTGCTTCCTTTTTATTATACTGCTTGGTGTTTTTATACTGTTTGCTGATTATTTTATTTTTTCCTACCAGTTTGCACTCTGTCCCTTTGCTGCTGCATATTTAACCACCGTGGGACGAATAAAGAATGATCTCGTCTTATGTTCTTTGTCATAAATGATTGAGCCGAATACTTGAATGAAACGAGTGTCCGACAAAGATAATGTACAAGTATCATACGAGTAAAAAGTGTCTTTATCTGAACCCCTGTTGTTTTGGTATCTGTGTTTCATCTTGTGATAAAAAATGATCTGAAGCTAAACTCTGAGGCTGTTCTGTAAATACTCTTCATAGGTAATAAACACTGCAGCTGCTGATTAATCTGTATGAATTTCAGGCTTAAAATAACAACTTCAGATTAGGTTCAACCCACTTTTGATTCAAACCACACCCGCTCCTGGTATAAACTCCACTCACTCAGACACAGATGTACTTGCTCATCCCTAATGATGATTATAAACCTAATAGCTTTGGCTTTTGGACTGTTGGTCCCATAAAACATATCTATACCTAACATACATGAGAATATGTCACCTTGGGCTCTGTCAAGTTTCACAGCGGGGCATGTTTCACTATTTTCAGTTTTCTTTTCTTGACAAATTGATTAATTGAGGAAATAACAGGCAGACTGACCTCTAATGAGCGTAATCGTTAGCTGCAGCCTTACTTTATATCTGTGACCCATTTGTAAAGGTTGGTAGGAACCAGTGGGCTCCGGGTCAGAAACTACTGAGACGGACTAAACGTTGGTTTTAATCTTTTCATGGGATTTGCTGACGATAAGAAAAATATAGAATAACGCCAACGTTATACTTTAAGAGACACAGTAAGTCCTCACTGTGCTGCTCATGGTCGTCTCATCTGCATGTTGAATTTCAGGAAGTGAGCATGATGATATTTTCTGAGACTCCTGCAAACTGTTTTTGAAGGTAACACACGCTGAAATGACAAAACAAGTCTGAGTGAATGAGAGGCTGTCACGTCACCTGATCCTACCAAAGTGCTTCTACTTCATCATAACGTCTTCACTGCCACCAGCTCTCCTCCACACCTCCCACCAAAAACACCCAGGAGCGCACAAACTTGGTAAAAACACTCCCATGAAGGACAAACAGGAAGTGTTGTCCAGAGACAACATGAGCTGTAGATGGATGTTGCAGGTCGAGATGGAGGAAGATCAGTGCACCTTTGTGTGCGATTAAAGTCCATGTCGGACAAAGTCTTTCTTTCTGTCCCCGATCAAAGTGTCCCAGGTCAGCTGAGTGTGCAGGGTGCAGCCTCCAGCCGTCAGGTCACAGAAGTATCCTGCAGGACAGCAGTGCTTGGAGTCAGAGCAGCAGACCGCCTGTCAGGAGGAAATGACATCAGTTAGATTAAGATGCTCAGAGTTTGGCTCCTGCTGGGTAACACGCAGGGATGAACATACAGGTGCTTTTCCCCCCGTTTTCCCCCGAACAACGCTGCGTCCAGCTGTAACTGGGCTGATATCACCCGGCATGAGTTGGCTATTTCACAGCTTAAAGATCCAAATGTCAAAGAAAAAGATAAAAATTCAGAGTGGAACTTACTATCAGGCTCAAATTGAACATGTTTACATGCACACAAGAAACTGGGTTACTGGGAGAAATCAGCAGAGGCAAGGTGACTACGTTCAAATGTTCTGCAGAGGAAACTGAATTAATCTGACCTATAGGGACAACTTTGTGTTAGTTTCAATGTACTTGTTTTAATCCATACGTGTAAAGATCTTTGCTTTAATCCTGTTGCTCTGCTGTCACACTGATCCTCTCCCTGTCTGAAACCTTTGGTCATGCACATGCTCACATGTAAAAAGCTGATTAGAAACGCCTCTACACGTACAGACTTGATCTGTGCTCATGAAATCAGCGTTTTCCAGGAGAAATCTTGCTGGGAATTTGAAGGTTTTCTCATCCTATACCTCCTTAAAATAAATCTGCCGTGATGTTACATTATGCGAAAGGTTAACCATGGGAGGTTCTACAGATTAGGTTAAATTTGGGGGGGGGGGGGGTGACAATATGCAGCAAAGGGCATTGGGCTGGAATCATCTTTGCCTTTGTATCCGTCCATCCAACTGAGTTTATGGGCATCCCAAGATTACTGTAACTATTTCATTACACTCAACAAATTTCCGTGACTTTTCAAACACTTTGAAGGATTTTACTCAATCTATGACTTTTCCAGGCCTGGAAAACAAGATTGTGGAATTCCATGACTTTTCCAGGCACACTAATCTTGCGCTGTGCCAATGCTGGAGAAAGGTTTGGCTGAAACCATCATGATTCTGCACAAGGGGAAAAACGCTCGAGTTGTTTGTGTTTCATTCTCATCTTGGGCGACACTCAGCCCAGGATGATGATGAAACACAAAATATTGATTTTACATCTGAAACTACATGTCTTGAATTATTTTTCAAAGTCAAAAATAACGTATCGAGCATCAGGTCAGACTGATTACTGACAAAATGCAGTGCATCTGTTGGCTGATGAAACATTATGAACAGCTGTTTCTTTATTTAAAGTTGATTTTAACACCACTGTCATGACTCATCTCCATTTCTAATGTGTATTTCATCAATTCTATCGATTTCATATCATTCAATTTAATATCTAAGCTGCCAGTTTCCATCCATGCACGTGAGGAACACACTGGAACAAAATCAAACGAAGAGGGACACAGCGTGTTCAGCGAGGCAGAAAACAGCGAAGCTACAGAGCCTCTTTGGATCATGTGACACAATGTTCACATTGTCCACATTCCTGTGGACGGAGCCAGACGAGGTCTCACTGTAAAACACACATTAAAACAATCAAACATTTAAGTCAGTAAAGTGTGAACGCACCCCGGGTGAGGGGCAGCAGGCCCACTCTGTAGCTGAGACCTTACAGCACGTGTCCTGCTCAGGGCAGCGAAACACCCCCGTGCTGTCACATGGTACGTCTGTGTTGCCTTCTGTGTCTCTCGGCTCGGACTGTACCACTGTGGTTTGAGGGAGGGTGAGGACGAGCGTGTCGTGGCTCTTCTTCTCACATGTTCCAGTCTGCATGTTGCAGGTGTAGCCCTGAGGGCAGCAGTGCTCGTGATCTGCACAGCAAACCGCCTGCAGAGGAGACGGAACAAGAATCTATAATCTGATGTGAACGCTAGAAGACCTGAGTTTATTCATGTAGTGAAACAGTGAATTCATAATTATTCATCTTAAATGAAAAACATCTGAAGCAACACCTGCTTGTAGTTTGTTCTTAAATGTGAGTCCAATGGTTTGTTAAATGCACTGAAAGGGTTACTGTCTGAATTTCAGCCAATTTATTTTGTTCTGTTTATTCAAAGATTTTCAAACCCAGCTGAGCTTCCTCATCGTAACTAAAATAAATGATTTTACATTAATTTAGCCAAACACAAGTGTGACATCACTGATGTACGGACCTTGACCAGCGGGCAGCAGCCCCACTCTCCCGTCTGCAGTTTACAGCAGGTCGTTCCTGAAGCGCAGCTGCTCTTGTCGTCACATTTAACATCCGTGACGCCGCTCGGCTCGGTGAGGGCACCCACTTTGGTGAACCAGGGTATGACAACATGGGGTCCCCTTGAGCAGGAGGAGCGGTGAGGCTCACAGGTGTGACCGCTGGGGCAGCAGTGGTTTCCATCACTACAACAGACGGCCTGAAGAACAGCAGACACAACTCTGAATTCTCAAAAACTCACACATTAGCTTTATCTGCATGTGAGGCTGTTTGAATGACGACGTACCTTCGGCAGAGGGCAGCAGCCCCATTTCTGGGTCTTGTCCATGAAGCAGCAGGTGGTGTCTTTGGGGCAGCTGGTCTGGGCGTCGCACATGTTCCTGGCCGGCTCAGTTGGACTGGAAACAGCTCGACTGGGCTCCTTCTGCTTCTGCAGGGCCGGGATCTTCTGCAGCCAGGGCAGGCTGAGGTCACCGGGCTTGTCACACGTCTGTTCAGCCACGTTACACTTGTAGCCTTTGGGGCAGCAGTGCTCACGATCGCTACAGCACACGGCCTGCAGAGAAGAAGATAAAATGGCTCCTTAATGCCACCTGAAGTCTCTGCAAGTGTCTCAGTTTAACAGATGGAGGAGATTTCACGCAACATTACTTTAAATTAATGACACACAAGTCAAAGAATGTGATGATGAAACATTCCTGCTCTGCTTTTGTCCATAAACTCATCTGTTTGGATCGTTCAGTAATCAGACAGTTTTGCCTCTTTTAAATCTTTTCCTTCTTTAAATATATTATCATTTCAAAGTTTTCCCAAATGTTCTTCAACACATAAACACATCGAGTCTCCTGAGTGTTTTCATGATACTAAAGGTTTATATTTAGTGCTTCAGTTTTAGTTGCTCCTACTTTGTTTCACAGTTTGATTTATTGGAGGGATAAATAAGAATGATAACCGTGATCCTCAGCCAGTCTGTTTGTGGAAAAGAAGCCAGTCAGACGCACGACTGCAGCATGAATCACACCTCTGACGAGCAGGATGGGAAAAACACGCACATTATTCCAACCTGGAAACATTAATACACTAATCAAAGATTAATTAAATGGCAGCTCCATTACTTTATTGTTTTTAGAGGTTTTTATATCATTCCATTCCTTCACAGTAGTGTTCCTGTATTCAAATCTGAAAATTCAGGGGCAGCAGCGAAACGAATTTTATCCACCTAAAAAATGAGTCACATCTATCACCTTGCCATCAATCAGCCCTGTAAGACGAGAAGCATAACTGTTGAATCGCTCTCTTCAAAGTCACCACACTACTTTTGTTGCTGTCTGACTTTTGAATCCACCTTCTAATGCGGACCTTTGGCTGCGTCGTTGGCATCATCAAGGACACATGGAAGTAGGGAGGACAGTGGCGCTTACGATGTTGAAACAGACGTGTCTATTTTCATAAATAAAGGGAGTATAAATGAGGCTTTACAGGAATGAAAACAAGTTTTTTTGGCTCAACAATGGTAGAAAAGTGAGAGACAATTTTCATACTGCGATATACTTTGAAACTGGCGTACGGCTGCAACCCCAGTCTGAACAATATGGCATCAAAGATGAGGTAAATTCAGAAAGCTTAATGTGCAGAACTCTGCAATATAGTGGATGAATACCTTGAAATTTTAATCTGAAAGCAAACTGAATTAAACTGTTGAGAGTTTATTTATTAGTCTTCAGTTAAACGCAAGCGGTGCACGCAGAATCTTAAGCTCTGTGATTGGATGCTCTCTCTGAGTCATAATTAACTCCTCTCCTGCAGTTTGTATGTCCACAGGCTTCAAGTAACTTTGACTTTTTTATCAAAGAACCAGACGGTTTCTAACACAGTTGTTCATCTTTTGTTCTCATGATATAACCAGGAGAGTTTCACGTCTAACCGAGATGTGACAGTGTTACTGCTGTGAGTTATCCAACAGGACTTTTACATCCTGGAAGCTTCAAACAACTCCTCCTGCCTCTATTCCAGCTGACATGTTACGAGAACAAACACACCTACAGCCATCAGAACCTCCAGACACACCAGTGTCATCTGGCCTGCAGAGACATACCTTCACACGCTGAACACTCAACAAGCCCTCAAACTGCTGACCTGAGGTAGGGGGCAGCAGGCCCACTGTCCAGAGTCCTTCTTACAGCAGGTGGTGCCTCCTGGACACATGGTCTGCTTGTCACATTTCTCATCCTCCACCTCTGAGGTCAGAGCCGACACCTTCTCCACCCAGCGGAGGGAAGGTAAGAGACCTGACGGGTCGTCACAAGTTTCAGCCTCCATGTTGCAGATGGTGTTGTGAGGGCAGCAGTGGATGTGGTCGTCGCAGCACACCGCCTGGCAGGAACACAAAACAATATTTACTGTTTCATAAAGCTTTGCAGCACAAAAGCCAACACCGTGAAACACCAGAATATTTATTGTTGGTTTGTTTTCATGCTTCTTTAAAAAATATTATTATAACATTTTCTTCACTCTAATAAAAACTGAAAACCTGTGATTGTTGTGACTCGTTTAGATGCGATGTGAAGCACTAAAAGTTTGAAAGCAGTTGTTTTAAATGGAACTTTCTTTAAAGTAAAGAAGAGTTCACTTAGTTTTTAGTAGTTTTACTGTGATAGCTGACTTGTTTTCATTTTAATGTGAGTTTCAGTCAAAAAACTATTAACTGCTTATCAATAAAAATCTATACACTACACATGTTCCCATCTGTGAACAATGGGTGCACATGCCTCTCATCACATGTGAAATAATGCTACTGTGATACCCCCGAAGATGAAGAGTAAAAAGCAAGGATTAGAAAAAAAATGAGACATGACTGACAACATTTCACAGATAAAAAATATACACAATCAGCTGCCAGTTTATTAGGCACCCTTGGCTAAAACTAATGCGGCCTAAAATATGAAAGTTCTGCAATAAATCCTGCAATAAAATAAACATCACTTTATCCTCCACACTGATCATACAGCTGAATCAAAACATCTCTGAACAGTTACAACACAAACTGAACATTAGACACTCCATGAGAGGAGGATTTACAGCAGGTGAATCTAATAAGTGTCTGCATGGTGTTCTCCTTCTCAGCACCTTTTTCAAAGTGTTCCTAATGAGCAGAGAGTGTATGCAGCCGCTCAGACAAGGCGCTCCACCCAGTGTCTTTTGTCAGAACGCTGCTGAGTTAAAAAAATCTCTGAACTTTACTGTCAATCCCAAGCTGTACGATATAAAAGTCAGACACTGTCACAACAAAAAAGGAAATGCCTATTTGTGGAGGCAGATCCACTCTGAATGTTGCAGGTGAGTGTTTTTAACACAGCACTCGTCACCTGTGTAGTCGACGCTCTGTTAACACAATTTTTACGGTTCGGAATCACCAGAGGCCTCAGGATACAACGTTATCACGATACTTTCTTTCTTTATTTAAATATGTCAGGTGCTGTGGATGTTTGCTTTGTTGTCTGATTTTATTTGTTTTTATTTATCCTTTTTAATTCATTGCTCTTATTTGATTATATTACTATTTTTAGTATTTAATTTCTGTTTCTGTGCAGCACTTTGGAGACTTCCGTTTGTAAAATGTGCTATATAAATAAAGTGGATTGGATTGAAATATGCTTGCTGAGTATTGTGATAACATATATTGTGTTTTATTACCTTTTTTCAACTGCAAATTATGATAAATGTGTTCTAAAGCACCTTTCTAGTGTTTTAACCACTCAGAGTGCTTTAACACAACATGTCACATTCACACAGTGGCCAAGGCTTTCATACAAGCTACACAGCTTACACATTCACATGCACTCACAATCTGAAGTTCAGCATCTTGCCTAAGGATATTTTGACACGGGGACTGAAGGAGCCAGGTATCGAACCGCCAATCTTCCCATTAGTGACGACCCACTCTGCCTCCTGAGCCACAGCTGCCTATTACGTCCCCGAAGTAAAACTGTGTTTTCATCAAGATTAAGTTTTCAGTCTGTTAATTTCACTTCAGTCATTTTTATTGCAGCAAAATATATATAGTGGACTGAGAGAGCAATTGATTTTATTATTCTAGTCGGCTACCAACCGTTTCATTTGTATTTGCTATATCAATAATTTATGGAACAAAAAAAATCAATACTCAGGGTGACCTCTAGCTCAACAGGTAGAGTCGGTCCTTTGCATTGGCCTGGGTTCGATTCCAACCCTTTACTGTGTGTCATCCCCATCCTCTCCCACTTTCCTCTCTCTCTCCAGCTGTCCTGCAATAAAGGCAAATGCCTCTAAAAAATAATCTTAAAAAAATAAAATAAAATACTTAGCGTCCCTGTATTCTTAAAATATTGCCAGGCAAAATAACGCAATATTCTAGCCTGGTTCCAGACCATAGACCCCGCCCACTCAACTGAGTAGGCTTGCATCTCTGGTCTGGCATACTGCAATGAATTTGCGATTTATCTCGTCCAAACGATGGAAGGACCAATGAACGCCGGGGATGGGGGCGGGTCTAGCGATTAGCCAATCAGCGCCACGCTGATGTCAAGCTGTGCGCTGGTGGGTAACTGGTGAGGATAGCAACAATGGCGACCGCTACAGATCCTACAGACCACATTAACGATGCTACCGAGGTATTTCGCCACTGCTCGCGTTAATGGAGGACCAAATTAAGGAAGTTGCTAAACTGGATTTAACGGCGATGCAGCTGGGCGTGCACGACGACGGAGACATTTTAAACGGGCAATGCTCGCTTGTTTTCAGCACCCCCGAGGCATGGATACTAATGACGTCAGATTCTGGGTGAGTCGTTGATCTCTACTGATTGGTTAGGGAAAAATCAAATTCCCTCCCCCTTGTAAATCGCCTTCAATGGAGGCGATGTCAGACTGAAGGATCTGGGAGCTTCAGTCTGACACTCAGGCTAGCAATATTCTATTATATCAATTTTTCCCCACCCCTAGTAGCGTTACATCAGCTAACTAGCTAATGCTAATGTCAAGATATTGCAGTCATAGATACAAAACCCATGTGCAGCACTTCATCAAAAAAGTGCCTGGCGCTGGGATGAAGCTCCCTAAAGCCCTGCCAACACTTTTCTGCCAGAGAACAGCACCATATGGACCCACGCCCTAAACTGGGAACTGCGTAACATCATGTCCTGTTAAGTATTAAAATGTTGCATGTTTACAGTGTTCATCATCCTGTTAGTCTGAGGGAAGAAGGTTTTTGTGAGTCACTCCACCTCATGGAAAACACGAGTGGCAGACATCAAAAAACGTCCCAAAACTCTGCCGGTCTGAACAGCATCATCACTGTGGTCTAACGTTACCTGAGGCAGAGGACAGCAGGCCCAGCCTCCACTCGCCGTCTTGCAGCAGGTGGATTTTCCTGGACACGACGTAGACTTGTCACACTTGCTGTTGTCGCTCAGCAAAGGGAAGGCGGGCACTTTGGCGAGCCAGGGCATCACGGTGCTGCCGGAGGGATCGTCACATGTGGAGGCTGCCAGGTTACAAATGGTGCCGTGGGGACAACAGTGCACGTGGTCCTCACAACACACAGCCTGCAGCCAGGAGAAACAAACATGCTGTTGTATCTGCTTTGTATATTTATCACTGAGCGGCTACTATAATGTGTCTGTGCTAGGAAACTTCCTCCTCCTCCTCCTCCGAGTTGACATCCACTGATAAATATGAAACTGGAATACGTGCCAAGACTGAATAACAGTTCGCATTAATCACACTGACTTATACTTCTACACACGAATGTCGCAACACAATAAATTTTCCAGCACATTTCTGAGCTGAGATTAGACGGTCCATTTGTTGACAGATAAAAATCAAAACTCCTCAGACGTTAGATGAATCATGAGCTCAGGAAACAAGTCATGTGTTGAGTAATTCAGTGCAGCTGGACAGAGAGCCAAACACACTCAGCCTGTGTGACTCACACACATCAGTATGTTGGTACCTTAGGTAGTGGACAACAGGCCCATTCTCCCTGTGACGATTTACAGCAGGTGTTTCCATCGGCGCACGCCACAGAGTCGTTGCAGGGAACAGCGCCGCCTGAAAGATAAACTTTATTATCAGTAAACACGTGAGCAAACTTTATTTCAAAGAGCAGCATTCCTGTGAGACTGTTGACCAGAACCAGAGATATGGTCTTTTATTAAATGCATTCTTCTTCATCGTTTAAACCGGGCGCCTACTTTACCCACGATGCAGCTGTTGTAAATGTCGCTGTCCCATCACTACGTCTTATTGAGAGCAGAGATGGAGCCAACAGATGGCACCAGAGGGCAGAGTGAAAAGTTTCACACAACAACAACAACAACTATGGAGACTCTGGAGGAGGTCGTAATATATTTATACAGAGGTAGTCTGTGATGCCATTTAATACACTGCGACTGGAGGTCGGAGCTCTCTTGTCACGATCTCTCTTTTAAAAAGTCTTCGCTGCCCCCTGTGGTCATATCCTGCTTGAACTAGGCGACACTGCCCCCACAGTCTCCGGTGGTACTGCTCCCATTTGTCCATATTTGCAAGCATTCAGAAAACGTGCATAAATATAGGCGACATGGACACAGAGTACGGACAGAAGGCTCCGTCCACGTCCCTGTACGTATCTAACACTGAGCATGAATGAGCCCTAATTCTCCCTGGAGCCTCCATCCTGCTCCTGCAGCAGAGATGAGCAGCAAGCTACAGAGGTCTGTAACGTTACATCACTTGAGGACATCTATCAATGTCACACAGCTTCCTCTGGAGACACAAATGGCTTTAGTCACATTAGGACGGGGCAATATATCAATATTTTATCAGCTAGATATTGTTGGGTATCGTTATTTCATGTTGTCTTTTCTGAACTGCAAACTGGAGAACATGCAAACTCTGCACAGATGGGCTCCCCAGCACTCTTGCTGTGAGATGACGATGCTAACCTTAATTTAGTCTCTTTAGAAGTCTATAGTAAAAGGATTTGGATAATTATGCAGTTTTGTGTTTTAATATCCATTAAGAATCAATTTGCTTTCATATACTGTATAAAAAAAAAAAAGAAAAAAAAAAAAAGATTACAGTTGGTATTTGGCAAAAAAAATTTTTTGTTTTGCATGTGTGAAATAAAACCTAAATCTAAAGGGTTCATATTGAGTTTCTGCGCTAAAACTATAAACTGACAGAAACTAACCAGCAACAAATTTTGATCATCAATTAATAATCTGAATCATTTATAAAGCAGAAACCTTCATTTGTTCCAGCTTCTCAGGTGTGACAATTTACTGCTGGGTCTGCTGCTGAGCTGAAAACTGCTGTTATTTATTTTTTTAAATATAAATGTAGACCGAACATTTTGTGCCAAACTCAAATTTCAGTTTGTGTATTTATAACTGAAGCCTCGGGCTGTGGGAACTTGTGACGCACATCATTCAATATTGTTTGACATTTTAGAGATGAAAGCATAACTCAATTAATCAAATAAATAATCTACAGAATAATCAATAAAGATTAACTGAACTGCTGCAGCCTTTGTTTGATCAGACGAGAAAGCTTTTACTTATTAAATTACTTTATTCTGAGCTTTTACTGCATTTGTTCTTTTTAATTTCATCTATTAAAGTTCTCCTTATTTTAACTGTAACTATTTGTATTTTATTGCACTTTACATCTGGTGGTTTTATGTCATTACATGCATCTTTATAACTTGCTTTTGAAAAAATGAAGCCAGAAAGAGTCCTCCATCGGTCGACGGCATCCAGCTGAAATTTGCGGCTGATTACAGTGAATCTACCACAAAACGCTGACAACCCTGTTACAAATTGATGCATGAGGCTCGTGTCAAAGGATTCCAGGCGTTTTTGCTCTACCCTGCAACGATTAAGCTCTCCAGAGGAAGCGAAGTCCACACTTTCCAGGATCCAAAAGAAGCAGAAGACTTTATCCTATCTCTGGAGAAAGTCTGAAGCTTGAAAATCTGAAGCTTGTAGTACCTTTGAAGTCTCCGAACACATGATGGGACAGTAGAATTATGAATGTGGCTACTGATATGGTAAGACTGAAGATATGAATCTTCCAAGATTGACTGAAATTAATTTAATGAGGAATGATTTGACTTAAATCGATCTGTTTCCTTCTTTATTTTTTCTCATCTCCTCTATTCTCATTTTTGTATAGTCTTATGATGATCATGGGAAATTTAAACTTCCTCTTTATTTATTTGTGAGGCACAGTGAAGCAGTTGTTAAATGATGTGGCTGACTGAAACATGGTCCAAATTTCATTCATTTCCTTTTTTCTAAATGGAGGGTGGAGATGACATGACTGTTGCTCTTTGTCATGCTACAGCCCTGTAGTGTGCAGGACGGGATGTTTATTTGTTTGTTTTATTGTCGTTGTTTGTATTGTAGTACAATCCCAGTAAACTTCATCAGCCACTTAACATTATGTCCCCATCAGAATTTATATGGGCTTTGACGATTTAACTTATGATGTAGATAATGAACAACATTGCATTGATAGCGGCAGCAATCTAAATTGTAAGTATTATTCTCCACACCAGTTGCAACGTGTTAACAGTAATACTAATTACTCATTCCTACACCTGAATGTAAGAAGTCTGAACAAACATCACGATGAACTAGCCTCCTTCCTAACCACCACAGGTTGTAGCTTTGACGTAATTGGGTGTAGTGAAACCTGGATAAATGACAGCTCTTATATAAATTCACTAAACCTAGATGGCTACAGGTTCTATAACAAAAACAGACTTGGCAGAACAGGTGGTGGTGTATGTCTGTATGTAAACTCTAGACATCCAGTAAATGTTCATGACGATCTTGTTACTGATGATGGTAAATCTGACTCTCTTTTTATTGAGATAAATATTAATAAGGGTAAAAGTCTTATAATTGGAGTGATTTATCGTCCCCCCGACTCTGATTTAGGCACTTTTCAGGTTAAATTGGATGAACTTTTATTTTCCATAAATAGTTTCAACAAAGACTGTGTAATTCTTGGGGATTTCAATATTGATATCTCTAAGGATGACACTGTTAAAAGAGATTTTATTAACACATTACATTCATTTTCCTTTTTCCCTACCATAAATACTTTTACCAGAGTAACGCAGTATAGCAAGTCAATTATTGATAACATTATTACAAACATTCAAAATGCTTGTTCTGTATCGGGTGTTGTGCTTAATGATATATCTGACCATTTTCCTGTAGTTCTATTCATTGATCTTGCTAGAAAATCTATACTGTCATGCCATAAAACTAAAGCTAAAGTGCTAAATGAAAGAACCTTGCAGCAATTGCGCGAAAGCTTGCAAGCGAAAACATGGGATTCGGTCTATCATTGCAGAGATCCTGATACAGCATATAATATCTTGCTCACTGAGATTACAGAATCCTTTTGCCGCACCATACCCGAAAAAATTGTTACATGCAGAACTGTAGATCAAAATCCTTGGCTTACTAAAGGTATTCTAAAGTCTATTAACCATAAAAATAAACTCTACAGACGTTACATCAATAACCCAAGTGAGGCAAATAAGAGAGAGTATAATTCATATAGGAATAAATTAACATATATCATACGAAAGAGCAAAAGAAGTTACTATGCAGATGCTATAGATGCATCACAGGGAGACTCTAAAAAGTCCTGGAAGGTGTTAAATAAGGTCCTCGGTAGGGGCAATAACCCTACTGTGCTCCCTGATATAAAGAATTATAAGGCCAGTGACTCCTGTAATGATATTAGCTATGGTGATCTTGCAAACTGCTTTAATAATCATTTTATTTCCATTGGTGGAAATATTTCTAACAAAATTAACCAACCTCAGGGTGCCTCTTTTAGGCAATTTTAATCTGGAAATTACCTTAAGTCTTTTTTCTTAAAGCCAACAGATGGAAATGAAGTTTCAAAAATCATCTTGAATATGAAAAGCTCACATACAGCTGGAGCAGATGGAATTTGTAGCAAAACTTTGAAAGCAATTGTAAATGAAATAATAGAACCACTTGTCTACTGTATTAATCTTTCATTATTCCTTGGAGTTGTGCCAAAGATGGCAAAAATAGCAAGAATTGTACCAGTCTTTAAGTCTGGTGATAAAAATGATATGAACAACTATCGACCAATATCTATATTGCCCACACTCTCTAAGGTATTAGAAAAAATTGTGTATAGTAGATTAAGTGGTTATCTAGACAACTTAAATATTCTTGTCCCATCTCAGTATGGCTTCAGGAAAAAAATTACTACTTGTATGGCAGTTCTTGATCTTACTGAAAGTATAAATGATGCTATTGAAAAAGGTGAATGCGGCATTGGTATTTTTCTGGACCTGACGAAGGCGTTTGACACTATCGACTTTGAGATTCTGTTGAACAAATTGCATCATTATGGTGTCAGAGGTATTGCACTCAGCTGGTTTAGAAGTTACTTGTATGGAAGACAACAATATGTGTCCCTAAATGGCCACAAATCATTAAGTAAATTCATCAAATATGGGGTGCCCCAGGGCTCTATTCTGGGGCCGCTCTTGTTTATCCTGTATATGAATGACTTTGTAAATTCCACCTGTGTTCTTCATAAAATACTGTTTGCTGATGATACCAACCTGTTCTTGTCGCACAAGAGTCCACCTAAACTTCAAGGAATTCTAAATAGGGAGCTCCTGAAGGTGGACTGTTGGTTTAAATGCAACAAACTATCTCTCAACATCAGCAAGACAAATTATATTGTTTTTGGCTCTAATAATAATAAAAAAAATGCTGAACATGTTTGTATTAAAATAAACGGGCAGGATATTGTTAGAGTAATTTCTACAAAATTTCTGGGGGTCCACATTGACGAGTATTTAAATTTCAAATGCCATATTGATGATTTAACAAAAAAATTGTCTAAATATGTTGGCTTGTTCTTTAAACTAAGGAATTTTCTTCCACTTTCAGCACTCCTTACCTTATATAAATCTCTATTTGAGCCGCATATAAATTACTGTAATATTATTTGGTGCAACACTTTTCCTAGTCACCTCAAAAAATTAGAGATCCTCCAAAAGAGAGTTATACGTGTCTTGTCGTGGTCCAGTGGTAATGCTTCAACAGGTCCCTTTTTCCGCAAGTATGGTCTTCTGAGGCTTGCTGAGTGCAATGTCTTTCATAATGCATGTACAATGTATCAGGTTGTTCATGGGTTAAACTGCCAATTATGTCACCTTGTTCCAGTCTGCCTCCCTCTGCACACGTATGACACTAGGAAAAAACATCTTATTATGGGAAAAAAACGAAGGCTTAAATGCACCAGTTTGAGCATTGTGAGCAGAGGACCGCAGATATGGAACGAGCTAGAAGACGATATTAAAATGTCACATTCTGTTTTCCTTTTCAAAAAGAACCTAAAGAGGAAGCTGTTATCTACATATAAGGAACTGTGAACTCATGCCCCAGGTGTTTTGATCTGATTTGTATCTTGTAAATTTACATTATTGATATGCTGATATTTTGTTTGTTTGGTGCCTGATTCTGGAGTATCTGGGGCACTCCTTGACTTTTGATACGTTTGATACTCTTGATACTTCTGATGCGCATGTATGATTGAATATATGTTCAGAGGAACACTACCTATGGTAATATCGGACTGATCTAGTGTCTGGGGATTGTTTGTTTGTATGTTTCTTCTTTTGTGTATTATGTCTAATGATTGTTTGTTTGTATGTTTCTTCTTTTGTGTATTATGTCTAATGTCCTATTTGTGTTTTATGTTGGGCCCCCTCCTAAAAGCTTTGGGTAGCTTACTTGGGGTGTCCCCTTCACACATCCAAATTTGTGATGCATTTATTGAATGGTATCGGTATTATTTTGATGTGTGAATAAAAATCAAAATCAAATCAAATCAAATCAAAAGTGCCATATAAATAAAGTTATTATTATTATTTGTTCCTTTTATTAAGGAACATCACGGCAGCATCACGACCAGAAACCGAACAACTACAACACGTCACACAAAAAGTCCTCAGAATAAAATACCTGGAGTGAGTGTGACAAAAAGAAAAACATGTCGTAATATTTAATTCATCACTCTTTGAGGTCTATAAATTCTCTGAGAGTCGCTTCCCCTTAAGACTAGATAAAAGGCCTTAAACTTATCCATGACACAACAGATAACGTTCAGTTCCTGCCCAACATTAGATCAACTCGCTGGAGAAAACAATTTAATGCAAATCAAATAATTAAAAATAAAGAGGGACAGTCAAACACAAGTTCTGCTTTAAGATGGATTTCCCCTGGAGATGAAACCATTGAACTCTGACCTTTGCTCTGCACTGCCACCAGCTCCGTCACAGCGGCGGGGATCTTCATGGTCATGGCGGTCTCTCCGTGGGCGGACACACAGGTGCTGTGGGAGAGGTCACACTGGGTGTCTGCAGGACAGCAGTGGATGTGATCTGAGCAGCAGACGGCCTGGAAGGAAAGAGGACAGTATCTTAATGAACACTGAATTACTGGCTCTCAGCTTCAGACTGAGTCCTCTGAACTGTCACTTTAGTTATGTGCAGTTTACAGGTTTGTGTCAGAGCTTCAGTTCATATAAAGCTAATTTATTTATATCGACATAAAACCAATAAAAAGCTGCTGTGATTTGAAGAAAATAATTCTCAAGAGCCCGATCAGGTTTTACAACGTTAATGTAGAACTGAGTGACCTCTGTGTCACAAATATATCTTTTAACCTTTTTTGTAATGACATATTTTTTTTACTGTTCTTCTGAGAATTTATTTATGGACGCCAACGTGATAAATAAAAATCCTGGGAGGAATTATTTTGCTAAAATTTCTCACCACGTTGCAACACTAAATCATTTTGATTAGGTTTCTCAATATTTTGCAACACAAAGTCATCATTTTGATAAAGTTTCTCACTATTTTGCAACACAAAGTCATCATTTTGATAAGGTTTCTCACTCTTTTGCAACACAAAGTCATCATTTTGATAAAGTTTCTCACTATTTTGCAACATGAAGTCACCATTTTGATAGTGTCTCACTATTTTGCAACATGAAGTCACCATTTTGATAAAGTGTCTCACTATTTTGCAACATGAAGTCATCATTTTCATAAAGTTTCTCACTATTTTGCAACACAAAGTCATCATTCTGATTCGGTTTCTCGCTATTTTGCAACACAAAGTCATCATTTTGATTAGGTTTCTCACTATTTTGCAACACAAAGTCATCACATTTTGATAGTGTCTCACTATTTTGCAACATGAAGTCATCATTTTGATAAAGTGTCTCACTATTTCGCAACATGAAGTCATCATTTTCATAAAGTTTCTCACTATTTTGCAACACAAAGTCATCATTCTGATTAGGTTTCTCACTATTTTGCAACACAAAGTCATCATTTTGATTAGGTTTCTCACTATTTTGCAACACAAAGTCATCATTTTGATAAAGTGTCTCACTATTTTGCAACACAAAGTCATCATTCTGATTAGGTTTCTCACTATTTTGCAACACAAAGTCATCATTTTGATTAGGTTTCTCACTATTTTGCAACACAAAGTCATCATTTTGATAAAGTGTCTCACTATTTTGCAACATGAAGTCATCATTTTGATAGTGTCTCACTATTTTGCAACATGAAGTCATCATTTTCATAAAGTTTCTCACTATTTTGCAACATGAAGTCATCATTTTGATTAAGTGTAAAATATCTTTAATATTTTAATTATTTTCTTTAATATTTTATAATTATCTATAATATTTTTTATAATATTTTATAATTATTTATTATTTTAATATTTTCTATAAAGAGGTTTGGACTGTAGGATCTGCAGCTCCTGGTTTAGTCTGGGCAGTAATGTCTCTCCAGGCTGGTTCAGCTTACTCACATTGGGCATCGGACAGCAGCCATATGTGCCGTTGGTCATCTGGCAGCATGTGGTCTGGTCAGGACACGCTGACTTCTTGTCTGGACACTCGACTGCAGGGACAAGGAACCAGAATAGAAACACGGTCCAACGATTAATACTTTGTTTCCTGCACATAATTTAATCTCAACAGTTACATCCACTCCCTTTTCAGTAACATCTGCTTACCGTCATTGGGTACAGCAGCGATCTTCTTCAGCAGGGGCACACTCATCTCTCCAGACTTACAGACCCCATGCTCCAGGTCACATATTGTGTTGCTAGGGCAACAGTGGAGATGGTCGCTGCAGCACATGGCCTGCACAGGTTTCAAAATATCAAACACAGAGGGAGCAAAATAATTAAAGTTTGATATTTTGGCAATGTAAAAGGATCCATCCAGCCACGTACAGTATTACAGCTTTAATTTCCAACTTCAGTCTCACACCATCAACCTTTATTTTATCCTAATAAAGCCGTTAAACCACAGCAACATAACTTACTACTGCTACATCTTAAATTCACAAGCTGAAGTCCTCCCTGTAGGATCATCTGTGCAGCAGTGAAATGAAATAAAAGTGTGCAACGATCCACTGTGAGGATTTTAAATTAATGAGATGTAATACAAAAACCACCTGCTAAAAGCAGTGCTTGACTTTGACATTAAAATCTACCTACAAGTAGTTTTTCCAGTATCCTCTGGTGTGATACAGTTACTGGTAATTTGATTCTGTGTCTGGCACCTTGAAGTGTTATTATGTGGCATGATTAAAACCACAGTACGTAACGTTCTGTTTCACCTGCAGCACAGAAAAGACGTGCACACTGACAAGGCTGTGTGGAAGTAATTTGATATGTGATATTAAATGTTTCTGATCTAACAGACAGGTTATTATTTGTGCATCATCCCGTCTCTTCTTTAATCTTGTTATTGAAGTAGTAGGTATTAAAAATTCATGACGTCTTATCCTGCCTTCAAGTCATGTTTAGAACAAGTGCAGGTATTCAGGTATACTAAGTTTACCCACCTCCTTTTTTTGGCCGTGCACAGTATATCCACCTATCAGCCAAGCAGCTGTCAGAATATATAGAAGTGTAAACCCACTTTCTCCTCAGTAACTCCTCCCATCTACATAGTAATACACCCACCTCCCCAGCTACACCACTGCTTATGACTGTTGAGGAACTTACATTTGTGTTTTGGTCGTACAAACTGAGTCCCAGTGACCAGAAAGGTCATTAGTCGGCAAGATTTCACTGGTCGCTTAGTCACAGAAAAAAAAACATGTCAAACTCTATGAGGAGCTGCACCTTGTCAGAATAAATCCAAACCTATATGACTGGAGCATGTGTGACTTTACTTTGAAAGGACAGACACAGGAAGTGTCCACGCTCAGCAGTCAGACAGGAGTCAGGTTAATTTCCAGGGCTGGTACCTGCGGTTATTCCACAGGCTAGTTAATAACATGTCGGGCAGGAAATCCAAAGTGTGGGATCATTTTGAGAAGGTGAAGGACGAACCCAAGGTGATATGTAAACTCATCTTCATTGGTCGACTACAAACATGACGTATCATCTGAAACATGGAAGTAGCTACATGCCCATTAGCCCACAGCGTCATTAACAGGCGGCTCGCTCAGTGTGTGACGTGCACTTGTAGATAAAATATAGGCCTATATTAATGAAGGTTCATTAGTACGGTTTTGTATTTCTCTGTAATGTAGCACAGTGTTAACAATGTTACTGATACTATTCTTTCTCACACCTTCAACTCAAACCACCAAAATATATCATTTAATCATTACATTCATATCAGAAACATGCAGGAGACTAGTCCACTGATGGACCTAAATGACGACGAGTCATGTGTACCTGTGGGTAGGGGCAGCAGCCGTAGTCTCCACTGGTGAGCAGGCAACATGTGTAACTATCTGGGCAGCTGCTTTTACCCCCAGGACACGTCACTGAGCCAACAGCAGAAGCTACAGACACATAAAAATCATTAGTCATTAGTTATAAGTACAGTATCATCAGCATATAAAGAAACATGAAGACCAGAGAAAGAAACATCAACAACAGCTGGAATAACTGAAGCACAACTGTGATTTGAGTACATGACCATCTACATGAGGAGTTCCCCACCTGCATTACTGTCCCTCCTCCTGGCAGGCAGTTTCTGCAGCATGGGGAAAGACTCCAGTGAGGGAGACGCACACTTTGAGTGAACAAGATCACAAATTGTTCCCTCAGGACAACAGTGGAGTTTATCTTCACAACACACCGCCTGTACAAGAGAAGAAAATCATTTCAGACAGTCAGGAACACTCATCAGTTTCCTGCAGATAATAAAAGTGTACAGGTGATCCATTTGAACGCTGACAGAGAGGATTACAAATGTGTGACAAGCAAACCATCATTTAGAATTACCAGATATTAAACTTTTGTAATATATGGATTTGTTTGGCTGAGAATACGTGTAGAAATCAGACATAAATCTGTTTTACTATCAAGTTAAATGTCTCTCTTCAACATGAGCACTGTGACCGATGATGCTGTCGAGTGTGTAAAAAGCAAACACCATATTTTACCCTGTCACCAAAACAGACAGTGACAGTTTGATGGTGGCGGCTCTTCATTTCTGCTTTAAGTAGTTGGTATTCAGCTGGTATTTCAACAGGCACTGGATAAGAATTACCAACACCAACATTTTAAAGAAGCAACTAAATCTGTCATTTTACTGGATTGTTTTTTACTATGACCTACGGGGGGACTATACGACTTTTAATAGTATGTCAATATTTTTATGATCGTACCAGTGTGATTGTCGTCGTAAACTAATCTGAATTTAGAGGCAACACTGCTCGTATGTGACACTTTAGACGGCTTTAATTTTAAAAATTCCACATCAGAATTTATTGATATTGTCTGAATGACACTCTGAGGTGGTGTACTGTCATTTTGAAGTAAGACTGGTTGCTGAAATTACATTTGACTAATTATTTACACGACTGAAAGTCAATTTCTCTCTGAAATACAGTTTGCAGGTGTTTTTTTAAAACTATCACTCTTTCTAATAATTTAATATTCATTTGTTTTATTAACTTATTTATGTATTTTCATTTATCTATTTATTAATGACTGAGTGACTGACTGATTGATTTATTGAATGAATGTGAAACTGCCCATCAAGTTCACTGGAAAGTTGCTTTTATTTTGAAATTAGTTCTTACACTCTGTTACCGTAACACCTTGTACAGAGGTCGTCAACCTTCACTAGCAAAAGAGCCATTTTTGCCTAAAAATAATTTTAAAAACCTATCCAGAGCCACTAAACAAATTGAGCATTATAATGAAGGTGACACAAACTATTAAATCTATTTATGATTATGTTTAACCACCAGATGGCACTGCAGTGGGCTATTTATGATTATCAGGAACTTTAACTTGGCAGAGTTGGCGGTTAAAGCAAACAAATCTCTTCATGTGCAATTTAATTCTGTTCTTTCCAAAACGTTTCCTTTTTTGGATTTGGAATCCAGAGCAAAGCTAAGGAGCCTCAAGACTACTGTAGCCACAGCTATTAATCAGTCCCTCCAGGATCTCGAGGCAAAAAAATGTTGAATTTGCAGCCAATCTTGTCAAAAATTGCGATGGAAATTGCGGCAAATTACAAAAATTGCGGCTAATGACAAAAGGAGAATTTTTTTTTTGTTTTTGTTTTTAAATTACTACCTCCAAAAAAATAAGTCATGTAGTCACTTGCTATAATCATACTGAATATTACAAAAATAGCTGCAAATGTTTTTTATAGTTCTCTTCTTTAGTTTTATTTAATTAGTTTCAAAACATGGACTCCAATAACGTTGCAAAATATCCCGAGTGAATATTGTCGCTCTCAAACCAGACAGTGTGACTGTACAACATGTCAGCTACATCTTCTGTAAACATAACATTTAATACATTCAACACATACTGACTGCATTTACACAGTGCACATTCTGTTGTCAATACACAGCGTTTCTCCAGACTGCAGTGCCATTAGCACATTTGATGACGCGTCTGATGACGTTTCAAATGATGTCGCATGTGCAACGACTTCCGGTTGGCCGGAAAATGCGATAAATTCGTGGGACTTCTGAAAAAATTGCAAGCCCCCAAAATGTTAAAAAACAACAACAACAAAAAAACTTAATTTCCATGTTTTTTTTTTTGTTTTTTTTGTCAAAGCCGCAGGGAGCCACTGGAGAGAGGCTGAAGAGCCACATGTGGCTCCAGAGCCACAGGCTGCCTTCCCTGGTCTAGTATATATGTTCACATACCACAAATCAAATCAATTCTAACACTGTGACCAGAGAGTTAGTCCTAG
This sequence comes from Epinephelus moara, assembly GCF_006386435.1. NCBI lineage: Eukaryota > Metazoa > Chordata > Actinopteri > Perciformes > Serranidae > Epinephelus > Epinephelus moara. The sequence continues at coordinate 1,297,512 of NC_065518.1, read as the reverse complement.
ATGATAAAACAGTTTCTTATACAACTGAGCAGCTGTTGGCATCAAATGCTAACCAGCAGAGTGTGTAACGTGTTTCCTGGTGTGAAGTTATTTTGGGGTTTGTGTTTTAGTGTGTGAGTGTGAGTTCATGTATATCACCTTAGCTAATGGACAGCAGCCCCAGGAGCCGTCAAGAAGCTGGCAGCAAGTGGTGTCATCGGGACACTCAGACTCCTGGTCCGGACAAATGACTGCTTTTAGCTTCTCTCCGAGCTGCAGCCACCACACGCCACAGCCCACGCATACCAATGAAGAAAAAACAAAGACCAACATGTCAGAGACAGGACTGCAAATGTATTTACTTGTGGAAACAGATTTTAGCTTCCTACACTACAAACATAAGCAGTGTAAGATCAGTCCTCATGCCGGATCTATTATTCATGAAAATGCATTTAGTACCACTGTACACCAAAACCACATTAACTTAAAAAACACTGTGAAAAGTGAGCAAGAATAAAACTGCTGCGTCCTACGAGAGGATCCTCAAGACTGTAGAGTTCATTTCAACGATTTGTCGATTGAGTGAAGCAAAAAGTCAAACATTACCCAGAACTTGCTTTTCAAATTTAGGATATTCTGCTTGTTTTGTCTTGTATGACAGTAAACTAAATATTTTTAGGGATTTGGACTGCTGGTTACAAAACAAACAATCTGAAGACGTCATATTGGGCTTTATCAAACTGTGATGGACATCTTTCAGACTTTTTTTGACAATTTCAAGACAAACTGATCACTCAGTTAGTCGAGAAAACAATCGGTGGATTGATTGACAATGAAAATAATAGTTAGTTGCAGACTTAAAAAAAAACAAAAAAAAGCTGTTTGTCTTGCTATTTTTATGATGCGGCAAAAATGTTAAATGTGTACTGAGAGTGTATATAAAATATTTTATGCCTATATCCTCTTTGAAGAATGACTGAGCTCTGCAGATTCTATGGCTGTTCATAGGTGATTGTTTCCTTTGTGTAAAGTTTATATTTTGGTCTGAAGGTGAGCAACAAAAAAGCTAATAACAGGAAATGTGCTCAGTAAATGTTATGGCGATCTGAATTTAATGTTTTAAAAGGGGGCTGCGCAATATAGAGAAAATCAAATATCTTAATATTTGACACCTCGATACTGAGATGAAATTGTAAAGCTGACTGTTGGTGCTTTCATGAAATGTTTACAGAATGAGATTTTTGATAAATAATCATCAATAATGTGAATATGATGACTAAGTGTGTACAAGCAAATAATAGAGCAGTCTGGTAAGTTCAGAAAATGACATCACTTAACTGTAATGCAGCCTTTAAAACCAGGAACAGACAACACTCATGATAGAACAATATCCAAAATCTAAGACGACATTTAGTCTCATATCACGATATCAATAATATCGATATGTTGCCCAGCCCTAAATTGTAAGTAAGTAAGTAAATAGTTATTTATATAGCACCTTTTTTAATGCAGGTTACAAAGTGCTTTACACTGACATTGAGACACAAAGAAAAGAGGACCCCAAGACCATAAAAGACACATTCAAGAACACATACAGACAACACACACATATACGAGCACAGCGAGCATGCAGTCATCATCCAGAGTATACACTTGAATTTATCAAATGTTATGAGTAAGCCGTTCTAAAAAAGTAGGTTTTTAGGTGTTTTTTGAACCAGTCAACAGATTCAGCTGACCTAATGGAAGTGGGGAGGTTGTTCCAAAGTCTGGATGCCAGGGCAGCAAAAGCACAGTCACCTTTGGGTTTTAGTTTGGTACGTGGTATGGCCAACAGGTTTTGGTTGGAAGACCTAAGTGACCGCTCAGTAGTATATGGGCTTAGCAGCTCGGAAGTAAAGGTAGGAGCTAAACCGTGTAAGGCTTTTTGTCGGGGCCAAAAATAAGAATCTCAGTTTTGTCAGAATTTAGCTGAAGAAAGTTGACAGACATCCAGTCCTTCATTGCAGCTTAACGGTTGTGGAGAGTGTTTAAGTTGCTAAGATCATCTGGCTTTACTGAAAAAGATTGCTGAGTGTCATCCGCATAGCAATGATAGGATATACAACCATAACGACTGATTATCTGGCCCAAGGGAAGCATATACAATGAGAAAAGAATGGGACCAAGGATTGAGCCCTGGGGCACCCCATATAACATCGGAGTGGACGAGGACACATAGTTACCTATGGAGACAGAAAAATGTCTATTTGACAAATATGTCAAAAAATAAACTGTGGCCTGATGGTGGCAGAGGAAAGGTCAGGTGGTCACTAGACAATAAGGGGCCGTGTCTGCCAAAGTGTTTTTTAATGAGGCCAGCATATTTTTGTGATGCTTTTGCAATGGGAGCGCCGTTATTTATGCTGCGCTACAAAGGCTGGCAGGATGGCGAGGTGCTGTGTGTGAATTCTACGCTGAGCACTGTTGGTTTGATGTTTTTTCTTCTGAGTGTTGTAAAATGTTCAACTTTGGGTTAAAATGCTGCGCTCGTCGCTGTCACGTCAGCTGTTCAGTCCCAGTGGAGGAGGGACAAATACCACAAAGACAAACCGTCACATCTTACATGTACAAGTGCTGAAAAACAACAACGGAGGTGAAATCTGTTAATATACTGTACATATATATTAAGTTTCCTCCAGTGAACGCACAGAGACCAGCGGGTCCATCCTCTCTCCCTGCATGCTTGAGCCTTTCCCCAGTTCAGACCAAGTACTCCACCTTCTGCTGAAATGTACTTCCGCTGCGTCTCCAAAGCACTTACACACTCTTAGCTTGTCGTTTCCTGAGGAGCACCTGGCGTTTTCAGCTGGGAAAAAACTCTTTGGTGGACACGGAGCTTTAGGATTCATCCACTTAAAAAATGCTCCATTATGTCGATGATGTTCAATAATATATTTCTATTTCTTACACTTTCCTGAAAGAGCAAAAATGTTTTGACCTTTTTATTTCTGAAATTCTTCACTGCCACGTCTGTCATTTTGTCTCATTTGCACTTTGTACCAATTCTTTATGTGTTAAGGTCTAAAAGTACACTTCAATAAAGGACAGCTTATTGTGCGTTTTGTGTTGGATAAGAGTAAAGACAGATAAAGATAAGAATACACCAAGTGCACATGCAGCAGATCTCCTGGTGTCAAAGCTGCTGTCTGACCTGCTTTCTTCAAAGAAATGTATTTGCATGTCTAAAGGATGACGTCCAGAAAACAATCAGTGGCTGCCAGGACGTAATGCTCCATAGGCTGAAGGTTGAAAAACAGCTCAAACTTCCTACAGATCAAGTCTAATGAGCTCAGAGGAGACGGTACACAGAGATATAACACGCCTTTGACTTGATGAAGCCCTTTGTTAGAGTTACCTGAGGGACGAGTGGGGCCTGTTTGGTGGGAACTCGTCTCATCCAGGGCAGAGAAACTGTCTTATTGACACATTTGGCGTGGACGAGATCACAGACCGTCCCTTCATAGCAGCAGTGGAGGTGGTCCGAACAACACTCAGCCTGCAGGGGGATTAAAACAAAAAAGAGGTGTGAGGAATGACAATAAACACAACAAACAAAGAGCAGCAGAAAATGACGTGTAGGATGAGCTCATCAGAGGTCACTGTGTACACACCTTAAATTCTCCATAAGCTACGTAACATAGACTCCTTCAAACACGCACGCTCTTTATTTAGGCTGTGAACATTCTCAGTTATTGAGGTCACAGTATCTGCAGAGATGTTTGTTAAAGTTTCAGCTGCTCAAACAAGAAATTAAGAAGAAAAGACCGCTGTGACCTTGTGTCAGCTGTCGTCCTGTCTTAATGAAATGTGTTGAGGCTGTGCCCAAAGTTCTTCTTCCATGAGGCTAATGTATTTTTTAAATTCTTTGCAATGGCAGGACTGAGCTTAACTCGACTGTATCAGCAACAAGTACATTACTGAGTGTCAACCAGTAATTTCATTTAAGACACATAACTGAGCCGTAACTCACATGTGGCAGTGGACAGCATCCGTATCCTCCCACACTGTTCTTACAGCAGGTGTTTTTGTCCTCACACATGCCTCCATCAGGACAGACCAGTGCTGAGCTCAGGCCCAGCAGAGCCAGAAACAAGATCCCCATCTGTAGCGTCTGAACACGAGACAAAAGAGGAGAGGAGAGGAGAGGAGAGGCTGTCGGCAATGTAGCATGATGCAACAAAGATCTTAAACTACTGTCAACATCTTCTTATCTTCTTGGTTTCTGTGTTTCTTTTGGGTTGTGAGGAACTATATCATTGTGGGGAGGGATAACAAAGGTAAATATGTGCAGCAGCTCAGCAAGAATTCCTGCTGATAAGCTGGATTTCAACACTAAACAAACCCTCATCCTTCCTGTAAAGTTCATGTCCTTTTTACTCACATCTCTGGCATTCCTCAGCCTAAACAAACACTATATTTCATTTGAGTATTTCCACTTAATGCTACTTTATATTTCTGCATCATCACTTGCCAGAGGAATATTGTACATTTTGAAGGGTCTCACGAAGGGTAAAATATGATCCACAAATTAAACTGCCAAAAGAGTATGAGGTAGTTAAAACGAGCCCAATATTGACCAACAACAACAACACTAAAGTAGCACTTACATATTACTTTAATACTTTAAGTACATCTTGCTGCTTCTTACTTTTTTTTTTAACTTTAACTCAAGTGAGATTTTAAATGAAGGACTTTTACTTCTAATTATGTATTCCTACCCCGTGGTATTGCAACTTTTAACCCCTTTAAACCTGGATTGACATCCATTTTCTTGTGCTGCGTTCAGACGCCTTTTACTAGCATTTAAAACGTTGCAACAAATTGGTTTGATTTCTATAGAAAACATTGAAAAATGCAATTAGCATTATTAGGAAAGTGTTATTAGAAAATTATCAAAAAACTAGGAAACATCAGTTTCTTATCAAATATTTAAAATTATGTTTAGCATGATTTTTACTACTAATTTTATTTTTTTTGTGTTTATTTTCAAGTAATTTTTTTTTCTTCTTTGGCTTGTTTTCGGTATGTTTTTATGTTCTAAGGTTACTCATTATAATGTTTTAATATCTCTCATTTCTCATTGCCTTCTTCCCATGTTTAAAAAAAAAAAGGCAAGCCCATCTGCTCAGGTTTCAAATAGTTAAATAATTTAAATACTTCTTCCACCGCTGGCTGTCTCTCATGTTTGTAGATAATCTACCCAGCATCAGTGCCGTGTCTGACAGAAATGTTGTAAATAAATACCAGCAGTAAGCTGCAGAGTGTGCAGGAATGTTTCCACTTTTATTCAACTAATCATGAGCAGAATCACAAAGCTACAGTTTGTAGAGTTTATCAGGGGGGCTTAGTGGTTAAAGTGTCCAATATTTGAAATAGTGCGGGTAGAAAAAAGAAATAAAACATTCAGCTATTGTGTCCTGGAGCCAAGATACTGAATCCTTCTCAGCCTCAGCAGCGAACCACTGATGGAAGTACTCATATCTTTAACTTAAGAAGAAGCAGAAATACCACAGTTAAAGTCCTGCATTCACAATTTCAATTAAATAGAAGTAAAAATTATTAGCATTAAAAAATGTTCTGAAAGTGCCAGATATAAAAGTGGTTATTAGGCATGCATGATGATGTCAGCATGTCGTCGATATTGGCTGGTATTGACTTTAACATGAACAATCAGAATCAGCTAACATGGTATTTTTTATTTTGCACAATGAATGTATATCACATACATTAAAAAGAATTATATTTCATGTCTCCACCTGCTGGTGTGCCGTCATGATAAGAGTATACATGTATAACATGATGTTAAAGGGAAATTTCAGTTTATTTCAACCTGTCTCCTATCGTCCTAAATTTGTTTCAGGTGACTAGTGACATAAAAATAATAGTTNATCATACCGTGGGTCCCAATTTTGGTACCGTGACAACACTAGTGTCTAAGTGTTGTAGCTGTTGTTACTGTTGCACTGACTTGATGTTGTCTTACTATTGTTATTGCTGAAGCCGTTGTGTCATGAATATGTTCTATTTTGTCACTATGTTTTTATATAATAGTGTCTTTTAGCAGAGAAATTATTCTCTGTTTCCCGCTCAGGGACTACAGATTAAAATGATCTTACAGCTAACTGTGGTTCAGCTGTGTAGCTGTGCACTGTCCCTGTTCAATAAATAAATAATACACTTAAATCACATTCAATAGTGATACTACAGTAAAAGTCCTTCATTCAAATTATTTACCTGAGTAAAAGTACATTTATAAGCATTGGAATATGTTCATAAAGTGCCAGAAATAAAAGTAGTCAAGAATGGGTCAACACAGGAATATGTAATCTATATTTTTTAAATTATGAGTGCTGATGCATTAATAAGTGCATCACTTATACACTGCTAGCATCTCAGTTTCCCTTCGGGATCAATAAAGTTTTATATTTGCCTGTGATAATACATCATATTTACTTGCTTATATTTTATATTATCAATCTGAACTTGCTGGGTAATTTCTGATATCAAATAAATGTATAATATTTCCCTCTAACAGTGGTGCAGCAGAAGTATCAAGTAGCAGAAAATGGAAATACTCAAATTAAGTACCCCAACACTGTACTTATGTTTTGTAGCCTACCTGAGTAAATGTAATTAGTTACCTTCCACCACTGTAGCTAGTTACTATATTAATGACGAGTAAAACTAAACACACATGTGTCTAACAGTGATAATACTTTACCATAATTATCAGATGATCAGGCAGATGAGCTCAGTTGTTGTTAACAAACAGCTCTGTGCTGCATCACGTCACCGTTACTCCTGTGACAACCTGCAGAACAACACAAACACCATTACTCACCATGACACTGTCAATAATACTCTGCAGTACTTTAACAAACTCAGCACTTTACCTAATTAAACTGGACACATGAAACTTTTCGCTGAAATTAACGAGCTAACGTCAGAGGAGCAGTTAGCTTCCTTTACAACAAGCTAACCCAAAGGAAAAACAAGTTAGCTTAGCATGCTAGGTGGCTAACAATAAAGCTAGCCGGTTTGAATGACTTCAAGCGGAGACATTTTCTTCTTCGTGGTAAAACAGGTGTGTTTTTCTTACCTGGTCGGTTCGGTGCAAAGAGTCCAACCTGTGAACATGTATGAGGGAAGTGTCAGCGGCTCCACAAACACTCAGAGTGACAAAGACTGAAGCTGTTTGTGATTCTCAATTCATTACATCACATGACACGGTCACACGTGACGCTGCAGTTTGGTGTTAAAGGGATATTACACCACATCTGACTGTTGCTGCTCACCACACTGAATATATATTTATTTATTTATTTATTTAATCTAACAGTAAATATTCATGACTGACTAAACACCACAGTTAAAGGCAGTGGTGGAGAGTAACTGAGTACTTTAGCAACACGCTAATGCTGCATATAGTCTGCCGGATATTCAAAAGAAGAAGAAGAAGAAGAAGAAGAAGAAGAAGAAGAAGAAGAAGAAGAGCTCAGTTCAGTACATTTATCCAAACAGTCTCTCAGTTCTTTTTAGAGCTATTTACTCTGAGTATTTACAATTTCTGCTACTTTACACTCCCACTACAGCACAGCTCAGAATTAAATGTACTTTTTACTCCACTACATTTATTTAATAACTTTATTTACTTTCCAAATTCAGCTTAAGAATCCAAAACATGACATCAACAAATAAGACTTCACTGATCCTCAGAGGGAAATTCACCCAAAAGTAGCTCGCTGTAAGGAATATATATCTTACTATATAATGATGAAAGCTCTGTGTGTGTGTGTGTGTGTGTGTGTGTGTGTGTGTGTGTTCTACGTTTTTCTCCTCACTGACTTGGTCAATCCATGTGAAATTTGGCACAGTGGTAGAGGGTCATGGGAGGATGCCAATGAAGCAATATTACATCAACTGGCCAAAGGGGGGCGCTATAGCAACCCATTGAAATGTCAAACTTTGAATGGGCATATCTC
>NC_065518.1:1277470-1289145 GCF_006386435.1 Epinephelus moara | reverse complement strand
CTGTCAGTCAGTCATTCTGTCTGTCCCACGTTTTTCAAACACTCTGTCTGAACACATTGCTCTTCTTAATGGGTTCAGTTGAATATTTAATCTGCAGTTTCCTACGACCTGTATCCCAAACACACACCATGTGAAACTGTACATGGGCAACTGTGCACTCAGTGGGTACAGACTAGTATTATATAATTTTGTAATGGAGAAATGTTGTAGGTGTTTTTTTTTACATTATTTCGTTTATTTCATTTTGTGCTATTGACTTTTATTTGTTGGTTTTAGAAAAAGAAGAAGAAAATGTACTTCATTAATCCCTGAAGGGAAATTCAGTTTCTTCACTCTGTTGTCACACACACACACACACACACACACACACACATGCACAAACAGGACCTGCACACGCATGAGAGATGTCAGAGTGAGGGGCCTCCCATGGACAGGAGCCCTGAGCAGTAGTGGGTTTGGTGCCTTGCTCAGGAGCATCTTGACATTGCTCAGGAGGCAAAATGACACCTCTCCAGCTACCAGTCACGAACAGGAACTTGAACCAGTAACCTGCTGGTTCCCAACCCAGGTCCCTATAGACTAAGCTACTGCTGCTGATTCAGTAAAATTTCATTGCTATAAACATAATTTTTTAGCCTTGCAACAGTTTATTTAGTGCTGTTTATTTTTGTTTATATTATTTATTTTTTGTCTGTGTTGTTGTGATTTGGCCATGAAACACTCTGGGCTGCATGTCTGTATCAAAGGTGCTGATAAGTCAAGTTAAATTACTTAAAATATACCAGTGGCAATATTAAAGTGAAGAGCACATTAATGCCTCAATAAACATAATCCAATAATATATATATTATTCTGAAATGGGCCATTCTGCATAATGAGTACTTTTACTTTTAGTACTTTAAGTATAGTTTTATCCTAATACTTTTGCACTTTCACTTAACTAAGATGAATACAGAAACTGTAACAGAATATTTCTGCACAGTATTATTGCTACTTTCACCTAAATAAAATATGAGTGCTTCTTCCTCCACTGTTCAAAGGGCCACTCCAACAATTTAATATAACAGTACACTTGTATAATATTTGAGGCCATGTGTGAGAGGGATTTAAATTAAGAATTCACACACTGACTGACCGTGGGAACAAATTTATTTCTATTTTGTCTCATGTACAGAAAGAATCAATTTACAGTTTACAAACAACTGACCAGGTTTATGAAGCAGGTGATTTACTGCACAGGATGAAGGCCTACAGTTCAATCCTCCTCACCCTCACGTGTTTTTGTACTTATGTACGTGTCCTCTCGAGGATTCAGTTCTTGTGTAAACCTCTGTCCAAAACACAAGTTCACCAAAGAGAAAACACGTTTTGTCATGTAAAACAAAAACAAGCAAGGAAAGCCACAATTGCACAACTCATAATAATAATTATAATAATAATAATAATAATTCCACATCTGATCCCCAGTTAAACGTACATTTACAGCAGTGGACACGACAGTTCAGTAGGACTCGTTTCATGGCTTCATGGTTTTTCTTCAGACTTTGAATTACATCACATTTTCAGCTTGTACTGTAGGCTACTGACACAGGCGTATGAACAGCAAGCAAATGGTGCAAAGGACCAACGAGTCAGCGTGACTTTTATACAGCCTTCACTTCATCATCATCAAAACATCTTCAAGTTTCAAACTGGTGAGCTTTTATCTGCAAGATGACGTAATTGATTTCACAGTTGTTGATGCGTCGTAGGCAGTGGAGATGCTCGTATCAGCGGGAGCGTGTTGGTCAGTATGTTATCGTTGTAAACATTTACGACCGGAAGTGAATTTTGTTAGAACTGGATTGAGGGAAAAGTCAGTGTTTCTTCTTCTAACCAAGTTCATTTTGGCAACGAGATTCAATGTGCATCACATCTTTTTTTTGTGCCAAACATCCTGGATCGATTAAAAAAAAAAAATCATTAAAAACACCCTATTCTACACGTTACATGCACGTCGTATACACGTAAAATCTCATATAGTTCATCATAGCATTTACAAGTTTGGTGAAAAAGAGGATAGATACAAGAAAGTAAGATATTAAAGGACGGAAAAGCCGCGAGAAAAGTTGTCAGTTTTGGCAGGCATGCTCCCCAGAGTGACGCTGTTGTTGTTACCACAATGCAGTGTGCTTATTAGTGCCCGGTGACGACTAACTGCATTTTAAAAAGGGACCTGCATGCCTATCACTCGATCCTATGTGAAAGAAGGCACTTACAGGAGAGAAGTGGTACAGGCCCTGTCTACAAACAACCCCTGCAGATCTCAGTAGAATATTAAACAGGGAAGTCTTCAAGTAAAGTGGTGTTTTTGCAGTTTGGACTCACCCACGTGTCTTGGTGATTAGGGGTTGTCTACGCAGGAGCTCGGAGAACTATGGGGGGCTTTTGGTGCCTTCTGTTTTAGTTCATACATTCATATGCATGCAACCTTTCTAAACCAAACAGTCTTTCCAAAACGTCTGGGAATCTTTATATTTACACAGCAGAAATCGCATCTCTGTCGACCGAACGACGTCAGGAGAGAAGGCAGAGATTTTGGCAATAAATCAATGACAGAGAGGATGACGGAGAGATGATGCTCAACATTTCAAATCTGAATAAGTAGTAATTTGAACACATGAACACAGCACAGGAGGAAGAGGAAATCAAGTACATCCCTGAAGGAGCAAAATGCAAGTCGCACGTTGGACTTTAGAGATTGCACGATCCGTTCACAGGGGCTCAAGAAACAATAAAGTCAGAACAACTGTTAAGTTTCCTACATGTTCAAGCTTTGGGAAGCTGTTTGCTTTGAAAGAAAACTTATTTTAGTTACAGTTCAGAGACGGGGAGTAGTCAAGGAAACACAGGCGCACAGCTTCTACCATCCACGTGAGCCTTTGTGTAAGACAAGGGAATGAAAGCTAATTCATCTAAACACCCATCAATACCATAAAAAATCCACTTCCAGATACTTAGAAAGTATTAATCAATCAATTATCAAATCATTAGTAAGTGCTTTATTCTTATATTTTGCTCTATAAAATGGCTATTTCCACAGTCAGTAGATGCAATGGCTCAGACGATGGTTCAGTGATGTGATGGGTGACAGAATTCACAATAAACTGGGTACGTTTCAGTGTACGATGGATCATCTCAGTGAGGTTTACTGACAGTGAGACGACGAGAGGAATCAGAAAGTGCAAAAGCACCTCACCAGAAACACAAAGGTCAAACAACAACCTGAAGATGGACCAGTGAAGCGTGGTTGTGCTTATTGTGATCGCTCTCGGTGAAAACATCACTCTTCTTCCATGTTTGTTGCGGAAAGATTCCCCCCTTCACCACAAAGATTGTTAAAAGTGTTCAGTAAGTTCACTTCCTGGGGTGGAAGACCATGAGAGGCCTGTCTTCGATCTTCTGCCAGGGGCTTTTCTTGTTCTCGTCTTTGTCGTCAGGATCGTCCTCGGGACTGGTCATGGAGTCGCGGCGGTTCTCGCTGTTGCTGCTGCGGCTGCTGTTCACACGACTGCGTCCTCTCCTGGGGATGGTGGATCCTCGGGAGGATGGACCTTCATCGAGGAGAGGGGTGAGGGAGTTCTCTTCAGGTGACACCGGGCGTCCCTCGCTGCTGCTGGGCTCGCTGTGGTCGGGGTACGCCAGCTTGGAGTAACACTTCCCACCACTGCTGCTGACACCGTGGCCCTTCCGTCCTCCCGTCCCCCAGCGCTCGTCTTTTCCCTTCCGGTTAACCCCTGACTTGCGTTCTTGGGACTCCAGGGGTGGTTCCAGGTTGACGTCTCGGCCGGCGCTGCTGGGACCACCTAAGAATCCACCGACACCTCCACCACCGCCACTGAGGTCATTCCCAGCATCTATGTAGGAGTGGCGCACGTGAGCATTATTACGTCCATCCAGGGAGATGAACCACGCCCTTGGGTGCTGTTTGACACCCAGCTCCAGCAGCTTCTTCTCAGTCAGAGCCTGCAGTTCCCCGTTCATCTGAGCCATGGTGGAGTCGTTGAAGAGCACTGGGATGGTCACGGGTCCGCCGGAGGAGTCGGACGCCCAGCTCGGATCCTCCGAGTCGTCACCCTGGGATCCACCTTGCTGCTGGCCTTGTTTCTGGGAGTGGTGGTGATGGTGCTGCTGGCCTCCTCCCATCTGTGCACCGTCTTTATCTTGGTCCTTCTGGTCTTTGCCGTCTTTAGAGAACTCGGATGGCAGGCGCATGTAGTGTGCCGGGATGACCAGGGTCGGCACCATGCTCCGGTACATGTTCTCCTTCATCTGGTCGATGGAGCTGCAGAAGATGATCTGACCCGGCTGGGTGTTGAGGGAGGTGGGTCTGGCGAGGCTGTCTGCAGCTGCTGCTGAATATTCGGGGGGTTTGTCGGACTGGCTTGGCACGTACCCTTGGAAGCGAGGCGGGGACGGGGGATCAGAGGAGTACCCTCGATTGTCATTGGCGTTGTGGTGTCGGTGGTATTCAGACTCCTTGCTCTCCATGGGGCTGTAGCTGCGGTTGTAGTCTTCATGGAGCAGAGGGTTGTCCAGGTTGTTGGTCTCTGTGGCACGTGTGACCTTCATGGGGAAGCTTTCACCCCGCTGAGGACCTGAAGCATTTTTTCCCTTTGCGTGTCGCAGCATGTGAGCTGGAACATGTTTGGTTAAATCCTCCCTTGAGCTCTGGTAGTCTCGAGATGGGGACATGTCAGATTTATCATTGGAGGGGTCGGACTCAACGTGGCCTCCACAGATTAGATTTAGCCGTGACGTGGATGTACCCTGGTCTCTCTTTGCGCCATTTAGATTGGCCACGTGGGGCTTCCCTTGCTGACGACGAGGTTTTAAACACTTCCGCCTGAAAGATAAAGAAACACTGAAGGTCAGTGAAAAGAAATGAAAGCAACACCTGCTACCTGCCGGGATCACAAGAGCCCAATCTAAAATTAGACCCTCATTCACAGTTAATTTTTTGCACCTATCACCACCAAAACCACTGCTGTAATTCTGTCATTTTTGCTATGAATAGAAACCTAAGTGTGAGACCTGCGCCTACGCTCCCCACACCTGCAGTAGTAGAGCAGCACACAGAGCAGGATGAGCACCAGCAGGGCCAGCGAGCCCAGGATGGAGAGCAGGAACAGGGTGTGGTAGGTGGTGATGTCCCTCAAGCCTGGATGAGACAGACCCAATCCTGCAAGACAAGTCACGGCAGAGAGACGACTAAAAATCACTTTGAAACTTCAACTCTGCAGCACACTGGTACACACGGAGGGACAGAAGCCGATGATGATCTGAGTTTAGCTTTCAGCATTTGGTGTAAGATGTGTTCGTCCATTTCTGATACTTCCCTACACTGCCTGTGGCGTTCACTGGTTTCAAATGAAGACAGAAATCTTTAAAAACAGGTCACCTGTATAAAGTTATATTTCTTTTAAAATATATTTCCAGAAGCAGCTGCTGACTGTAGTTTTTTCATCAAACAAACAGAAGGAAATAGTGCATTTGTTGGGGACTATTTTTGGCAGCGGATTAATCCACATTTGGTGTTCTAGTGAATATTTAGGCAGCAGAATGGTGCACGTGGGACTGAGTAAAAATAAAATGTGTAAGGGCCAAACGTTAGACGACCAGAAAGGTCATTAGTTGGTAAGATTTCATTGGTCGCTTAGTCGCAAAAAAAGACAAAACATAATGTTTAGAGTTATATATTTTAACTTCAGACAAGGGGACAAAACGCCATGTACGTGATGCTTCTGTCACAGCAGCTTCATGAGAAGAACACCAGATAAAATATTTCCCTCTCACATTGTCAATATGCTGCTCTCGACTTGTGAAACTATGAACCAACACCTGGCCTTCAGCAGCAAACACAACACCACATTACAGTGTGTTTCCTGTTTGTCTCCCTGGAGACGTACAGGAACATCTGCTGGCACAGCAACAACACTGGAGATACAGAACAGCACCAACAGCAGAGCGGAGGGTGGAGATGAGTTACGGTACCTGAAGACGAAGGGAAGGCAGCTAACCAGTATCCCATCTGAGGAACCACCACGTTCCACACAAACTGTGGGCCGTCTTTTTTGATGTAACCCGTCCCGTTCCTGACCCACAGACCTGCAGAGATGGAGATTATTATCACACAAACAGATTAAACAGTGAACCACAAGGAAATCTAACATCTCAACTAGGGTTGCAGAGATATACTGTTTTCAAGGTATACCCTGATATGAAAACTGACAGTACATTTACTTATCGACGATATTGAAAAACTGGACGGAAAATCTCATCTTTATTTTACGTATTACTTGCTCATCGTACCGTGTGAATCTCATACCCTCACCTCCACTATAGAGAATACAGGAGGACAGATTATACGTGTCTCCCTTACCCGTCTTAGGCTGATACAGCCAAGCAGGCACACTCGTGGCCATCCTGTTGCGGGTGTCGGACGGCAGCGGCACAGAGATGTGGATTGGATCTGACACCTGGATCGCACGGCCATCTTTGTCAAAGAGCTGAATGCTGACCACGGCCAAAGCTGTCAGGTCTGTCCATCCTGTTTCTGCACCTGAAGAGGAGAAGTCACCGATATCAGCTCTGACACTTCTCTTACACATCTGTAAATCTTGTGTTATTACATCCTGATGATTCAAGACTTGAGGCTGATACATGACTCTCTTCTTCACTCTTTCACTACGTAATAAACGCTCAGTATCTGACTCTGTGGTGAGCAGAACATTTATTTTCTGACTCCTTTTGTGTGATCGCTGACAGGTGTTGTGTCACATAATGACACAGTATAAAACATTGTAATGAAGCTCAGCGTAAGTTTAATCAGGAAGACTTTCTTTATGCTGTATCCTTTCACACTTCTCTCTCTCTCTCTCCCACTATCACCACTTCCTCAAATCAGCTGACTGTGGGTGTTCCCTCTTAGCCAATCAAACTCCTCTCTGCTTATTATTTGTTTCGTAGTTGTTTATGCTCAGTCCTTTATTAAGTACGACTACTGCTGTTAAATAAAACAGTCCTGCAGGAAATCCTGTTGTCATGAAGGTAGACAAAACTGTTTCAACATAAACCGAACATTACACCCTTCATGGAGGGTTTATTGCACTAAATGTCAGTAGTTGTACCTAATAAACTGGCAGCTAAGTCTATATGTGGACATCAATATACAACATCTGTAATAATGGCTGATAATGTTAGCTCAGTACAGTTGTTGGGCGACATTTTCATCCAGCTGTGAATGTCTCTTTTATGACCATTAGCATCATCTGACTTCCTTTAATTGAGACCTCTGTGCAGAAGAACATTTGCACTGCATTCCTAAAAGTATGTGAACACGTGAACATTAGACCCAGCATCAGGGCTCAAACACCACCTGCATATGGGCGGTAATGCACATAAAATCTGAGCTCTACACAAACTGGTTCATGTAGCTTGGAACATACAATAAGTTGAGCAGGGCGGCCAACTCACACACACACACACACACACACACACACACACAGACTGTGAGACTCAAACAGCTGACACTTTTCACATGCTCTCACACCACACGTCTGTTTTCTCTTTTATAACTGATGCTGGAGGCAAAAACACAACACTGACACATTATCACGGATCTTACTGTTTTTCTTGGCACGTCCCGCCCGACTGTGCTGTGACTGGCTGGTTCTAGCTCTAACCATGAGCTCTTTGCCCACCCCTAACCATCTTTAACCTCGATACATCGACATGACAAGTATTAACCAATCACAGCACAGCAGGGCAGGACGTGTCGAGAAAAGCAGCAGGATCCATGATAGTGTGACGCTGTCAGTGCACAGACAGAGCAGCAACATGCAACAGCAGCACCGTGTAAAATACTGCCGTCAAGTGAGCCGTCGTTAACAAAGAATCCAGCTGGGGCTTAGATTTTGATGCACGTCTATTCGTACTGTTACGGTACTTGGAGCGGATAAAAAGAATTAAAATTAAAATTAAAGTCATCAGACCAAAGACGTTCTGATATGATAAAAAGCACTTTGATAACAGGCTTGCTATTATTCCTATGACTGTAAATATAATGTGAAATAGTTTCACTGCACTACTTCAGCTCAAATGATGAGGTAACACATTCAAAATGTCCCTTTTAAAATATATTTTCGGTGGCTTCTTTGCCTTAATTAATAGACAGATGTAGTGTGAGAGAGAAAGGAGGGATGACATGCAGCAAAGGGCCACAGGTTTGAATTCAACCCACAGCTGCTGCAGCAAGGACCCAGCCTTCACACAATGGGTGCCTGCTCTACCTGGTGAGCAAACAGGCGCCCACTGTCCTCATTTTTTAATTCACAAAT
This sequence comes from Epinephelus moara, assembly GCF_006386435.1. Taxonomy (NCBI): domain Eukaryota; kingdom Metazoa; phylum Chordata; class Actinopteri; order Perciformes; family Serranidae; genus Epinephelus; species Epinephelus moara. The sequence continues at coordinate 1,280,767 of NC_065518.1, read as the reverse complement.
TAATTGAATAAATGTTTTCCTTCAGAGGTTTGCTGAGATAATAATGTAATCCATGTCAAATTTATTTTACAGGACAGCTTTTGAGAAAATTAGTTGTGTGCACCAGTGCATTTGGAGTCCTGCGTATGGGATTGTTGAACATCTTATCCCATTAATCTGCTGCTCTAACAGCCTCCACTCTTCTGGTCCCAGTCTTTCCTCCAGATGTTGAACCAGCTGCAGGGATTCACTCCCATTCAGACACAAGAGCTTCAGTGAGGTCCAGCACTGATGCTGGTGATCAGGTCTGGCTCACAGTCGCTGTTGGATGAGTTTGAGGTCAAAGCTCTGCGCAGACCAGTCAAGTTCTTCCAAACTAGGGAAAATCATTTCTTTATGGAGCTGGCTTTGTGCACATGGGAAACACTGAGACATTGTGAAACAGGAAGCAGCTTCCCTGAACTGCTGCCACAAAGCTGGATGCTCACAGTTGTCTAAAACATCACTGACAGGCCTCGGCCAGGTCAGGACAAACAGCCCCAGATGTTTCAGTAAAGAACATAATAAAGGAGATTATTCTCAACCTGAGCTGTTGGTCTCTTGGCCCAGGAGGAACGGGAAACCGCCGATTTCATACTGAGTCCTGGCTGTGGTCAGCGCAGCAGAGAGCGCCGTGTAGTTGGAGTTGGAGGGCAGCTGAAGGGACTTCCTCTGGAGCTGCACCAGCGGCTGGTTACGAGCTCCTGCAGAGAAACAATCAGGCTGAAAATCCTGCAAACACGTCGTGTCCTCATATCTGTCTCTGTCTTCTTTTATTTAAGAAAGTAAACTGCACAAAGTCAGACATCCTGGATTTCACACAGTGTGAACATTAAACATTAAGACACTAAAGAAATGAAAAAGGGCAGATAAACTTTTCTTTATTTACAAGTTCCACAAACTGCAATAAAAAATATTTTTAAAAAATCTGTCAAATAAACGTTAAAAAAGTGGGATAACTTCTCAAATGTAGATCATCCTCATGGTGTAAACACACTGGTGTTTAACAGATACAGGGAGGTGGATGTGACTGAGCTGTATTTATAAAAAAAAGTACCCCGCTGCAGCTGTTGCTATGGTGACAGCAGCAGCAAATAACACAGGGTCATCCAAATGTTAAGCAGTGAAATCTATGGAGGCCTGAATAGACACAGGGGAGAGCAGAGGGGTGTGAATCTATCTCCACTCTCTGCTGGAGACAGACTAATTTAAGATGTGATGACAGAATCACTGTTGAAGGCTCAAACTGACTTTACCAAGACTACAAAATAGGAGCGCTGTCGCCCGACACCTTTAAATTTTGTTAAATCGTCTGTTGTGATTCATAAGTTTTAAAAGCTGGAGGGAGAGAACTCCTCAGAGTCTGATAATAATCCCTCATGAGCTCCAGGTCTGACAGGATCAGTGAGCGTGAACAACTCATCTTAGAATATTCTTGTTTCTTCAGACATAAATGTGTTTTTGTCTTTACCTGGTGACCCGGACAGCACCTGCAGGACGTCATCGTACAGAATAAGTGTTCCTGGCCTCTGCACCAGGAGGTACAGGCTGACTGATGCGTACACTGAGAACAAAAGGAAGAGACACTAAAATGAAATACAGCAGATTTCCAGGTGTAACAACAACGCTGACACAGAGCTTCTGCTGAGAGAGACTTTTCAACATCACACAAAATGCAATTTAACACTTTCACCAGCTCAACTTAAAGGGACAGTTCACCCCAAAATCCAAAATACGTCGCCAAGTGTTGGAGATGTCTGGCTTCCCTCCAATATAACGGAACTAGCTGGCAATCGGCTGGTTGTGCTCAGAGCACAAAACATAAATTGAAAATGTCAACAGCAATAGATGAACAGCACAACATGTCCTCACAGCACGGCTCAAAGGATATCTAACAAATTAGCACTCAACAAATTAGTGCCCCTGCTGGTTAGGAGATACACGGCTGTGTGTTGTCACATTACATACTTTACGTAAAGTTACGTACTTAAAAGAAAATTATGTAGGCTAGCTTCAGGAGACGAATCATGGTTGGGCATTGTCGTGTTACTTAGTTACAAGTTACATACTTAACAGCCCTCTGTCCTAGGGATGGGAATCGAGTTCAGTTCCAACTGGTTCAATTCATTGACATCATTAGCCTTTATGCTTAACGATTCCCTTATCGATTCTTTTCATTACGCCGAATCTTTACGTCGATTCAACAACAAAGAAGACGTAATGGCGGAGAGACAGAAGCGGGCAAAAGCGTGGCTTCACTTCACCAAAAAAGACTCTTACAGCGTGACGTGCAGTTTATGCAGCACCGTAATTACATGCAAGGGCGGAAACACCACCAACATGCTGTAGCATTTGTCGTCGTGTAACGTTATTTGACATAGATGAAAACAAATGCTGTACAAATATTCTTTCATTTGTTCCATTTTAGATGATAGCGGTGGACCAACTTCATATTTGTTTACTTACACAAGCACTAATCTCTTGTTTAGAATAGAAACTCAATAAAATTTGTGTTGTTGACACCGAAAACCTGTAAGGTCTACTTTGTCTACACAGAAAATTCACAGGAGGAATCGATAAGGGAATTGATATCAGTAAAATCCTATCAATTCCCATCCCCACACTGTCCATACTCTGCATTCACTTTGTCCAAATGTACCTTCTCTGAAAGCTTACAGACAAAACAGAGCAGCACCACCAGAGACCATGGATGCAGTGTAACGTAGTTCAAGCACAAGCGTAGCAAACAACTAAGACACTGTAAAATTTTTGGAACGTAATGAATCATGAATTTAGTGAAATGTAAAGTGTGTCCACATGTCTTGTATGTTTCTAATGGTCTGACAGAGGAACGCTGCCTCTGTTAAAACACCGTCGCCCTGTTTGTTGTTGTCAGAAACTTCTGACGCTGCCCTCTGGTGCCACCTGGTGGATGTATCTTTGTCAACATAAAGGCCGCAAAGAGGTATGTGGGCAGTGACCTTTATGACATTTGAAATTCTGTTTTCATACGTAAAGGGATAATTAATGAGCCCTTAAAATAACACATTTTGGACCAATCCCAATACCCCCCCTTGTCCACTACCCCTTGGCCCTCAAAATGAAGCAACGAGGGGGAGGGGTAGAAATCTTTCCCTAGGAATTGGGACACCACTCACTACGTCACCGCGTCGGTTACGTTCACGCATGCGTAACTATTTTAAACAGGAAGCTGCGAGCCATCTACATTTCCAACCAGCATCTACAATGGAGTCTCCAGTTGAGTTCATCCTACCGATC
>NC_065518.1:1267207-1277177 GCF_006386435.1 Epinephelus moara | reverse complement strand
CTGCTACACAACCGGAGGTGGTAGGGCGGGACTTCAGCGGGTGGCTCGTTCCGCCCAATGAGAGGCTGATCTATGCAGCGAACTTCCGCCCACTCAGACTAGCTAACAAGCAACCTGACGACAGTAACGTTAGCAATGCATGAACTTTTTTCCCCATCTCTTGCTCGTAGGTAGCCATGGCAACGTCTACCCCTCGCTGGCAAGTCAGCATCTGAAATCCCTCGCTGCAAAGGGCTAGTTTCATACCCCCTACCCCTACACGCCAAAAGGAATTGGGACACCACTACCCCTCGCGGGAACACGCAAATGTAGGGGTAGGGTTAAGGGGGGGTATTGGGACGGGCCCTAAGTTAACTTGATTTCACAAGTGACACGAACGTCTGTGTCCCGGGGGAAAGTCCTGTGTTTGTTTGACCCATCACCTCAACCAACCTCCTTACGCAGACTTTTGCTCTTACGCTGCTTCCTTCTTTACTTCCATCAGCACGTTGGTCACATGATCTCAGCCTTCCCAGTAACATGGGTTAAATATGAACTCTGGTGCATTACTTTTCCTACAGTAAGTAAACGTACAAACATTGCATCAGAACAGCCTGAAGAATAGCAGGTTTTTTTCAGTACTTCCCAGCAGTACATAACAATAACTCCTGATGATGTCATTAATCAGAGTCATGTGACCTGGACCTGATAAGCAGCAGAAAGCAATTCAAGTTTTTGCTCAAACCAAAACTCGTAAAACTTGCAAGAACCAGTGACAGTTTGCTTCGTGCAGCTCAAAGCACTGTCACTACAATCCTACTTTCTGATGCACATCTAGATGTATAACATCCACCAACAGCCTGCAAGCACATACAGAAAACTCCACTTAAGACTTAAGACTATTTTAAACCCTCTAAGGCCTTTTGTTGAGGAAACTACATATGAGATTTTAAGAGCCCTGCAGATCCTGCATGAGGAGACAATAGCTGCACAGCCAGCCAATGAGACGACTGCAGCCATCTTGTTAAGAGGCAGATTTTACAGCTTGATAGAGTCATGACGGTGAGAGTGCTCTTCATGCTTTATGAACTACATTTCCCTCCTCGGTGACTTACAGGGGATGCGGCTGGAGTGCCAGGGCACAGAGTTGGTGACGTAGTCTTGTTTGGAGGCTGTGATGATGACCCATGTTCCTGTGCGGTACAGGAAGCTGACCCTCACAACACCATCGCTGCCGGCCCTGCTGGACGCTAAGATGGTTTGGTTGCCATGAACTTCCACCTGAGCGTCCGCCAGCGGTGACAGGTCGCTGTTGTCGAACACCTGGACTTTGATTTGCACCTCTGTAAGAACAGAAAGGGAGAGTGGTCCGGTAATGTTTCACTGAGCTGATAAACTAATTAGTCGATTGACAGAAAATCAAATGATCAATTAATTAAGAAACCTTGAAATATAAACTTTTGTCAAATTTAGGAGGATGGAACAAGTGAATTTTTTGCCTCCTAAAATACTTCAATGCTTATTAAAGTTAATTATCTGTAAGTGATCAAATACGCTTGTTTACGCACCAAGAAGAACAGACTGAATATTTTTCCAGAGGAAATATTTCACAGTAAACAAACAGTACTTAATGCTCTGTCGTAGATTTTTACTGGTGTCGTGCAGTCAGATTATTCTGCAGTATTAAAGCAGTAAATACACTTCAATATGGCTCAATTTATCAAGTCACCTCTGGCTGTCTCACAAGGACAACATCATTATGCAGCAGTGTGACGATCTCGTCTGGAAGGACCTTCAAAATAAGTTGTCATTAAACAGCAACTGACGACAGACAGTGTCGACCTCAGGATACTGTGGACTTAACTTCAGACAAAACTGTGGCACATGTGTACAGGTTTTAACACAGGACAAAAAGTGCAATATAAAAAAGTTGTTATAAATGTATTTCTTCCTCTTAATGTTCTTTGTTATATTTATATCTGGGGGATAATCATCATGATCTCAGTTTTGGAACTACAGTTCCCATAATCCAGTGGCTTTGGGGAACGTAAACACTGAGTATAATTTTTTTAACCTACATTATTTTCTACATTTCTGCAAATGGGCACCATCCACAGTGTGCCGAATTAGCTACTAGCAGCTCCTGTCTGCACTGTACCCACTGATGTTCTGACAACTGTCACTGGATTACTCTGATACTGAGGGAAAACTAAAAACGTTCTGTTTCTCAAGCAAGTTCTGCAGTCATGAAGCAGGTCTTTTTTTCTGGAAACTTCTACGCAGATTTACAGACGTTTATTCACGATGTATCTCAGAGATAACGATATGATCCCAAAGTGTAAGTCACACTGAATTTAAAAATATATATATATCATGTCTTTGTGTTCAGGTTTGACTGAGTTATGACTCCGAGTATCACGACATAAATGTTAGTTTTAATTTACTAATATCAAAAGACAATTGAAGACTAACTGTTGCTCATGAAACAGTTACTAACAAATTAAGAATTAATTTTATACATTTTAAAATGACATCAAAGCACCAACAACACATCCATTTAAACAGGAAATAATGTAAGATAATGTGATGTGTCACACACTTATAATTCCCTCACATGAACAGCAACAAATAGGTTCCCCGTGAAGGTTTTTAAAATTAAATTAAATTAAATCAAATTAAATTAAATTTCTTAGCTAGTTTGCCTCTTCATGAGGAAATGGGTACACATGACATACTGATACAGTTAATTAAAATTAAACATTGATTTAAAAAAAAAAAAATTTCAGTAATGACTTTCTGTAAAGGCCAAGTTAAATATTGCAAAAACAATGTGTGGTTATCACAAAGTCATCCTCGTGTCACACTGTTTGAGAACCATTAGTTTAAGTGAACCTGTGCAGGGTCCAAATGTGTCAAAGGTTTCTTTGTTAGCTGTGAACGTGTACTTAAACTGAAGTGTATTATATCACGCTAACACAATCCTCAACCTGTGAGTTATGATTTTCAGGTGTCTCTCTTTGCGTGTTGGTGGATGTACTATATGTACACAGACCGGTGTGTGTGTATGTGTGTGTCCTTGTTTATTGTAATAATATCACGATATTTGAGGGTATTTTTGTGATCATCTTGACGATATGACAAATTAGCAAAAAATAATAATAATAATAACAATGATTTAAGAACATAGAAAAATAAAAATGATGTCTCATTTCTTTATTTTGTGAACAACAGTAACTCAGAGTGAGATTCAGATTCTGTTATTAATAGTTCAACTAAATAAAATTTACCACTAATTACACATTTAAACAGCTAAAAAAAAGTCTCCTGGGATCTATATATATAATAAACATGTGATTTCCTTCTCCTTTATGTCAACGATATGTCAACAAGTCGAAATATCGCGAGGATCACGATATGAGTTTTTCATATGGTATTAAAAATCCCACCAGTATTACTGTGAACGACATGATAGGACACATCTCTTACTGTTGTTTAAATCAATAAAGACACTGTTAAAAAAACCAGACAGTGTTAGATTCAGTTGTAGGTTTAAAGATTTGTAACATCAGAAATATGGAACTCATTTTAACAAAAATAAATCAAAAGATGGATAAATCAAACTAGATAAATTGTTCCGACCTCACAAAGTCAAATTTAGATTATTTCTTTATTTATTTATATAATTTAAGCCATGTTAAGGACCTGCAGACACCCTGCTGTATCTTAGTCTCAAGTCTTTCCCAGAAACCTCTGCTGAAGACTAATCACTTCCCGTAGAGGTGGATTATTACGATGATGATGATGACGATGATGCTGCTTGCAGTCACCACAGACACACCCATCACAAATCCATGGCGTGGCCCTTCCTGCCCTTCATCCTCCCTCACATGTTTTTCAGCCCCAGAACATTTTGTTTCTCATCTTGCCTCTTGGACAGCGTGGATGTGGGTCATGCTGGGGGTGGGGTGGGGGAGTGGGGTGGGGGGCTGTTTCCATGGATACACGCTGACTCTCCAAAAAGCCTGCTTGTTGTTGCTGCTGCCTCACTCGGCTCGGCTCAGTCCCTGTAAACCCTGCAGGCCTCCAGTGACGAAGCCTCCGTGCAGAGCTTCAACCACTAATGGCTGCATTTACATCATAAACAGCACGTATGTGTGTGTGTGTCTGTGTGTCCACGTCCATTGTGCCTGTGTAAACGCTGTCAGCCATTACCATAATTGGTCCAATAAAGGCTCCCTTGTGTGTGTGTGTGTGGAGAGGACTTCCTCAATCTGGGCTTGAAGCAGCTCCATTGACAGAAGCACTGAGAGTCACAGTGTCGCATCAAGAGTCTGGGAATTTTCAGCCACTCAAAGGCCTGAATATAAGTTTAGTGGAGTGTGAACCGTCCTGAGGCTCAGAGGAAACAGTCATCTGGGTCGAGATAGATCCTTCAAACTTGAGAACATGAGAAAATATTTATCTCTTACTGCACCTTTCCCTACTACACGTCATCACTGGTTTCTTAAAGCACAATAAGGCTGCAGCTGATGATTAGTTTCATAATCGATTAATCTGCTGATTGTTTTCTCGATTGATTTGCTCTTCAGTTTAAAAACCATCAAAGAAGAGTGAAAGTAATCCACCGAAATTCAGTGTACTATTAAAGAAACACCCCAAAAAACCCAGTTAACATTAATCTCACAGTTTGTTTAGTGTAAATTTGTTTGTTATTTATTTAACTTTTCGTCATTTTATTTTATTTTTTTCTGCTGTTTATGATTCTTGCCAGACACCACAGCTGTTATTAGTTATTATGGACTTTCTGTCATCATGTTATTGTGGTTGTTTTTGTATATTATGTATCCGTTTATTCAGGGCACTGCTGCAAATGAGCTTAATGCTAACTCCATTTTCCCTGAGTAAACAATGGCCGATGACGATGTTGTTCGTCACTTCAAGTTGCATTATTGTTTCATCACTAGTTTCAAACTATAGACAAGTTTAAAAAAGTAAAATGAGCTGTAAGTCGTGCATTTTTGGCCGTAACGGTTAAAAAACTTGAACAAGTGAACGAGTGATTCTCTGTCGTGTGACTGATCACTTTCCAGCTCCTGCCGTGCACAAACACAGATTTCTTTAGACGATAATTGCTTCACAACATCCTGTGAACTGTTGCAGCTCGGGAGAAGTGCTGAGCTGTTCCCAAACGCACCTGAGGTATCAATTAATTGACGATTTAATCAGTGGAGCCGCAGCTGGAGAGCAAAATCTATTCCAATTTAATCCAAATTAGCTTCTAATAGACAAAGAAACACGTGGAGCGTTTTCAGCAGACGTCTGTTAGTTAAAATATCACTCAAGCATAAGTGCAGCTAATTTTAATTCAAGTGTCAAAAGTAGAAAACTGACCCTGTTATCAATATATGTTTTATAATGTTATATTATTGTTGTGTGAGCAGCAGTGTGTTCACGTTGGAGCAGCCAGGTGGAGCTGATGTAGAGACTGTACAGTTTGTAGTTTGATCTTTAAAGGTCCAGTGTGCAGGGTTTACAGGCAGCTACTGGCAGAAATATAATATTCAAAACTATCTGTTCTTTACTGTGTGATCACCTGAGCATAAGAATCATTGTGTTGTCATTATGTGAGAACAGTCACGTCCAAAGCGCGGCCCGGGGACCAACTGTGGCCCGCAGGTTGTCTTTCAAAATATATCATACTACTTTTTTTTCATCCACCTCACGATGGCAGGTCAATCATACAATTTATAGACATGCACTGAGAAGGAACACACCATGTGCGATAAGCAAGCTAACGAACCCTAAGGCCTCCCTAACACCAGGTGTTTCCTGCCAGGTATCACACATGGCCACAGCGAAGAAATGTAAAGTCAAGTGTGAGGGCCGCTGCTCTCAGGAGTGGTGGAAAGTTGAATTACGCAGCTGACCTCCACGTGACGTCACATGATCTAACCTGGACCCCATTTAAAATGTTTGGACGTGAGCCTTTTATATCGACATCGTACACAGGAGTCCACCTTGTTTTTCTACAGTAACCCAGAAGGGACAAATCAAAAATCACGTACTACATACTACATACCCAGTATGCGTACTATCTTCAACATAACCAGTAGTATGCATCTTATCGGACACACTGAGCTGTAATCACCACGTCACTTCCTGAGAGCCTCTTTGCTGATTCGAGACGCATCACCATGGCAACCAATCCCAACCTCATATCTACTGGTAAATTAAAAAATAAGTTAGCAAAGTGAAATGTTAAACTTCTTAATCACAAACACTGATGAGCCTATATGCTGAATTTTCAACAAATGTTTTAACATGTCGTCAGGTATGTGCGTCATACGTCTACGGCCTGGTGCCTTTTCCTAAAATATGAATCTCAATAGTGACGGCTAGCCTCGAGTCTCCTTAGTGAGGCGAGCTACTGATTCCAAATCCACAAAATAAAACATCTCAGAGAGAAACAGAGACTTTCATAGTGAGTGGACAGATGTGTTTGCTTTCATCACTAACGCTGCAAACTTAAAGTACCAAATAGAGTTGTACCGATACAGATACCAGTATCTGAAATGCCTCAGATACTGCCTAAAATGCGGTATCGGGTATCGGCGAGTACAGCCTATGACCAATCCGATACCTTGTAATGCCTCACGTCATTACGCATACGCACGCTACAGGCAAACGAAATGGAAACGGAGCGGAGTTTAAAAAGCATTCTACTGTAGCCTTTAAAATGTCTTTTTTACCAAACTGTGTGGCTGCACTTTAACCTGTGTCTTGATCTGTGTCAACACTGGATAATAATAATAATAAAAAGTTTTATGGCATTCATTCTACTATTATGTATTTATTTCTTAATATTTCACACAGAGTTTTAGGAGTTGAGACATACAACAATTCATATCCCATCCATTTTTATTTTACGTGCTGGTATCGGATGGGTACTCGGTATCGTGAAGGAAAAAGTAGTATCGTGCATCTCTACCGACCCCTGGTCTACAGCTTTAACAAAATATATATATTTTAAAAACTGATCACGTTTTGTTTGCACAGTCTGTGCAGTAACTAAAGCTGTCACATAAATATAGACCCTTTCTAAAATACTACAATGTAAAAATACAGCGCTCACTGAGCAGGACGGCCCCTCTCAGGGTGTTTTATCATCATGTATGTCGTAATAAATATTATCTCTACTGTCAGAATTCAAATGTTGCAGCAACTTTAAACTCCTTTGTGTTGTGTTGGGCAGTTTCATCTGTGACGTATCAGCTGATGATGTGTTTTATCAGTGAAATATTAACCTGTAAAGTAGCATCAAATCAGAACACTACAGCACAAGTACTTCAGACTGTACTTGAGTAAATGTACTTAGTTACAGCCCTGTCCTGTCTGTGAGCAGCCCAGAATAGCCTGAAGCATGAATAATGCACAGTAATTACATAATGTCCTTCACAACATAAACAGAGGAGCTTTAATGCAGCTGCTGCATCATGCTTTCACTCGTGCACATGTATGTGATGGTGTGTATGAACACATGAATGTGTGTGTGTTGTGTCAGTGGCTGACAAACATTCACCCTGGTGTCTCTGTCATTGTTTGAATCCCATGCAGGCCTGTGTTGAGCAGGTCGGGCCTGACATCACAGCAGACTGTGTCAGGCCTCACATCTGTACAGTATCACAGCACAAACACAGTGTGGCCTCTGTGGGAGATATAAATGCACATACAGCATCAAACCGACATTATTCAGCGGATATGATCTGATAATCATCCCCATAAACGCATCTCCTCTCGGGCTCAGTGATCTCACAGCGCATCGGTGCAAAGATCGACGCTTTGCCGACAAAAGCCATAAAACCCAACCACTCCCATCTCCTCATTGTGCTGCATCCCCGTATGGCGAGCTTACCAAACGCTCCCTGGTCTGGAAGAGATTTGGCCAGCGCCTCCCGAAGCGCGCAGATCCACACGAAGAGGAGCAAGCGAGAGATGGAGCTGGCTGCCATCCTTGCACCTACATGTCTAGTCGCAGCTCGGCGGCCATGTGTCCATATCTGTCCCAGCAGCAGCAGCAGCAGCAGCAGCGGTCCGAGGGCTCGTCACTGCTCACACATTTAGCTTTGTGTGGTGCTGAGATGAGATGCTGCTACTGCTGCCGTCTGTGTGTGTGTGTGTGTGTGTGTGTGTGTGTGTGGGCTTCGCCTTGTTTTTATTGTCTGAGAGCAGAGAAGAGAGGCCAACGTTTCCCTCTGCTGCTCTCAAGTGGAACTGCTGCTGCTGCTTCTTCCTCTGCACAGCTCTGCTCCTCCTCATCCTCATCCTGAGGCTCAACATGTCAGCATGCACGGGACAGTTATTTATTACACCAAATACAGATGTAAAAATGTTTGCAGAAAATATTTTCCAACATGTGACTGGTGATATGTCACTGAATACATTTACTCAAGTAGAGAAGTACTCAGATACTTTTAAAGGTCCAGTTTGTAGGATTAAGTAAATGTAATATGACATTTATAACTATGTTTTCATTAATGATTATTTACCTGAATTTAAGAATTGCTGTGTTACCTCAGATTGAGCCGTTTATGTCTACATGAGGAGCAGGTCCTGGTCCCAGGAGTCAGCCATGTTCTTCTACAGTGTGTAGAACAGAATGGACAAATCAACACTGTTGTGCCTTTTGCAATCTGCAGCCTCACCTCTAGACACCACTGAACCCTACACACCAGACCTTTGAGTGAAAGTAACAAATTAAAGTTGAAAATAAAAGTCCTGCGTTCAAAAATTCACTTGAGGGAAAGTAGAAATGTGCCAAAGCTTAAAGTACCAAATATAAAAGTGTCCTACGACTAATTTTGTAGAATAGTCCAAATATACAGGGGCGTAATTATAGGCAGTGCAGGCGGGGCCGTTGCACCGGGGCCCATAGAGAGTGGCCCCTCCAACTATATGTTAGGAAGAAAATAGGCCCATTGTGAGTGATTTAGATTACCACCTGAGATTATAACAAACGAATGTTATGATGGTGTTATCCAGTGTCCAGTCTCCAACTGATCATGTGACGATAACATTATACGGTGGCCAGTTTAGGCGCATCACAAGTAAGTACCATGCCTGAGGGCCTGAGAGTCATAATAGCGTGCACAAGGGCCTGTTGTAAATGCCTGAGGCCACTGCTTACACGTACACATGCAGTGCACACACAGACACACACATAAATGTATACAAATACACAGAGAAAATTATTATCACTAGTAATAATAACACATTTGTAAATGTATTTGTGGGGAGCTGAACAGTATAATTTTGAGCCACCTGAACATATTTTCAGTCAAATCTAAGGTGTAAAAGTAGCAGTAAATAAACAAACAAACAAACAACAACAACAAAAACTCCTGCACTGAAAATGAACTTAAAATGTAGAAGTATTATCAGGAAAATGTACTTAAGGTACATGAAGACCAATAACATGATATATAGTTGGGTTATTATTGATGAGAACAGTGAGGTAGTTTCCACAGAATATGGAAAGAGCACATGGTGCGGTGCTGCATAATTAATAGGCCAGACACTCAGAATATTTCAATTTGACTATTACGTCTGAAAAAACACATCAATAAATTGAGGGTTTCATGACCTGATTTTTTTCCCTGGCAGTGTGGAGCTTTAATTGAAACAACATTCAGAACAGATAAAAATACAGAGGAATAGACTGAATAAATAATTCAAATATTTTCTGCCACATGTTTAATTTGTCGTTTCATCTTGATTTGTGATGTAATCAAGAACAGAACTGGTTATAAATTAAACTCATCAACAATATAGTCAAAATTAGCCCCGTATCAACCAACATGACAACATAGCAATAATCCAGTATTATAATATAATCAGTCACAGATGAAGTACTCCTCATTATTATATAATACTAGTCCATACCCATTATGTACAGCATACCATACCATGACTTAGTCATACCAAACATTAGAAA
>NC_065518.1:1248573-1265968 GCF_006386435.1 Epinephelus moara | reverse complement strand
CATCTGGAGGGAGCTCGGAGTAGAGCCGCTGCTCCTTCATGTTGAGGTGGTTCAACATCTGATCAGGATCCTCCTGGTCCAGCTGGTAGGAGGCCCCGGGGCAGACCCAGAACACACTGGAGGGATCATAGATCTCATCTGGTCTGGGAACACCTCGGGGTCCTCCAGGAGGAGCTGGGAAGCATCGCTGAGGAGAGGGACGTCTGGATGCTTTGCTCAGCCTGCTGCTCTGTGACCCAGCTTTGGATAAGTGGTTGAAAATGGATGGATGGATGAACTTGATATAGTCCTGCTACTTTCACCACTAATAGATGTTGGACAGTATCTCAGTAAAGCTAAATATAAATGCATTCTTTGTTTGGGGAGTTAAATGTTCCTTGTTGTTATTTTGGCAGGATGAAGCAGCTCACAGTCAGATTCAATCGTGGATCAAACTTGCCTCTGTGGTCTGTTACTCACATCAGAGCTGAAACTGAGAGACGAGATGAGCTCTGGATGATTCCAGGTTTCTTTCTTCCCACTTTCACCGCTCGGCCGCAGCAGCTGCTAGTCATATTTATCATTTTTAGTATTTAATTAAAAAGTCATACTGCACAAGTATTTGATTCCTGGCAGTCTGCTGAGGTGTTTTCAGATTTATCGTTTGTAGCTCGCTGGTATTTGATATTCATCACAGAGATCTACTGACCTGCATGTGAGGCTGTAGCGGCGTCTTAGTGAGAGTCCAACGAGACTGAACACAGAGTGGGCCTGAAGTCTGACGAGCAGCTGCTGAACTCAAACACAAAGCTGCTAAATATAGAATTAAATAGAACTTTAAACAACAATTAGTCAGATATAAACACTTAAACTGTTTTTCATGCACCAGAGTTTAGTTATAAGATATAACCATGAATACTTCTGCAGCTCTTCATCATTTTAATGTTTTCTAAATTTAAACTCTGACTCTGAGTCCTCCGTCCTGTACTGACAATTTATGACAATTGTTTTTAATTTCAAGACAATCTATTTTTATACTGTTTCTCTCCTGTTTTATTCTGCGTGGAATTTTTCTTTGATCAACTTTCATCTCTTTATTTTATTACACTGCTGCTGTTTCTATTTGGCCTCAGTGCACGGGGAGTGACTATGTGATGTGTTGTCTTTTATTGTCTGTTGTATGCCATGTGTGCACTGGTGATGCAACTGTACATGTACACACTGTGTGCCAAAGACAAAGTTCATATCGCATCGTATCTTCCTGAGTTTAACATGTATAATATTTCACATGTTAGCCATCTTGCATTTTCTAATAGGCACTAATCACACAGTGCAGCTGAGGCTGATGGGAATGATTAGTTTTGCAGGTATTTGGCACATTAACATTTTGACCTGATGATGGCGCTGTATGAAAAGTCAGAGGATCATGACGACCACCACAGTTCATCCTGAGGGGAGCATGAAGAGGCTGTCCTGACCAAATTTTATGACAGTAGCTATGTTTCCATCCAAAAGTGATTGGAATCATTGGGAAATGAGCATTAAAAGAAATACGAATCCTGTGTGTTTCCATTAAATGTACGGACTTTGGTGAAAACTACGAACTCGCGCAAGTTTTCCGCAGAATCGGAAACAAAACAAGTCTTGCATTCTTCTTCTTCTACGTTTTCTGGCGGTTGGCAACCAGCTTGTAAATGCATTACCGCCTTCCCGACCCGGAGTGTGGATATCACCATGGAGAGAGGTGCGCTACGTCAGACTTAATTCGAACATAACTGTTTCCATCCCCCGTTTTGAGAATCAACATTTTTTCGAATCAACCAAAACCCGGCTAAAGCGAGCGTATTTTAGTTTGTGTGAATCAGGGGATTTTAATTCAAATTTTGGCGTTTCCATCATAATTTTCCGATGCGATACTTCTAGATGCGCATCTAAACAGGCTGATGGAAACATGGCTAGTGATATTTTAATCAGAAACACAAATTAAACGTCTGTCACATGTTCAGGAGGGGCCCAGGTGCAGAGCAGGAGGCAGGTTGAGGATTCAAACATAAAGCAAGCTTTAATAAAGCTGATAAAAACATCCAGTACAGGCAGGTAACTCAAAGTCCAAGAGAAGGAAGAACCAAAACTGGAAAACTGAACACGGGAGACCAGGCAGGAAGCAACACCATGAACACAGACGAGCTGACAAAGGACAAAGGGAAACACACAGGTAACTGATCACAAGAACGAGACACAGCTGGAGCAGGAGGACACCGGCAAAGGGAGGGAAATGGCGACTGGCTGACAACAAGGGTGTGGAGGGGACACTAGGGTGGAGCAAACAAGACTCATGCAGGACAGGTGTGAAGGGAAGACTCTGGGAATGGGGAAGGACTAACGAGACTGGTGAAGACAAGTGTGACCGAAAACACACAAAGACAGGAAGTAAAACCAGACAAGACACATGAGGAGAGAGTCTTCAAAATAAAACAGGAAACAGATTCAACATGAATGAGTAACATGAAACAATGAAGACATGACAGCTTCCTGGTGGCACTGGAGGAGAAGTCAGAGGATCGATTCATCGCCTGGGTTTGTACCAAATTTTATGACGATCCATTTAAGATATTTTATTGTGGAACAAAGTGGTTGACCAACCCGTCGACAGACCATCATGGACCCACTCTACCTGCGTCTCCTCTGTGTCCTCAGTTTGCCTCTCTTTGGGCTTGTGTGTGTGTGTGTGTGTGTGTGTGTGTGTCTCGTTCACAGAAATTTTCCCGGTTGGAAACTAATTTTGCTGATTATTCTGACACCACATGTATGTAGAGAAAATGTTGGAAATTTCTGCAGACTATGGATATGTTACGTTTGGACGTCATTAAGCAGCCGATATGTTCAAACTTCAAGTTTTACCAATGCTGTGGTTAATGTGTGGTTATGTTCATGGTTAGGAGAAGATCTTATTTGGGCACAAACTCCACTGGAAGGACAGCAGTGTTGTTGTTTGCTGATCTTGAACAGTGGTCTGCAGCTTGGCATCTGTCTCGTCTACCATCCTCCATTCTGACCTCCTCCTGATGACAGTCGAGCTAAGATGAGGTCAGCTCATATTAGAAACGTTGATATGATAAAGGTAACATAACAGTGATTAGCAGAGATGTGGAATACCAACATTTTGATCTGGTGCCTGGGCAGCTGTGTGTGCAGTACTTACACTCAGGCCTCGAGCTTTAGTTTCCTTGAGAGGAGTTTCTTTGTCTTCTTCTCCCAAAGTTTAACGCTTGTTTGTTCCCTGTGCTCCAGGATTCCTGTTCACCCTCCTGCCTGCCAGTTTGCCTGCTTGCCAACCTGCTCTTCTTTTATTTCTCTGCCTGCCGTGCCACTTTCCAGTCCTCCTCTTCCCTCTGCCACCACGTACCATCCCCTCGCTCCAACCCAGCTGCATCAACAGTAATGTTGCAATAAGCATGTTAATTTTAATCTGTGTCCTGTGACTGGTCTTTAACCACAACCAGCATGACTGATCCATCAAATCAAGTCTGACATCAACATCTGACTCATTTTTCACAGACAAAATTTTGTAAACAATAGCCTTTGTTGCATTAAACACTATAAACATGGCCCAGAAGTATTTTTAGAAAGGACCAAAGTGAAAGTGGGCTGAGACACAACCTCTCATTACGTCTTAATTTGTTCTCTGTAGCGTCCTTATCATTTTAATGCCTTTTTAATGGCTTCATAAAGAAAATGGCTTTTGGAAATTAGCCAGCTTGGAACATATTAAGTTAAATTAAACCTGCCACAGATTTACAAAGATACAGGGATTAACGTATAGACCCTTAATTAAAGGCATGTATGACATTCCTCAGCACTCACATCAGGAGCAACCTTGAACCAGCAGGGGATGACGGAGATTCTGGAAACTCCCTCGTCGGACAATGAGCCGTTGTTCTCCTGCAGGCCTCCTCACATGACTGGTATTGCCTTAGTTTGTAGATGTACTCATGTAATGCTCCAGAAATCTCCTGGTGTTGAGCAACAGACAGCAGAAACATGGTGTGTGTCAAAGACTGCAAACATCTCGTGTAAAGAAAATGAGCAGAGGCTAAATGTCAAGTAAGGAAAGTATTGAAACGACTGTCTTAGAAAGAAACCGTGAAATACATCAGAAGCAGATGGGTGTTGTCCTGAAGGCCGGGTTCAGAAATAATAACTGAAGTGAAGGTAGTTTGGTATAAACACACAATATTTATGGAAGAAAAATAATGACAAAATTATCACAAATTTATACAAACAACTGAGTATTAATGTTGACATTAGATACAAGTGATGTTATATCTTCTGCAATCCTTTGTTTAAAATATTTTTCTTTTCTTTCTTTTTTCTTCATGTCCATTTTTTCTCTTTCTTTTGGAAACAAGAGAATACCACAATTGTTTTTTATTTTATATCATTTTTATTTTGAACTAATTTGAAACCCATCCTTCTGAAATCCTTTGTTTTAAAATTTCACAAAACATTATTATTAAATGTTATTAAATTCAAAAACTTCATTTTTATTTTTATTTTTTCCTTTTGCCGGGTTCACAAATGCATATAAAATTCAAGTGTCCAATATCCAAATGACCAATATTCAAGTAATGAATTTAAACGATCATTTTCTGATCTTTAAATTTAATTCTGGTGAAATTCAGACACTAGAAATTAAAGGTTGATGGAACCAGTCAAACCCTCTGTCCAATCAGGCGTCTTTCTTCCAGTCACATGATCCAAAAAAAAAAAAAAAAAAAAAAAAAAGTTCATATGAGCAAAGAAAATCTGGAGACATGATTTTTGTGATTTGCAGTTTTTAACAGGAAAAAGAAAGTTTTCTGAAATAACAAAACTTACTATGTGAAAACAGACAGATGCTCGTCAAAGGAAAATATTGATGCTAAATATTCAGTGGCATCTAAATTTCAACATTTAAGAACAACTGAAGTCTCTGTTTTATGTCGCTTCACAGTTTTAGTCTCCTTGTGCAACACAAAACATCTTTTCTTACCAGACAAAACTAAATAACGACTGTGACTTTGCTTCTCTCCAAAACTCCAAAACTCTATTTCCACCGAAATTAGCAAGTGTGTGCAAGTTTTTAAACCAGCACATCCCAACTGGCAACTTAGTCAGTGGAAATGCAAACCAAGATATGAAACACTAGCTTCCCTCCTGTGTTTGTTTCATGGTTGGTCAGTTCCTCATTACAATGTAATGTGTCTTTTCAAAAGACACTTTCATTTCCACAGGAAATGTACAGTTTCTGTTTGTTACATACATAAAGTGTTTTTCAAAATAAACCATTAACTTCTTTTGTTCTCAGATTGATTTCCTCTAGCCAACAAAAGAACATGTGAAAGTCTGGAATTAGTTTGACCCCTACACCTCCCCTCCTGCCCGCCCTATACAGACTTTAGCTCTTTATGCTACAGTAGCTGCCGGTGGCAGTTTGTGATGCCGCTGACCAGTGTGTGTCATACTGCAGCGAAGGGTGCCTCTCTGCGTCAGTGTCTAACGCCAGCGTTCACTGACAAAGTGGCAGCATTTGTTGACTTGGGTTGTTGCTCGCGGCCTCTAAAGTTGATGTGCCTAGTGCGTATCATACAGCCGCGAAAGGTGCCTCTGTGCATCGGCCTCTGTCGCTGAAATCACTGACAAAGAGGTGGTTGTTGACGAGTCAGAACCAACACATCCTCACTTGGTCTCTAAGCCTACACATGATGTGCAAGGTACTCTGGGTGTGTCTGTTGTGATGTTCTGGTCAACTTCATTCTGTTACGTGCATTGTGTCTTTTCCAAACACACTTCTGTATTCACAGTTTGCATACAGTCTCTTTCAAAATAAAAGTACTACGTTGGTGGAGCATCGCGATTTGATGTTGTTTTCCATCAACAACAAAAGCACGTGGTGACGTTTAGCCAAAGTATGCTCATGGTTCGGTTTAGAAAAAACCCAACAGGGTTCGGCTTTACAGTCATACAGGAAGCCAACATGGGTCAAAGCCTCCCCAGTGAAGTCGTGATTGTTGGACCCTCCCACCCCCTCACTCTGACCTTTCACCCCTTTGAGTTACCTCATTGTTGCATTTCCCCTGATACTGTCATGCACCATTACACACTGACAGCCATGTATCAAGCCACTGTGAAAGGATGGCTTTTGTCTTCGGTGTCTCATGCAGAGGTCACCGCCCAAGTATTCAACGACTTCAGAATGAGACCGAACTGTCAGAACAGGCTGAACACACCTGCGTAAAATGGGCAATAGACTCCTTTACCATTGCCAGTGGACCAGAGCTTTGCACATAACTCTGCAGCAGATGAGTATTTGCCTTTCTGTTTTTTTCTGTTTGTCATGTTGGACTTCACGGACGCTCCGGAAAACAGGTTAGTAAACAGTGGAAAGTACATGGAGGACAGTGAAAGTGTTACAGTGGTTACTTCTTCTTAGAATATTCTGTCACTCATTCAGTCTCTCTTTCAAACACAGTGAAACTAATTTTAATTGTTGTAGGTTATGAGTAATTTACTGACTTATAATATTCTAATTCTAATGATATTTTTTTGCTTTCACACTGTTCAAATAACACTTTTCATTGCTAATAATACGCAGCAGTATCCATTAATGTGAATAATAATTTGCTACATAAATGATCAATGACCAGAGTTCGTCAGTAACCAGCGGACGTTAGAGTTTATTTCAGGACTTTATTTCAGTGCTGAGCCAAACATGATCTGGTTGCATCACAGCAGGCTTCCCTTCAGACGCAGTGTTTTTTATTAAACTTGCAGGGTCAGGCACTCTGTCAAGTTCAGAGAGCACAACTGTCTCCTCTCAGGTTGAATCAAACGTCTGGAGAGTGAAGGCGAGGCCTTTGAGGCCAGATGTTTGACCGTCTTCAGCACATTAATCATGAGGCCGAGTGAATGCGATCGACTATGGGAATAAACGATCTATGTGAGATGCACCAGACGCTGACGGGAAAATATTACAGCAAAAGATAGATATAAGATTCAGACTGAAAGAAAAAGGCCACTAGAAAATAAATATGATGTTCAGTGTGATATAAAATGGTCACATGGTATGAGTGAATTTGCACATACTTAAATATTTAAGAAAATGATTGGCTGGTAGTGACACAGGGTGTCAGAGTCAGTCACTATGTGGCTAATTCACATTCAAACAACATAAAACATGAGTTGAATTAATTATTTTTTCTTCTCACTGACTTGGTCAATCCATGTGAAATTTGGCACAGTGGTAGAGGGTCATGGGAGGATGCCAATGAAGCAATATTACATCAATTGGCCAAAGGGGGGCGCTATAGCAACCCATTGAAATGTCAAACTTTGAATGGGCATATCTCATGCCCCGTATGTGGTAGAGACATGAAACTTTGCACAGAGATGCCTCTCCTCATGAGGAACACATTTGCCTCAAGAACCCATAACTTCCGCTTATATAGATTTTCCGCCATTTTGAATTTTTTGAAAAACCCTTCAAATGGATCTCTTCCTAGGAAGTTTGAGCGATCTGCATGAAACTGGGTGAACATAATCTAGGGAGCAATATCTAAAGTTCCCTCTTGGCAAAAGTTGGAAAACTTACTAAAACTGAGCTTCTATAAGGCAATGAATATTGCATCTTATAAGGCAGTAAGTAAGTGATGCAGAGGTTAGAGGCAGAGGGCAGGTTTCTCTGGGCTAAATGCATAAACATATAACTAAGGATGTCAAACAATTAATTTTAGCAATTAGTCACAAAATTTGTGTATAAATCACTCTGTGACTC
Source organism: Epinephelus moara (assembly GCF_006386435.1). NCBI lineage: Eukaryota > Metazoa > Chordata > Actinopteri > Perciformes > Serranidae > Epinephelus > Epinephelus moara. The sequence continues at coordinate 1,258,176 of NC_065518.1, read as the reverse complement.
AGCACCCACAATATATCTCTGACATGCTTGGGACACGTGAACCTTCGAGGACCCTGAGGACATCTGGAGCCGGCCGACTGACCGTCCCAAGAGTCAGAGCAAAACACGGTGAAGCAGCATTTTGTTATCATGCAGCACAAACCTGGAGTATCCTCCCAGATGATGTCAGACGGCCCCGACTCTGAACATTTAGAAGTCAAAGCTAAAAACATTCCTTTCTTACACCACCTGCTCCGCCCTGTGATGACTGCACGCTTGTTTTTAAACTCAGTTTTACATCATTGTAAATAATCTTTTTATCTTTGCACCTTTGCTGTTTTTAATGGTGATTGTAAATCATTTAGTAATTAAATTTAAATCTTTATTTTTCTCTTTACTGTTTTATAGTAAATCTGTGTCCTTTATTATGTTTTATATTTTATTGCTCTGTAAAGAACCGCACCTTTTTATCACAGCTTTAAAGTTCAATAATTTTGCATGTCAAAACAGATTTTCAGTCCATATTAAGAAGGTGAAGCAAATCTTACCAGAGTGTTTTGACTGGGAATCAAATGAATGAAAAGAAATTTATTTTGTGATCTTGACTTTTAGATTTATCTGTTTCAAATCAGTGCTGCGCTGATACACCTGTGCCGTGCATCAATTTGTCATGAATCTGTCATAAACATTGCATTCAGACTGTGTGGGACTGACATAAAGTGGACATGTCTGTAAAGGGGAGACTCGCGGGAACTGAAGCATTTACATTCAGATATCTTGAGGTGAGAGGTCAAAGGACCTCTGTGAAAATAGCCATGCTATTTTTTCCTCGCCAAAATTAAGCCTAATTTTGGAGTGTTGTTTAACCCCATCCTATGAAGCTAACATTGCACCACTGGATTCCTCAGGTCTTCTAGTTTCATATGATACTAATATCATCACTCTAGCTTTAAAACCCAGCCGTCCATATGTAACCGGTGGTGTCTGACTCTGCGTTGTGTGCGTTGTGTTGGAGGAAGAGACTCAGACGTGGATATCTTTGGAGGCAGTCTCCATTTAATCTGACAGAAGCAGCATAAATACAAAATCCTCCGGTCAGTAATGTTGTCCTCCATAAAACGTGCCCCTACACAAATTCAATGACACAGAAATATGTTCTAGTGTAACGTAAGCGCTTCAAGTCTGAGCTAGCCAGTAAACTTTTCAATGCAAATAACAGATGCTAAAACACAGAAATGTCTCCCGACTGCAAGGCCACTTACCGCTCCCACGGAGATCAACAACAAAAGAGAAGAGGAAAAGGCGCGGAGACACTAGTTACAGAGGGCAGTGTCACACTGTATGGTAAACATGGGGTTACAGTCTCAAATTAAAGATCCACATAACTGACGTGTCAGGTATTAACTAAAATAAATATAAATAAAAGAAACTTAAGGTTACACAGACTTTGTGTAATTATAACACAATAACTAATGTGCATTTTCTTTTACACATATTGCTGCTGCATAATTGACCCTGTTACACATAGACTCTGAAAGACAGAGGCGAAAATAGCAGCACATGATTAATGAGGTAAAAAAAACATAACACATTCAGTTGAGACCGTAAATGTGTCGTGATTAACATGTTGACGCTAACAGCCCTTCGTATAACACAAGCCTTAGCCACACTGTCCCTTCGCCAAAGTCTAATACATTAAACAGCTCAGTATCATGATCACATGATGCATTCGTAAATAAATTTGCCTTCAATCAACTATTAAAGAAACAAGTTGGGAAAAATAAAAGAGGCCCAAAAGCCAAGATGGCGACGGCCAAAGTTCTGAATTTGAGGCTCCACAAACCAATGAGTGATGTCACAGTAGGTGTCCATGATCTAGACGTAGGTGTACGGTGATTGGCCGAACACAGCCAGCCCAGCACCAGTGACTGCCATCTTTAAAAACTAATTAGCTGTGTAAACAACAAACAACACAAACAACTAAACAGCTGATAATGAAAAAAGGACGAAAACAGACCAACAGTGAAGTCCAGGTGACGTTGCTATAGTAACTTTAAGCCACCTCACAGTACGTCACCTCAGCAGCGTTCCTGACAGTGGTGCAAATGCAACAACAAAAAGCCCTTGAAGGTTTGTAGCTCTCAGGTGAGCTCCCAGTGGGCACTTCCTCTCAGGTGAGCTCCCAGTGGGCACTTCCTCTCAGGATGTCTCCAGTTTGGTCCCAGACCACCCTCTGACTCACAGTCCAACACATAAAGTTCGACTTTCTGACTTTAACGCTTCTTTAAATTCACTTTTTGGGGGGTGGGAGAAGAAGGTAACTGTGTTCCTCGGGTGTCAACACAGTTTAATGAGATCATTAAGGCTGATTAATGTCTGAGACTCTGCTGCACAACAAACATGCACCTGAATACCAGATGATGAGAGCAGGAGAGAGCTGCACCTCTCATCTCTCCACAGTTATTTATTTATTTCATGCATGTGAGGAGCTCGACTGAAGCCTCCAGGTGCTGCCATGTTGTGACTGCATGGAGGCTGACCCACCAGCAGGGGGCAGAGGAGAGCTGGAGCAGGCACTTCCTGCTGACAGCGACCTTTGTCATGGTGCACTTGTCACTGCGATGGCACACTTGTTGAATTCATGTCATGTCTGAATGCCCAGTGAGATTAAATGTGACAGGAGGTGCAGCTCACCTTTAATCTTGATGTGTGAGCGCTGCTTATCACAGTGGGACTTTGTTTGTGGAGAGCGACGCAGGGAGACATGATCGACACTGAGCTTTGAGTTTCAACCCTCCCACTGTGTGTGTGGGAAACACATGGTGAAATTCACCTGCTATTATTCACTGATCTGCTGCATGCTAAGTGCTAGCTTTAGCCTGGAGCATCATTAGCACTTTAAACACACATCAAACTACAGAGCAGATCAGAAGAGTTCATGTTCTCCATCAAACTGCACAAAGGGACAATTTGCACCAAGTAAAAGATACAAACCCTCCAGCTCACCTCACAAGTCTAAGAATAAAAGCTGTCTTTTCCCCTCAGGTGCAGAACAAGTACAATTTTAAGGTACGTCAACTTGCAGCAGCTGCACAACAGTCACAGAGAGGCAGTGGTTGGCGATTAAAATCTTGGATCTCAGGCTCCCTTCAACAGCGCTCATTAAATTTGTACACAAAGAAAAACATGAGGTAAAAGACTCATTGAGATTTAAAACCACGACCTGGCTGAGAGGGCAGAGATAACTCAAGCAGATAATTAAGAATGTGACGCACCACAAGTGAGCAAGCACACAGTTAAAAAGCAACACAAGAAGAACAGTTAAATACATCAGTGTATAATTTTCAGGGCGCTCACTAGCTCACTTGATAGAGCAGGTTCCCATGTGCAGAGGCCATGTCCTCAATGACTTGTTTTAAGGTCTATTAACACAACATTTAAGCTATTACAATCCAAACGGCTCTGATGCAAACCTATTTCTACGCCTGTCAGTTAAAGACGGTTGTTCCCTAATATCCCAGATGTCTGTGTGACGTGCAGAAGAAGACAAAGCTGCATTAACTCATTGTTCATGGGAGTGTACAGTACAAAGCTGCAGCAAGTCTGACAGAGTGTGACTGAATGTTTAAGCCTAATCAGTGTAAAAAAAGTTCCTTCATGTGCCAGACTCTGTATATTGGAAATACACTCTGAGGACTTAGCTGTAACTTTGCAGCAGTCTCTGCTTATTGACTCTGGACTCCAGCAAGACAGAAGGATAACTGCACTTTAATGGAAGAGTATGGAAACACCTTCCACTGGAATGTGGACAGAGGAACTGACAGCCTGTCCAGCTTTGGAGAGACTGACTGACGTATATTCTAAAGAAGAAGAACAATTTTGTTCACTTGTGGAGCCCTTATATGGACTTACTCATGAACTCATGATTTTGAAAATAATTTGAAGCTTTCTGCAAATTATACACTGCTGTGATTATAATAATTTGGTTATTTTTCTTTTATCTATTTATGTATTTTTATTATTAATTAATTATTTTAATTACTTATTTGTTTAATTTTATTATATTTCATTTTATTCTATTCTATTCTATTCTATTCTATTCTATTTTATTTTATTTTATTCTATTCTATTCTATTCTATCTTATTTTATTTTATTCTATTCTATTCTATTTTATTTTACTTCATTTTATTCTATTTTATTTTATTTTATCTTATTTTATTCTATTTTATTCTATTCTATATTATTTTATTTTATTTTATTTTATTTTATTTTATTTTATTTTATTTATTTATTTATTTTCTTCTTGCCAGGGTCTGGGATATTGTACTTATTTTCTTTGTTGAAATGTTACCGTTCACGTTTAATGTTTAAATATTCAATTAAAAAAAATTGTTTTAAAAAACCCTAAAACCAGTCCATGTCATCGCCACAGCAGCTGCAGGTTCAATTCCAGCCCATGGGCCTTGCTGTCTGTCTGTCCCATTGAATAAAGGCAAAAAGCTCTCAAGAACATCCTTAAAAAAGATAAATGGACAATTTTCTAAAATGATTTCAGTGAGAATCTGAGGAGCAATCACACACTGACCAAGAGTGCTCTTCCCTCTGTCCTCTAGCATCCCATAATAATATAATCTGTCTGTCAGTAATTCTGAGAAGAAGGAGCACATTCAAAAGCTTTTTTGTCTAGCTCTATTTTTGGGGCCAACATGAAGAAGACACTGTGAGAGCGCAGGCCATGTTGGTTTATGGTTTTAACACCAGTACGTACACAGATAAGTTTGAACCGGGCCAAACAGGAAGTGTTACACAAAAAACAACCAATGTGAAAGTGACAAATAAACACTGTTCAGCAGCTGCGTACAGTGAACAGTGACGAACAAGGTTTCCACAGATGGTGATAAATCGTACAGCACAATGGTATCCAACCTTTTTTAGGCACTGGTCAGGTGCCAGGTAACAAAGTATTCTTACACTTTCTACTTTTACTCTTTTCTTTTCTTTTATTGAAGGCACTTTTCATTTGTCTTCAGTGTCTTCACCTGTAAGTGTGGCACTACGTTTCCCTTATTTCCTCCTTTTTTTCCATTTCAGACAATTTCCTTTCCCCTGTCAATCAATCCCTATTTAATATTCAGGATTTATTAAAATGTGAGAATGACACTCAACAACACTGAAAGGAAGAAGTTTCTCTAAATGAAGGATGAGACAAATGTATCCGTCCTACTTACAGTGAAGTTGTGTAACCTTAATAGCCGGTCTCAAGAGATCATACGTGCTCAGAGAGAAACAGACACAAGGATCAAACTGACCTCTGCCCACGTGTTTCACCCTTTAAGATAAAAAAATAAAAGGTTTAAGAAGTGTTGCTCCAAAACCTGAACAGGTGCATTGAAAAAAAAAAAAAAAGTTCAATATAGGTGTCTCCTTGCCTGGAGGCAGAAAAGGGATTTATTACCAAAGAAGAAATTTAATTTAAGTTTCATCTTGGAAACAAAGTTTTCAACGAGTGGTTTGAATGACAAGCTTCAAGACAAAATAATATAAAGTGAATGTCACAAGTCCACACACGAAGATTTAGTTTAACTGAGATTAACTTCAATAAACAATGGAGTGTGTAGGTCTGTAAAGTCAGTCATGAAATCCATGGATGTGTGTCAGGTGTGCTGCAGAGGAACAGCTGCAAAACCAAAGAGCAACGATGCAGGGTGGCGTCTGCTGTCGGAACAGAGAGACAGAGTGAAAACATGACGCAGCATTCACAGCCTGGACGGTCCAGGTGAGATTAATCCAGGTAACGACCCCCATGTCAGCCAGCTGCCTGATGAGGCTGAAACATCCTCCAGGACAGTAGGAGAGGCGTCACAGTAGACAGGTGTGCAGTAATTGTAAATTGAATAAACTGAATGCAAGCAGGAATGCATACACTCACCAGCCACTTTATTAGGTACACCTTGCTGGTACCAGGTGGGACCCCCTTTTTAATTCTTGGTTCTCAACAAGGTGCTGAAACATTCCTCAGAGATGTTGGTCCATATTGACATGATGACATCACACAGTTGATCCATGATGAGAATCTCCGGTTCCAGCACATCCCAAAGGTGCTCTATTGGACTGAGATCTGGTGACTGTGGAGGCCATTGGAGTACAGTGAACTCATTGTCATGTTTGAGATGATGTGAGCTTTGTGACATGGTGCGTTATCCTGCTGGAAGTAGCCATCAGAAGATGGGTACACTGTGGTCATAAAGGGATGGACACGCTCAGCAACAATACTCAGGTAGGCTGTGGTGTTTAAACCATGCTCAGTTGGTACTAAGAAAATCTCCCCCACACCATTACACCACCAGCAGCAGCCTGAAGCGTTGATACAAGGCAGGATGCTTCACTTTTGTATTTAAATTTTCAGTGACAGAAGAGATAAAGAAGAAGAGAATGAATAAATAAACAAATAAATAGATAAAGATGAAAAAATTAGAAATAAAGACGGGGGATAAAAATAGTTATTGGGCCAAGAAGAGTTAAAACAGGAGAGAAGGGCTTCAGTAGTTTTGGGGGATCTTCTCACAGATCCTCTGACTTGTCCTTTATTGTTTCTAGGTGGAGAAAAGATTTAAGATTAAATTACAGATTAGATAAAAAGATTAAATCCTTTAACCATGAAGATGTGCCAGGAGCGTCTGGGCTCTTCCACTGTAACAATAGTGTTTAGTTGGTATGTGGTGAACCTGCCTTTCAGAGGAGACACACCAAGGATAGCAGTTAGTCGAGCTTTGGACAAGAGAAACGTGTGTGTGTACCATAAACATGATTTAGAAATGGGCCACTCTGCTTAATAAGTCCTTTAACTTTTTGGTGTATCAGTATATTTTAATGCTTTCTGCAAGTAAGACTTTTAAAGCAGGACTTTTACTTGTGACAAAGTATTTTTACACCGTAGTGTTTCTACTTTTACTTCAGTAAATAATATGAATACTTTCACCACTGAAGACATTTAAGAGCTGTTTGCATCCATCTTCACTGTCTGCATGTGTAAATGTACTAAATGTTCCTTATTTCCTCCTTTTTTTCCATTTCAGACAATTTCCTTTCCCCTGTCAATCAATCCCTATTTAATATTCAGGATTTATTAGAATGTGAGAATGACACTCAACAACGCTGAAAGGAAGAAGTTTCTCTAAATGAAGGATGAGACAAATGTATCCGTCCTACTTACAGTGAAGTTGTGTAACCTTAATAGCCGGTCTCAAGAGATCATACGTGCTCAGAGAGAAACAGACACAAGGATCAAACTGACCTCTGCCCACGTGTTTCACCCTTTGAAGTAAAAAGTCTTCTTCCAAAACCTGTTGTTAGTTTGATTTTAAAGTTTTTCTTATTAGTGTGAAATCATCAGTATTATCTAACACACACAACAGACAACATGTGACCCTCCAAAGGCCCCAAACTGGTTGAAATTTACTTCCAGATTGACAAGTGGAGATGAACAGATGCATAAATGGAGGCTGTAACAAAATCAACAGCATCTTTATTCTTGTGACAGAACAAAGTGATGTCAGTTAACATCCACGCACAACTGTGTTTGCAGAGCTCCCAAACTGCACAAATCTAAATTCTACACGTTGCTCGAGACCAAGACGACATAGCATGGTAATTGCAAACCACATCTCAGACGATGTTTCACCTCTGTAAACACGGAGGACGTGACGAGTTTACTTTAACAGCAAATTAAAGCAGAGAGCAGAGAGACCTCCCTTAAGTTTAAAAATAAAGGACAATTAATTCAGGATCTAGATCCAGTGCTCGCTCTTAACTGGGTCTCATTATAGGCTCCAGCACCAGCCAATGAAAGCCAGTCGCTAATAAAGGCCAGTATGACATGACTCATGTTGTTGTACTAATGCAATTAGTGCAGTGAAAGGTCAGCAGTCTGATGCACCAGCTCCTTACATTCATGATCAGCAACATGTTTACTGATCAGAAAACTACATTTAAACAGGCTGCACCAAAAAAGTTATTACGCAGAGACGCACATACTAAACCTTTGAACCCTGAGCACATCCGTGATATTCCTTTCAACAGATATGTGCAAAAAGTCAATGACCCCGCCTGGTGAGATATGCCCCACAGATTGCAAGAAAATAATAGATTCAGAAAATTACTTAAATTCATAATTCCCATTATTACATTTCAAGATTATATTAGAGCATTATTATGCTTTTTTTTTTTTAACTCTTTGCAGGTCATTTCCTTGTTTGTTTGTTTTTTACTCTTTTTTTTACTTTACTTTTCTTTAAAAAATTTTGGTTCATTTCTTCTTTCTTTCTTCATTGCCGTCTTCCCATGTTCGCTCTGGTGTCAAAAGCTTAAACTATCTGGATGGATAAATACCACAAGAGGTCACAGAGACATTTTTAAAAAGTTAAAGGGATAGTGCACCCAAAAATTAAAATTCAGCCATTATCTACTCACCCATGACCCAATGAGGTTTTTCCAAACAACTTTTTATGTCGGGGCTTCAGGACACTTGGATCACTACGGACGAGCAGTATGGAGATATTTTGTGGTTTCAATTATGTGTTTTTGGACGTTTGAATCTGGGGCGCCGTCAGCCTCCATTAGGTGGAGTTGTGTTGCTACCTCCTCTCCCCTTGGATCTCTGCAAGTGATGTGAGGACTCTAAAACTTCACCTGAGCCTCCCTCGGCATATGGGTGAGTAGATAATGGCACGCAGATCATCTGGGTAATTTCAAACCGGGAAAACACTGACAGCCCAACACTGACAGACAGCCATCTGTCAGCGTAGTGTGTCAGGGCCTTTTGGTATGTTAGGTGTGTACATGACCTAAATTAAGCATGGTATGTAAGTTACGCAACAACTTCAAACCCAAACCTTGATCTTTTTTCTAAACTTTGCCTCTTAGTACTGACAGCTGTGTGTGTGTGTGTGTGGTTAATGTTGAGGTGCTGAAGGCACAAAGCAGAAGGACATAATGCAGGGTGGGTGTCAGCTGTTGGAAAAGACAGACACAGTGAGCACATGGGCCAACTTTTATAGCCCAAAGGCCCAGGTGAGCTTAATCAGCTGACGAGCCTCTCATGTCAGCAGGCGGCTTGCTGAGCTTGTCCAGGCTCAGGACAGCCTCCACAACAGTGGGACACAGATTATCCTCCTTATTACTGAGGACGCTGCTGTAGAAATGACTGTGGGTGCAACTCCTGGGGAGATAGCAGACGTAGCAGTGAGCTAGTTGTCCAGTTGACCGTCTATAGTGAGTCCCAGAGGCTAATCTCAGTGACCGAACGCCACCGCTGGTCCTCTTTAAAAGTAATTCGCCCTCAGTTGATCAAATATGGCTTTGTCCTTTAACACATGTTTAACTGACATTACAGTGGCATTTTCTAAAATGTCGCTGCAGAGCTCTGATACCAGTTGCTCTGTCTGTGTCTGTACCGTCACCTGACGTGCTGACTTATTGCGGTAAGCGAGTTGTGTAATTTCCGGTGTTTCTGTGACAGCGTCTCTGTACTGCTCTGGTGAATTCTGCTAGCCTGCTTTCTCACTTCAGTTGCTTTAACGTTGCTTTAACGTCTACTTCAAGTCTTAACCCACACTGGTTCTGTT
>NC_065518.1:1238767-1241303 GCF_006386435.1 Epinephelus moara | reverse complement strand
GTTGGTTGGTCAGTCGGTCGGTTGGTTGGTCGGTTGGTTGGTCAGTCGGTCGGTTGGTTGGTCGGTTGGTTGGTCAGTTGGTCGGTCCACAAAGCTTTTCATGAATAACTCAAAAAGTCCTTGACCAAAAATGCTCAAAATGTACATGCTGCAATTAGAGACCATGAGTAATGATGCCAGAAAGAACGACCATGATTCATCCATTAATGGCGTGATAGTTGCAAATTTGCACTTGTTTTCTCACAGTTTGGTGAAGCAGAGTATTCAGGTTTGGGCTGTAGGCTACCCTAAAATATTATTCATTGATTCAGATTTAGATTCAGACAACTTCATTGATCCCACGTGAGGCAGTTCATTTGTAGCAGACTCATCCCAAGCATCAACCACAACAACATACAGTTTCCTATGTGATGCACAGTCCAGTGAAACAGACCACGAGGTCACTGAAGGGCCCAAGTTTGAAAAAACATATAGATAAAAAATTTTTTTTTTTTTAAAAAGAAAAAAAAATATTGTAACATCCAATATTATAAGAATGTGCAGCCTATTATTTTTGTTTTTCGTTTTGTGAGAAAGTATTTTGAGTATTTTAAATACAAAATTACTCCACTCAAAAGTATTTTCTTACAAATTACATTTGCTTTTTATCAGCCTCATCAAATACAGATTACAGAATACTCAGATGTAATTGAAATACGTATTTTAAATACAAGTAATAGAAATACTGCCCATCCCTGCCTTAGGGCCAGTCTGAGCACATTTGGTGCTCCATGCAAGACTGAATTTTTCTATCATTTAGTGGGTTTTGCTGTGTAGTTATGTTGTTGTGACCTTATGTCATATTTCAAAATAACAGCAGCAGCCGTATTAGGAGAAAATAGAAAAAGATAAACATTTAGATTTTTTTTTCTTCCCCCATTTGTGGCGCCCCCCCATTGATGACAGCCCTACTTAGCATTTGCCTATACTGCCTATGACACGGGCAGTGCCGTCCCTGACCAAATCAATAGGACGAGATTTCTCCCACATTGTGATGCACACCCAACATGTTCTTATCCCAACTTGTCAAATGTTGCCGCTGTATCTGTGGACTCTCATGCCGACATATGACACGTTAAGTACCCTCCTGCATCTGTTGTTGGTGTTTCAGGACGCCTTGTCAATTTTCACCTGTTACATGCATTGTGTCTTTTCAAAGTACACTTGTGTTTTCACAGGAAATGTACTGGGAAAAATGTAATGGTTTTACTCAACATTCACACAGGAGGCAAAAAGCAGCATCCCGGGTGAAAGTCTGAGGTTTGTGTCACCATCCACCTTCCCTCCTTCCTGCCTTGCAGCTCCTTTTATACTGGTAGCGTTACAAACTGTTGCTGGCCAGTGTGTTTCGTAATGCAAAGGTTGCCTCTGTGCGTCTGTATCTTACGTGGACATCCACTGACATAGTGCCCGTAATCGACGACTTAGGTTGGTGGCCACTGTGTCAACAACTGCCGCTGCCAGGTGCGTGTTATACCACCGCATAAGGTGCCTTTGTGCGCTGGTATTCTTACGCCCAAATCACTGACAAAGCAGCAGTATTTGATGAGTTTGGAGTGAGAATGGGCCGGGACACTCTTCTTAGGTTTTCACATGCTTGGACTGACGTAAGAAATTATAAAACTAAAAGTGTTATGAGGGCGGCGACGTATTAAATCAGTATTTGCAGAGGAAAATGACACCTGCAACGACAGGTCTGTCACTCAGCATCAGCACATGATATCCCTGCCTCTCCCTGTCTGACTGCATTCTCAACTTACAGTGGAACATTGCCCGTTATAAAATATACGCACACCTTCAATTACGTGTTCAGACATGTAGGCTGACAATGTGTTACTGATTTTCTGTCCTTATCTGACATCAAATAAAATACATGACATGAGGTCTGCTGTTAAATTTGGCGTTATGTTTCACTCAGTAGAACTCGGATTTAATAAATTAGCACTTATAAAAATGTGTTAACTGCGTCGCTAAGTCAGACAAGCGGAGCATCACCTGGTGAACATCATGTTTATTCACCTTTTTACCAATATGTTGATGAAACAAAGCAAGCTAATCGCTAACATGCAAAAACGACCAATGATTTCAGATGGACCTGTCCAGGCCCCAGGAAGTGCAACGGGCTTTGAAGTCAATTTTCGTAGTGGCCAAACAGTGGTACTGCAATTGACCCTTTGCTAAGTCCCGCCCCTGGACACAGACTGGCCAATCATAACGTAGCATCGGGCCTGCTCAGACCAGGGTCCGACAACAGCACAGCTGTGCTTCATTGTTTCAGATTTCCTTCATCTTCAGGCTGGTTCTGTGGATGTGGAGCTAAATGTTGTGCCTGGGGCACGTCGTGTATTAATGACACTCGTTACCTGGAGAGGTTGGAAACAGATCTACGTTTCTTCCCTGTTCCAAAACCAAAATCAAACCCTGAAAAGTGTAGGGTTAGCTAACGTTAGCTAGCTACTGAAGATATAGCCTACTGAATGTATACACATGCTGCTTT
>NC_065518.1:1226948-1238007 GCF_006386435.1 Epinephelus moara | reverse complement strand
GTTTCAATTATGTGTTTTTGGACGTTTGAATCTGGGGCACCGTCAGCCTCCATTAGGTGGAGTTGTGTTGCTACCTCCTCTCCCCTTGGATCTCTGCAAGTGATGTGAGGACTCTAAAACTTCACCTGAGCCTCCCTCGGCATATGGGTGAGTAGATAATGGCTGACTTTCCATGTTGGGTGCACTATCCCTTTAAGCCCAATGATGCAGAAGCACGCAGATCATCTGGGTAATTTCAAACCGAGAAAATACTGATGGCCCAACATTGACAGACGGCCATCCGTCAGCGTAGTGTGCCAGGGCCTTTTGGTATGTTAGGTGTGTACATGACCTAAATTAAGCATGGTATGTAAGTTACTTAACAACTTCAAACCCAAACCTTGATCTTTTTCCAAACTTTGCCTCTTAGTACTTTTGGTGCCACAGAGACGGTTTCAGAGTTAACCACTTGTTAAAAACTGCGAGTGTTACTATGTGCGCCTGTCGCCGGTGGTCTCTAACAGTCATATGTAATTTCGGGAGTCATGACACCGTCATTAAGGTAAGGGTATGCACTGTTTTATTCATAAGAAGTGGTGAGTAGTACTCAGCAGACCCAGTTCTTGATAATATTTGAAGCAGCACACAGAATAACAAATCTAAGATGAAACATCAGCAGCACTTTTTACCTTCCAGAGAGGGAGCGACACACAATGAGGAGCTCTCAAACAAAAACAGGTCTCCTTCTCTTCTCGTGTTTCTGTCCTCTTTTTAATTATCTCTGTCTCTCTATAGTATGTTTGTGCATGTTCTTGTTTTCCAAGGGCGATTTAATTAACAGTAGGACTATAAATTCACACCCTGCCTTCCTATTGATGTAGCTCAACTGTAACTGAACCGCCCTAAATAAATCAACACTGTATTTTTATTTACAGATTAATAACTAGACTATTGTTCTTACTGCAGTCGTGAGAGTGCATAGATGCACAAACAGGGACAGGAACAATGATGTTAGATGACTTCCAGGACTCTGCACACGCACACTTTCAGTAATTGCCGTCTGTGTTTTCTTTTCAGGACTTGTCACTTCAGTGGTGGCATGTGATCCCTGCTGCCAGTCTTGGCTCCGGCTCAGACTCCAGGTGCATTGCGGCACATTCTTCCCCACTAATGGCTTCCTTAGCAGAAAACCTGTCCAACTGACATTTATGCATAACAACAACCCCAGTGAGTATGCGTGATAATTAGAAGGTGTGCACTACAGAGCCTTTTCACATCTCCTTGAGTCTCTCAGTGCGGTGCACGCTGGGGGAGTTTTATTTTTAGCTCTTTGGTCTTTGATTAAAATATGACTCTCTTGTTGACCTTCACACCTGCTGCAGCTCTGCCAGGTCCACAGGAACACGACCACTTGATAAATAAAGAGCTGCCGCCGGATCTGCTGACATGACATAATCAATTCTCCACAAACCTGCACGGTGTCTGTGACGCTGCCGGAAGAAGGCACTCCGTCCTCTCTGCAAATTGTTCCCATGTTACATATGTGTTACCTCACGCTGCATGTGTGTGAGACACTCTGCCCTTTTAGCAACACTGACGGTATGGCTCAGCGTTAATCACCTGGTGCACCACTTCGGTCCAGACTGAAATGTCCCGACGATTAGATGGATTGGCACAACATTTTGCAAAGATATTCACGGTTCTCAGAGGATGGACCCTAATGACATTGGGAATCCCCTGGGGAGGACATTTTGGATTTTTAGTGACATATCTAGTGCTGCCATCAGGTCAAAGTTGTATTTATTCTGTAAAATATCTCAACATCTACTGTATGGATTGCCATGAAACTACATAAAGATATTCGTTGTTCCCAGAGGATGAACCCTAATGACTTTGATGATCCCTTGACCTCTTCTCTAGCATCAATATTAGGTTGACATTCTTGTTTTTCAGTGACATATTGACAACTATTAAATGGCTTGTCATAAAAAGTATATGCAGATATTCATGGTTCTCAGAGGATGAACCCTAATGACACTGGGAATCCCCTGAGGAGGACATTTTGGATTTTTAGTGACATATCTAGTACCACTATCAGGTCAAAGTTTTCATTTATTCTGTGAAATATCTCAACAACTACTATGTGGATAACCATGAAATCATGTATAGTTGTTTGTTGTTTCCAGAGTATGAACCCTAAAGGCTTTGGCGGTTCATAGTTCTGTCCTCTAGCACCACTATGATGATGACATTTTTGTAATTTAGTGACATATTTTGACAAATACACACAGATATTCATGGTTCCCAGATGATGTATCCTCATGACTTCTTTGGATTTAAGTCACATATCTTAAAAACTATTTGATGGATTGTCATACAATTTGGAAGGATATTCGTGGTGCCCAGAGGCTGCATTAAACTGAGGTGACATTGTTGTTTTTTAATCACGTCTTGACAACTGATGGATTGTTGAATAATTATATACAGATATCCATGGCTCTCAGATGATGTATCCCAACAACTTTGGTAATTCCCTGAATTATCCTCTAGTGCCAAAGTTTTCTCTAACGGCCGGGCTCCACCGGCTGCAAACGTAAGCGTCACGTCAGCGTAGCGTCATGGCGTATTCATTTGGGCTCCACTGACTGCGTACGGAAGCGACACGTAAAGAAGCCAGCGGGGTTGTTTACTGTTTGCCGAGCCGAGAGGCTGCATGTAGGCTGCATGAAATGTTAAAGCATTTTCCACCTAAGTTATTACATATATTTGAGTTATCTACAAGTTTACTGTACTGTTTGTCATCTACTCGCTTTCAAATGTCCGCCACGGACATTTACACAATGTCACGGATAAACATGGGTAAATGCATGAAAAAAAATCATCACATATCACCTCTGATAATGGTTTATTCATTTAAAAACACTTTGAGCACGTTTAGCACACTATTTCATGTAGTTTTTATCTGCTGGAGGGTCGCGTAGGGGAGCGTAGCGCGACAAAAATAGAAGAGCCGCCTAAAATAGAGAGTTGTCGCGCGACAGACAGGGGTTGTCGCGCCGCTCTCGTTGCCGGTGGAGCCACTGTAATTGATTAACAGGGGGGCGAGCAGCTACGGGACTTGCGCTGCAGACGTGTCGTGCTGCTGACGTGCCCGGTGGACCCCGGCCATAACTCTGTGAAATGTCTCTAACTGCACAGGATAAATTGCCATAAAACTTTAGACAAACATTCATGTTCCCCGAAGAAGACATACCTCTGACTTTGGTAATCCTCTGGCCCTCTACTCCAGCACTGCTATGAGGGTGACATAAGAATTATACACAGATATTCATGGTTCCCAGAAGATAAACCCTAATAACTTTTCCCATGACTTTTCCTGTAATGCCACTAGCAGGTCAAATTCTTCACTTATCCAGTGAA
The DNA here is from genome assembly GCF_006386435.1 of Epinephelus moara. Taxonomy (NCBI): domain Eukaryota; kingdom Metazoa; phylum Chordata; class Actinopteri; order Perciformes; family Serranidae; genus Epinephelus; species Epinephelus moara. Next base: position 1,234,608 of record NC_065518.1, on the reverse strand, counting down.
ATATGTCACCACTACATCTACTTTATGGATTGCAATAACATTTTGTACAGACCTTTGTGGTTCCCTGAAGATGAACCATGATGGCATTGTGAATCCATTGACCTTTGCTGTGGCACCACTATGAGGCTGACATTTTTGTTTTTTTGTGACATATCTTAACAACTCTTAAATGGCTTGTCATAAAAAATTATATACAGATATTCATGGTTCCCAGATGATGTATCCCAATTGAATTTGGCGATCCCCTGAATTTTCCTCTAGTACCACTAGCAGGTCAAAGTTTTCCCTGATCCTGAGGTTTATCTCACCATGTACTAGATGAATTGCCATAAAATTTTGGACAAACATTCACGTTCCCCAAAGAAAGAATTCCTCTGACTTTGGTGATCCTCTGACCGTTCCTTGAGCACTACTTCGAGGTTGACATTTTTGGAAGTGACATATCTTGGCAACTATAAAAAAGGATTGCCATAAAAAATATAGATATTTATGGTTCCCAGAGGATGTACCCTAATGACTTTGATGACCCCCTGACCTCTTGTTGTGCCTCTAGCAGGTCACTCATTCAGTGGAACATGTCAACATCTACATTTGCTTCACTGTTAGAATCATTACAAAGCTAAAGCAGCATGTGTATACATTCAGTAGGCTATATCTTCAGTAGCTAGCTAACGTTAGCTAACCCTACACTTTTCAGGGTTTGATTTTGGTTTTGGAACAGGGAAGAAACGTATATCTGTTTCCAACCTCTCCAGGTAACGAGTATCATTAATACACGACGTGCCCCAGGCACAACATTTAGCTCCACATCCACAGAACCAGCCTGAAGATGAAGGAAATCTGAAACGATGGAGCACAGCTTGTTGTCGGACCCTGGTCTGAGCAGGCCCAGTGCTACGTAATGATTGGTCAGTCTGCGTCTGGGGGCAGGACTTAGTCAATTGTCATGCCCCCCTGAAGATGAACTGTAATTACTTTGGTGAACCCTTGACTTTTCTTTTGGCCCCATCAAATATCTGCCAAACTAATGACATTTCCATCATCCTCAGTTTGTTGTTGTGTTAAATGCTAAGCGTGCTATCATGGTCAGCTAGAGGAGATGGAGGAAAAGTCTGAGCATTATTAAGTTAATAAGATTCATCTGTCGGGGACCATGAACATCTGTACAAAGCATCGGGACAATCCATCTAAAAAATGATGGATTACACCTGCTGAACATCAGCACGTTAACATTGTCATTGTGTGTCTGAATTCTGAGTGTGTACATCTATCCGCCTTGTAGCGCCCTGAATGAGCCATGGACACAAATGCATATTGTTTTGCAACACAAACATGCAAATAAATAAATAAATAAAAGCAAAAAAGATGATTGGCAGGTGTCCAAAATCTCAATTTCACCATCAAGTAAAGGAGTGATTATCTATTTTACAGGCTGGAGGGACACGGGGAGGAGTGAAGGAGTGATTTTGGACGCAGCTGTAATCTTGTTTTCTCACAGAAAACAGGCGCTGAGGCAGGAAGACGCTGACAGACAGCAGATGGATGAACAGATAGAAGTATTGATTGTCAGAGATAACACAAAGAATAATTGACAGATGATAGATGGATGAGTAGATGAAGCAGATCCGTTAGGAAAGGTTCAAGGAGACTGACCTGCTGCAACTTGTTGTCTGTTTGTTGGTGGCTTCATTACCGTAATGGATGAATGCAGGACAGAAATACTCTTTGGGTGTCCAGATAAATTAAGGCCAGAGCGACTTCAATTCCCTGTGGGCACATTTGTCTTTCTGTGAGTGTGCATTTTCCTTTTCTTTATTTATTTTATTTGTTTTTGTTGTTGTATGGTACAGCATCACTGCTCCATGCCAGATTTAATGTTTTATTGTTTACAGCAGTGAATCAAATTAGATTTAATGTGGATGTTGGTACCTTTATTGATTGGTAGAAAAGGATCCATGAAGTAATTTGAATTAATCACAAAAAATACTTGTTTGCATAAGTATTCATTGTAAAGTCTGCATTTTTTTATTTTACATTTTTTCTCTTTGTTTTTATTCTTATCATTTTTATCTCGCCTTTACTTTTTACATTATTTATTCTTATATTTTATTTGAATTAAATTTGCCTTTGTGTATATTATTTTTACTTTTTAATAGTGTTCTCTAACTCAGTTGATTATTTTCTAAATTTTGTTTTATTTACTTATATTTATTCTATTCTTGTTTTTAATCAATTTATTTTCCTAAATTTTTAGAAATGAAAAGTCTGTTTTTATTTGTATTTGTTTAATATTAGTTTTGCTTTTTTATTTGTATTGTACTTTATACGGTTAATTTTATTTTGTATTTACATTTGTATTTATGTTTATATATATATATATATATATTTTTGTATTTTATATATTTTTGTTAGTATATACATTTTATTTGTATCGTACTTTATGTAGTTTATTCTTATTCTTATTCTGGTCTGTTTTTGTGTTTTTTATATTTGATTAATTTTTTTTTCTCCATTTTTGTATATTTTTAATGTTATCTTATTAGTATCTATTTTTTGTATCATACTTTCTATAGTTTATTTTTTATTCATATTTGTATTTGTGTTTTTGATTTAATGAATGAATTTATTTATACTTGTATTCATATTTCATATTATATTAATATTTGGTTTATATTGGGTTTTTTTTTATAGGCCTAGTTTTTTTTATTGTTTATTCTCACCTGTATTTGAGTTTTTAATTTAATTAATTTCATTAAATCCTTTTCTTTATTTTTTGTATTTTATATTTATTTGTATCCACATCTGAACTTGTATTTGTATTTATTTGTTTAGTCCTTGTGTAAACTCCTGGTGTGTTACGTTCCAAATCCACATAATGCCTGTGTTACAACACTGGACAGTTACGGCACAATAACAGCTATTCCAACAAACAGATTGCAACTTAATCTGTGTTGTTATCATCTTACACAACCACCACCTCCATCCCCATAAATGTCAGGAGTGTAAATGATGATGTCACCAAAATTGCACACACCAAATGTCCTTTTTTTCCCCGAAATATGATTGTCAGGAAGTAATCCGCTGAAGAGTATCGGAAATGAAATGCTCGGCTGTAAGGGCCTCCACACTTGTCTTAAATGTGATCAGATAACAATAATCCCGCTCTCTCTCTTACAGTACGGAGCGTAAATGTCACGGCTGCTTTGCATCTGGATGATAAATGCTAATGAAACTACTTATCCAGGTAAAAACAAGCTGAATGGCTTTATAAATGAACCCAATTGTGTGTTTGGAAGGTTAGCGGTGCACTAAAGCACAAAGGCCGTCTTTGTCCTGCGACCTTATTAGCATGCACAGAGTTGTGTCATGTTCCGAAGGTGCTACTACATCCACCCCGTCATAAAATCAATACACCATCTTCTGAAGGCTTCGCCAATAACTCATATTGGATTTGTCACAAACCCGGTTCAAGGACTGACTCTTGAAATTGTTTACCAGGTGAAATATCTGTGTGAGAGGAGAGGAGATGTAGTGGTTTGGAAACATGCACATCATAAATATACAGCGTGTCGCTCCCCCTCAGTACATGAGCAGAGCCGGTGTTCCTTGTTCTCTGCGGCGTGCTGTCTTTGTTTCTTCCTCACACACCCGTCCTGACTGCGCCTGCAGATTGTTCAGTGTGTTTTAGGGACGCTTTGTGTTTGTTATTGTTGGGCGAGCTCTTCAAGTGTTGCTCTGAGAGTGCCTGTTCGACACAGTGCACAGATGTGGCAAAAACTCAAAACAAGAATCAGCACGAACGCATACACACGCCCCTCTCTCTCTCTCACACACACACACACACACATACACACACACACACACACACACACACATATACACACGCTGTCTGCTTAAATTTTTTCTAGGTCACTGAGCGACTTGACGAGTTTTCCTATCTCGGAGAGTGTTTGAAGTTTGCTACAGTGATTGGATGAATGACTTTATGATTATGCAACTTTCCCCGCTGACAACTGATGTATTTAAAAAACTGCTTTAAAAATTTTGACAAAACTCCAGCTCCACTCACTCAGTTGTTTTCAAGCTTTTGACCAGATTGCATGGTCTTCATCGGCAAACTGAGTTCACTCACTTGATGGGGAACTGTAGACGATCAAACTCTCCTTTAATCTGAGAACTCAAGGACTTTTAGTTTAAAAGTTGATCTTGCCAGCAGTTGACTAAATCTGCACTCAAGGTCCTCTTACACTCTTGTTCTGGAGCTTCACATGGCCTTCATCGGCAATATTAGTTCACTCACTTTATATGGAACTATAGACAATTAAACTTTCCTTAAGTCTGAGCACCTTTACAATTTTTGGGTTGATCTTATAAACAGCAGCTGACAGAATACTCAAGGTCCACTTACTTACTTGTTGTCTGGCTTTCAATCAGCAATTTGAGTTTGCTCTGTTGCCAGGGGAGTGTAGACAATCAAACTTTCCTTTCATCTGAGAACTCAAGGACTTTTTCTTCAACAGTTGAATCTTGACAGCATTTGACCTTGGAAACAGCAGTTGACAAAACAGTCTATACTCAACGTCCTCTTACTCAGTTGTTTTCAAGCTTCCAGCCATATTACATGGTCTTCATCAGCAATTTGAGTTTGCTCTGTTGTCATGGAAATGTAGACGATCAAACTTTCCTTTAATCTGAGCACCTCAAGGACTTTTATTTAAAAGTTGATCTTGACAGCAGTTGACAAAATCTGCACTCAAGGTCCTCGTACACTCTTGTTCTGGAGCTTTTAACGAGATCACATGGCCTTCATCGGCAATATTAGTTCACTCACTTTATATGGAACTGTAGACAATTAAACTTTGCTTAAGTCTGAGCACCTTTACAATTTTTGGCTTAAAGGGTTGACCTTATAAACAGCAGCTGACAAAATACTCAAGGTCCACTTACTTACTTGTTGTGAGGCTTTCAATCAGCAATTTGAGTTTGCTCTGTTGTCATGGAAATGTAGACGATCAAACTTTCCTTTAATCTGAGAACTCATGGACTTTTATTTAAAAATTGATCTTGACAGCAGTTGACAAAATCTGTACTCAAGGTCCTCTTACACTCTTGTTCTGGAGCTTTTAACATGATCACATGGCCTTCATCGGCAATATTAGTTCACTCACTTTATATGGAACTGTAGACAATTAAACTTTCCTTAAGTCTGAGCACCTTTACAATTTTTCGGTTGACCTTATAAACAGCAGCTGACAGAATACTCAAGGTCCACTTACTTGTTGTCTGGCTTTCAATCAGCAATTTGAGTTTGCTCTGTTGCAAGAGGAGTGTAAACAATCAAACTTTCCTTTCATCTGAGAACTCAAGGACTTTTGGTTCAACAGTTGAATCTTGACAGCATTTGACCTTGGAAACAACAGTTGACAAAACAATCTGTACTCAACATCCTCTTACTCAGTTGTTTTCAAGCTTCCAGCCATATCACATGGTCTTCATCAGCAATTTGAGTTTGCTCTGTTGTCATGGAAATGTGACCATGCCTGGGACTTTTGCTATAAAGGTTTATCCTGACAGCAGTTGACAAAACTATGTGTACTTAAGGTCCTCTTTAGGTTCCTCAACTCATTTGTCCTGGAGCTTTTAACCAGATCACATGGTCTTCATCAGCAATCCGAGTCCACTCACTTGATATGGAATTGTAGACAATCAAACTTTCCTTCAGTTTGAGCACCTTTACAGTTTTTGACATAAAAGTTGATCTTATAAACAGAAGTTGACAAAATACTCAAGGTCCACTTATCATTTGCTCAGGAGCTTTCCACCATATCAAACAGTCTTCCTTAGCAAATAGAGTTTGCCTAGTTGTCACTGAAATGAGTATATTCAAACTAGTCTGAGACTTCTAGCATAAAAGTTGAGCTTGACACCAGCTGACCTTAGAAACAGCAGTCAATGAAACAGTCTCAACTCAAGGTTTACTTATTTGCTTGTTCTGGAGCTTTTAACTTTGTCAATCTTCATCATGAAATTAAGTTTGCTCAGTTATCACAGGAACACAGATGTTCAAACTTTCCATGATTTTCATGTCCATGTTGGTTTATAACCTCTTGACTTTGGACATAGTAGTTGGCAGTAGTTAGTTTACTCATTTGTTTTCAAGCTTTCGACCATATTACATGGCCTTCATCAGCAAATTTAGTTTGCTCTGTTGATACGAAAATGTGGATGTCCAAACTTTACATTAACCTGCACACCTCTAAGACCTCATAAATGGCAATAAACAAAATAATCCCAACTCGAGGTCCATCTACTCACTTGTTCTGGAGCTTTCAGTTCAGTGAAGTGGTCTTCATCTTTCTCGTCAGTGTTGACTTAAAGTTCTTGACTTTGGAAACAGCAGTTTACAAAACAGTCTCACCTTCAAGTCCAATTCAAGTCAATTGTTCTGGGTTTTCAACCGGATCAATAAAAGTTTAGCTTGAAAGTTAATTCTCGACCTTAGTAACAGTCGACAAAACAGTCTCAACTCCAGGTCTGTTTACTTGCTTGTTCTGGGGCTTTCAACCGAATCCCACAGTCTTCCTCCGCAGATTGAATTTGCTCAGTTGTCACCAAATTATATGTTCAAACTTTGCATGGTTCTGAGCACATCTAGACTTTTTATCCTGCTGGTTTAAAAGTTCTTGACTTTGGAAACAGTGGCTGACAAAACAATCTCAATTTAAGGCTCACTTACTCACTTATTCTAGACCTTTTAACCATAAGACCTCATCTTCATCAGCAGATTGAGTCTGTTCAGTTGACTCTGATTTGTTTTGTTAAACAGCTATGTGTCGTCTCTGTTGACTGAGCTGACAATTTAAAGTTTCTACCCAAACAACACATCACAGGCACCACTGAAAGAATTAAGCTGCTGGGACTTTCCTGCTACAATAAAACTCAAAGGATGCTCTCGGGGGTGTGCTCTCAATCACAGTGACGCAGATGAAAAGATATTTTTAAGTCTTAAGAAGACATTTCGTGACGATCAAAATTCAGCCCAGTATTCCCTGGAATTCAATACAGGACTCTACACATCATAATTTATGTCCGATGCTAACGCTTAGTGCCAGCACAGGAAGTTTGGCCAAGATGTAACAAGGTGAAAGAAAGGATGTGGGGGTTGTGGTGATGGAGGGAGTCCAGCATTGATGCACTTTGTGTCCTGTTACAGACTGCAGTTAAAGTTTGCCTTTTAATTACCTGTGACTACAGTCTTCCCCTGACCTTAACCAAGAGTTTTATTTCTACAAATAGCCAGATTTTTTTGCGATAACGACTGTGGGGTTTTTTAGCCTTAAAGGGACAGTTCACCCCAAATCAAAAATGAAGATTTTTCCTCTTACCTTTAGTGCTGTTTATCAATCCAGATAGTTTTGGTGCGAGTGTTGGAGATATCGGCCGTAGAGATGGCTACGCTCTCTCCAGTATTATGGAACTAGATGTCACTCAGCTCGTGGGGCTCAAAGAACCCAAAAAATAGTGGGGCTACCCCGACTTAGAATTTCCCTAGTGGACCAACAGTCCTCATCAGGGTCCATCAGTGGACCAACAGTACTTATCAGGGTCCATCAGTGGACCAACAGTCCTCATCAGGGTCCATCAGTGGACCAACAGTCCT
>NC_065518.1:1213557-1223990 GCF_006386435.1 Epinephelus moara | reverse complement strand
GAAATTTACAGAGTGATTTCTAATGATGTTACCTAAAGGAAGCATATATAGAGTAAATAGGATTGGTCCGAGCACAGAACCTTGCGGAACTCCAAAACAAACTTTAGTACGCAAGGATGATTCATCGTGAACATTAACAAACTGAAAACGATCAGATAAATAAGATTTAAACCAGCTTAGTGCAGAACCTTTTAGGCCAATTAAGTGTTCCAGTCTCTGCAGTAGAATTTGATGGTCACTTGTGTCAAACGCCAAAGGGAAGCATGTATAGAGTGAACAGAACTGGTCCGGGCACAAAGAGAAGGCAGACATCTCTACAGCTGATATCTCCAACACTCTGCAACTCACACCAAAAAAAAATCTAGACTGATGAATAGCAGGAGGAAAATATGTGTTTTTGATTTTGGGGTGAACTGTCCCTTTAATCATACTGAAGTTACCATTTGCACATAATGTAAAAAGCCAGATCACAGAAACCTTTTGGTTTTCAATGTAATTTGCAGAATTGTCCAATATGGATTTTCTTGTCACGTGTTCAGGTTCACTCAGTCTCAGTGACACAGATAAAAAATAATAACTCCAACTAATTTAATGACAGATAAAAGAATTATGTTTAAAATAAAAGAGTGGAAATGTGTCTCAGACGCATTTATCTTTCAACCAACTGAGCAAAAATCAATCAGCTAATGAAAACTGTGTGTTACAGTCAAAAGCTCCAGAAATAGAACAGAGTGTTGCTCAGCTCGAGCAGAGCACTGAAGTTACACTTCCATTAGCTGATTGGCTGCCTCTGTTTCATTCATGCCTCACAATCATTCACTCATTCATCAGCTGCAGCTACCAGCTGACCGCTAACATAAAATCATAATCATGTGGCACGGACGTGATAACCTGACACTTCTCACTGCAGCGCCTGTCACCACCCACCCTCCCCCTCCTCTTACTCCTCGTGCTCGTGTGATTTATTTTTGGTATCACACATAAGATTTATGGTCCTGTATGTTTCTTTAAGGGGGGATTAGTTCCCTCAGCATCGCTGCTCTGAGCTCTGTCAAAGAGCTTAGACTTTTCCACCAAACACAACTCGATAACTATGTAAAGCTATAAATGGTCAACTCCTTGATGAAAGGCCTTGAGCTGGGGTTGCTTTGGTAACTGCAGATTCTCAAGAATTAACTTCATGTTTTAAAATGTTAAGGATTATTTTAGTGTTGATTAATCAGTGGATAATTTTCTTGTTTAATTTGATTTGTGGTCAAAATGTCAAAAAATGCCTGAAACCCCAAATATTAAATGTATTATCACATGAAACAAAGAAAAGCAGAAAATCCTCAAATCTGAGAAACTTGAACCAGAGCATCCCAATCACCAGAAAAAAATGTTGGCATCGAATGTTTGTGCAAACCACAAATACATTTGTACGTCATTATGTTGCGGACAAGTTGAAACAGATGTCTTGGAAAACAAACACTTTTCAGACCACTTTGTCATGTAGGAAATTAGCATTGTCTCCAAACAAAAACAACCGCCTTTCTGGAAGCATGTCTCGATAAAAAAAAGAAAAAGCTTTTCGTGGCACTGCTTTGGCATTGAAAGCATCAATGTCTCAATAAAATACCACTGCTTTTTGTGGAACTGTTTGGCAGGACAAGCACCAATGTCTTCCCAAAAAATAACTCCTTTTTGGGCCATTATCTCGGGAGGGAATGCTGCAGTGTCTCGATAAAAAACAAACACTTTTCAGGCCACTATCTCTGGTAGAAAAGCAGCAATGTCTCCAAAAATCACAACCGCATTTCCTGGCACTGTCCTGGCAGCAAAAGCAGCAATGTCTTGATAAAAACAAATGCTTCTCAGGCCACTAACTTGGGGAGGAGAAGCAGCAATGTCTTGATGAGAAACAATCGCTTTTCATGGCACTGTTCTGGCAAGAAAAGTATGGATGTCTCATAATATAAATAATAATAATAATAATAAACAACCGCTTTTCGGACCATTATCTCAAGTGGAAAGTCTGCCATGTCTCCAAAAATCACAACCACCTTTTCTGGCACTGTTCTGGCAGAAAAAGCACCAGATGTCTTTAAAAAACAATCGCTTTTCAGGCCTCTGTCTTGGGGAGGAGAAGCATCAATGTCTGCTAAAAAAAAGAAAAAGCTTTTCATGGCACTGTTTTGGCATTGAAAGCAGCGATGTCCCAATAAGATACCACTGCTTTTTGTGGAACTGTTTGGCAGGACAAGCACCAATGTCTTCCCAAAAAAACAACTACTTTTTGGGCCATTATCTCAGAGAGGAGAAGCAGCAATGTCTTGATGAGAAACAATCACTTTTCATGGCACTGTCCTGGCAGGAAAAGCTCAGATGTCTTTCAAAAAACAAACACTTTCTGGGCCACTATCTCAGGTGGAAAAGCAGTTATGTCTCCAAAAATCACAACCGCATTTCATGGCACTATTCTGGCAGAAAAAACACCAATGTTTTTGACAAACAATTGCTTTTTGGGCCCCTATCGCACAAGGAATACAGCAATGTCTTGATAAAAAAAACAACTTTTCGTTGCACTGTCCTGGCAGGAAAAGCATTGATGTCTTGGAATAAACCATCGGTTTTCAGACCGCTATCTCAGGTGGGAAAGCAGAAATGTCTCCAAAAAACAGAACTGCCTTTCCTGGCACTGTCCTGGCAGCAAAAGCAGTGATGTCTTGATGAAAACAATTGTTTTGGGGCCATTATCATGGGGAGGAAAAGCTGCAATGTCTTGATTAAAAACAACAGCTTTTCATGCCACTATTCTGGCAGGAAAAACACCAATGTCTTTGAAAAACGATCACTTTTTGGGCCACTATCTTGGGGATAATACCCAGCAATGTCACAATAAAAAACAACCGCTTTTCATGGAACTGTCCTGACAGGAAAAGCACCTGTGTCTCAGAAAACAACAACCACTTTTTGGGGCTCCTATCTTGGGAGGAAAGGCAGCTATGTCTCAATAAAAAACAACAGTTTTTCATTGCACTGTTCCCACTGGAAAAACAGCAACGAGTTGCTACAAAACACCCATGTTTGGTGCCTGAAAGCTGCTGGGAACACAGCAATGACTCACTAAATCACAACCTTTTTTTTCTCTGTTGGTCTCAAACGGTGGTCTGCAGCTTGGCAGCCATCTTGCGTAGGTGTCACGCCATCCACCATCCCCTCCACCTCCTGATGAGCAGCCTATATGTCACGTCATTACATCATGAGACGTACTTGTAGAAAAGCACAATGGCAACATTTGATGGTTAATATTTGGCTTTTCTGCTTCATAAATGACTCAAAAGATTAATCGTTTATTAAAACAAATTATTTTCCAATCACTTGGCTGATTGTTTTATTGATTTCAGTCCCTCCCATATTACCCTCTCTTTAAGCAGAAAAAGAACAGACACCTTTAACCTCGTTCCTTCTTCCCACCCAAGTCTGAGAACTCATCTCGCAGGGAGTCTGTAGGTTACACGTTCTCATCACCGAATGCACTTATGTGGAGAGAATAGCACATTTATCTGCTGGACCTCTGAGGGGGACAGAGTGCATGTTCGTCACATAAATGTGCGACACCCAAACATGCAGCAAACGCCTGCTTTGTCAGCAAGCATGCATCTGGAATGACCCTCAGCAAACACACACAGCCGGCAGTCGGTGGGCATGTATAGAGTTTCCAGGGGATGTGACATGTCTAGATTGAAGATAAATTGCATTTCAGATTACATGAGGAGGAGGAGGAGGAGGAGGAAGGGGAGGAGGGGGTGAACTAAAGTCTGCTCGATGGTGAACTCCTCCAGCTGCAGGAAAAAAGGGATTACCGTCTTACACAAACCCAGGTGGCCTTTCAGAAAATCCACATCAAGCCCAAAACAAATTCCACTAAAGCATGCATGACACCTGCTACCTTGATTAAAATCATATATTTCTGCTCGTCTCATAGACAGGTGTACATACAGTGGTTTAGGTACACTGTGTCCTACAAGCAGTACATTAATGAGTCGGCTCCTAACCACATAACCCAGTTTGCCATGGTCGCCTTGTTGCCACCTCTGACACTTCATGAGATGGCACACTCAGGGGAGGGCACTGTCACCTTGGATTAAAGCATCTTCTGAATAATGCCTCTTTGCACGTCACTGGGTCTAAAGAAAGCTTTAGCGCAGTGTGCATAAAGCGTTTTTTGCACTCAAAGCCTCGGCGATATGGATATTAGACGCCAGCCATCCCTCCTCCTTCATGTGAGCAGAATATCACGTCTGATAATATGATGTGTTGTGTAAAATATTAATTTTGGATTAAAACGAGCAGGAGGAGGAGTGCCAGAGAGGATGGAGGTCCCCCGGTGCTGCAAAATCAGAGCCAGGATGGCCACTCACTAGAGCCAATAAAATGTTGGACAGTGATGTGGAAAAATACACAACTCCCCAGAGTCCGAGGAGAAGTCTTAAAACCTGAATGCAAAAATCAAATACATTCAATTAACAAAGATATAAAACAAGGCAAATCTGAAAATCCTCATATTTGAGCTGCTGCTGGAATCAAAGAATATTTGGCACTTTTTCATTAAAACAACAATTCAAACCTGTGTTTCCCGTTTCTTCTCTGAAAATGAAGCAGTGTGACTGAGCATGAGATTGAGTAATTTAGATTTGCGGAGCCTTGGAGAGGTTAAAGCTGCCATAATCAATATTTGTTTATCATTAACAATAAATCAATAGATCAAAGTCCAACATGAAAGGCATGGCCTGTGCTGACAGGCCCACACAGAATGGTAAATAAAGGTATAGTTTCTCTCAGCTCTTCGTTTTAGATTCTGATCGGCAACTTTAATTTTTTGATTCACTCCCGTGGTTCTCACAGCGTCACTTTCAGCAGCAGCAGGCGGCTGTTTTCTGAGAAGAAGCTTTAAAAACTGACACGACCTGCTCAGCAAACAGCCACCAGAAGAAAATATTATTCTGCCACTAAAACTGGGTATTTTAAGCCAAACATGATCTTTCAACCTGGTCTCTCTCCAAACTCGTCAAATGCCGTGCTCAGTTAGTGTCCCTCGGCGTCAGATACCAGCACACTCAGGCGTCCTTTAGCAGCGATATGAGATACACCAGGCTGCAGCAAATTTTGACTGCTGTCGTATAACGAGTGAGAAAGTCCACACGAGGTGGGCGGGAATAGAGGTGGATGGGTTGAACAAACACTGGACTACTGTTCGTGTGCTGGTGTAAAACCAAGAGTAAACCGTATGTCATGTGAAGTCGTGTGACGTAAATCGAACCACGTGCAGTTGTTGCCTAAATGTAACAAAGTAAAAAATCCCTAAAGATGAAGTTTTTAGTTTCTTTTTCTTTAAAGTGTATTTTGAAAAGAGGTTGTGTGCATTTAATGAGCAGGAAGTGTACATTTCTTCTGAAAATGAAAGTACACTTTGAAAAAATAAACAACGCATGTAACAATCATAAATTGACACGCGTCTAAAACTGACGCTGTAGGGCACCTGGAGCATCATATGCTGATGTGTAGAGCCACTGAGTATGACAGTATTTGGTGAGATAGGAGTGAGAATGTGTTCGATCTCTTCCAAACCACAACCAACTGGTTTTTGTGCCTAAATATAACCACAGGAAATGCCTCATCTCCACATTGCTCTGTGTACATACGCGAGTCTAGTGGAAGTCCATTTATTCAGATGGAAACGTCCCTCGTCCCGTTAGCTTAACTAGAGCCCTTTGGACAACAGCTAACAATGATGTACGATCACCAAAGTACAAAACTAGAACAAAATAGGCTAATGAACTCCCAGCAAACAAGGTGACATGATGAACAACGCAGCTAGGAGCTAACGTTAGGCTAACTTTAGCTAACGTTAGCTAGAGATGTTAAAGATAACTTTATATTTCTTTCCAGCAAAGTGACAATATGTTGCCTCAAACACAATGTTGACTTACCTTAGAACAGATGTAGACATCATTGTTAATCTTATTCACGTTGAGTTGATGTTGTGGTCTAACGTTACCACACAACTTTATCCAAAGGAGACACTTTTCTCGGTTGAGATGTGGTTTAAAGTGTAAAAAATACACCTGGTCGCCCAGCCTCTCAGGATACCTTGTGTCAGAGTTGCATGTACCCCATGCACACCGTTTGACCATTTTTAAACTTCAAATCTCAGAAAAAGCTCATAAAACCGAACAAAACTGACTTTCTGTAATGCATTTCAATGGACGTCCAGGCAGAGAATGTCCCAGTGTATGGGAATGGCTATACGCACTGTGATTGGCTCATCGCGTTTGAGGGCGGGACTTAGCCATAGATCAATTCAGTTCAGTTGCAAAAAGTGAAAAGCTCAACACCTATTTAGCTAACATTGTAAGCATGCTAGCTAGCTGTCTGACGTACAGGCCCACAGTTCACCTGCCAGGCCGACCTCCTCACTTATTTGTTCCTATTGGTCCTGTTTTTATCTCAGTAATGCCCCATGTGTATTTTCCAAGAGACTGGTCGACAACAAACAACAAAATTAATTTCTCTCCCATTTCTGCGGTGGCGTTTCTGTCCATCTGTGGAAAGATGTGAGGAGCTGGTGAACATAGTGACGTACCAAACGTCGGTATGTGATGAGGTTGGAGTGAAAATGTGCTGGCTCTGTGCATATCTAGACTCACAAGTCAGTCTTTAGACGCTTTGCTTAACTAAAGACTGATGTCTTTCTCCCTGATTTTGTGTTTAGATGGGCGGATACAATTTCAGAGTTTAAAAAAACTCCCTACGTTGCAGAACCAATAGTAAATCCGCAGGGCGGTCCTTCGGTAGCTCGCTGAACTCTTGTGCTCGTAAACATAGTCCGACTGCATTAAAAGTCGCTGTAAGTCCTTCATTTCCACAATCTAGTGGACTGAGCACACGTTTGGTAAAACGGAGTTTAATCTCTCGGCATCCATTTTCAAGCTCTCTGTGTGTTTGTTTCCTTGCAGACGAGAAAAGGGGGAGCGCACATTTCCGGGAGGGCGTGTCCTTTTCAAAAATGCAAGAGACGTTGCTTTGTTGCCGGCTGTTTTCTCCGGTGTGTTAAACACACTTTAGAAAGGAGTGTCCCCAGACTATCAGAAGGCGGAGATCTCTGATTGTCTGGTGGCGAGACTAGTGCATATCGTACCACTGCAAAGTGTGCCGCTGACATAATGGCGGTATTTGAGGAATTGGCACATAAAAGGTGACAATATGTCAGTGTTGTGTTTACAGTTTGTTTCTGCTGCCCTCTAGTGGCAAAAAAAAACAGCTGTTACAAATGTAGAGAGTCTAAAATCAGAGAAGAGAAAAACATATTTTGTGAAAATGTATTTTCCTTTAATCATCAGAGGACCCATCAAACGTAACCCTCTGAGGATCCTGACTGATTGATGAATTAATTGTGCCTTTAATCTGAAAACGTCTAAATCTTCAGTGTGTTTGTGCAGAGCATGTTTGGAGGACTCATTTGCATTGGATTTTATTTAAAAAGATCCCCCCGGGGGAGATGCTTAACTTTACTGACACAGTGGGGACCATCTGTGCGTCTTAGCTCACAGCCAAATCTGTTAACTCTGACTGAGCTTGGCACTAATTCAGCTGCAAACGGGGACACATGTTGAAAGGGTTCCCTTCTGGATGAGCTTCTCCTCTTTTCAGTAATGCGCGCGGATCCTCTTCTCTCTCCAAAATCACTTCACCCCGGGCTCTTGCGTTAACTTTCTCATAGCAGTGACGTCTAGATTGCAAAGAGATTAAAGATTAGGATCTGGAACAGCGGAGAGCCGTTGCATAATTAACTCCACAGCGAGGAGCGGAGTTATTCCTCAGCCGCGTCGCATAGTCCCGGTGTAAATGGCACAACGTGGGCGGCGCGTCGAGGAGACGGTGTGAAGCAGCGCAGCGGCTCCGCGCAGGACTCACAAGCTGGATATGAAGCGAGGGGACATGACGGTGTGACCGGCGGAGTAACGCATGCATGCAAGAGGACTTTTTGGTCCGGGGCCAAACGTGAAGGGTACGGGAGTGTCCGTCTGATGGTGCGCGTCTCTCCAAGGTGGATCCGGTTTCCAGTCCGGTAACACAAACTGACTTCGTTTCGCGAGAAACCGACCCGAACGGAAAGGACAGCTGACACATCTCCTCATTACTGGATCCCAGTATGATCCGAGCAGCTCGTTTGGACACCTGATTGTGTCCACGCGTCTCTCTCTGTGGACACAAGTCACATTCCCAACAACAACATTTATTTTCCGACAAATTGTGCGACTTTTCTCTGCACATTTAAACTCAGAGGAGACTCCGGGAGGATAAAACACTGTCACCGAGTCACAAGAAGACATTTACCGTCACACCTGGACATTATGTGAAAAATAAAAGGTGTGGAAATGCGTCGCAAATGCTTCTGTCTGCTTGAGGTAAGTTCTGCGCCTTTTGCGCGTCGGCTTCATCTTCAAACCTGCTTTTGAACATTTAATCAAAATATCTGAATAACAGATCTGTCTTATTCCGGCGGATTGCAGCTGAGTATAATCTTGGTGCGCGGGGATTTAACACATCATCCCGTCCAGATGTCAGTTTTGGATATTGTCTCCATCTCACAGCTAAAAAATATCATCCATTAAATTAAAACCTTCCCCTGAACTAAAAGCTCTGAGCCAGGACAGGAGGCTTGTTCCTCTGCTCCGCACCTTCCCGCCGCAGCGCTGCAAGCACACCAACAACACTCTGCATCATATGAGTTAGGAATAAGAGCCGAGGGTGCAAATGACGTGTTTGCTCGTAAACAGAGAGACACGAACAGGACTTTGGGTTAAGATGGCATGAGAAAACCCTCCCGAGTGGCATGTTTGCTCCCTCTTTATGGGACCGGGGCTCAAATGCTGATGCTGAAAAAACCCGGATTTGGGACACTGGAGATTAGAAGTGTTAATGCAGCAAGTGCACTTCCTGTTCTCAGGCATGTTTAGGATCCGTCATGAAAAGTCCAATTAACATATTTAAGTCTTTTCCCTGTGAGATGAGTCATCTGGTGTCAGCTCTGCTCCCAACAATAAGGACATGTGGTTAGCTGCACATACTGATGTTGTTACAGATGCCTGAGGTGACTCACATCACTACCTCCTACCCATTGTGTGTGTGTGTGTGTGTGTGTGTGTGTGAGAGAGCTACTGCCCTAAGAATAGTCAAGAATCTTCTGAACCCTTCTTTTGAAAGCTCTCTCTGCTCCCTGCTTTCTATTCACGTCCCCATTGTTGTGATTTAAGACCAGCAGGGCCCCTCACATATCACGTCTGCTGTAAGGTCAAAAAGTAACCGAGTACATTTACTCAAGTACTGTAAGTTCAGTTTAGAAGCACTCAGCTCTTAAACTCATGCAACACAGCATACGGATACTCGGTTACAAGCAGAGGTCGTGCATTTAAATATTTATTTAAGGTCAAAAGTCTGAGCATCAAAATATACTTTATACCTTTACAATGAGGTCTTATTTTAACCTGTTATTATAGATAATAATTTATTGAATCTGCAGCTGTCGGATAGATATGGTGAGTGCAGTTAAATAAAATGTAGTGGATAAGACGGGTAAAGTAGCATGATATAGAAATACTCTACTTAAGTGATGCTACTTACTGCATTCTCTTCCACATCGAGCATCTACTTGTGTTGCGTATTTTGCAGATTATTCTTTATAAAAAACACGCGATCAGCTTCTACAATGTGAGGCACTGTGCAGTGAAACATCTCCCTCTTACTGAGACATTTCAGTCTGACATTGAGTCTTTAAAGTTAATTTTTAAGAAATAAAAACTAAAAGAAAAAAAAGGTCTAGTTTGAATATTTCCTCCTGCTTTCAATGCAAATCAACTTGTTTTAAGACTTTTTCTCAGATCAGCTTTTTCATTATTCAAGTGCTTCTACTTTGTTCTCTTTGTTTCAAGGACGTCGTTTTGTGTTTTTAGTGACAATTTTCAGGTGAAATAAAACTTCAGTTCGTGCTCCACGGTGACGTGAAAGAGTTTGTGTCTAAATCCTGCAGCAGAAGCACGCTGACACTCTATGTGTAGATATTACAGAAGAGATTATAGGACATGATATTCAGCTGCAAACATGTGTCACTAATTTAACACAAAGACAAAAATGTGCTCTGTAAGTTGTATAGTCAGTCATTCTGTATCCATCACCTCTTATCCTCTGGAGCCTATCCCAGCTGACACTGGGTGAGAGGCAGGGTTCACCCTGGACAGGTCACCAGACTATCACAGGGCTGACACATAGAGACAGACAACCATTCACACTCACATTCACACCTACGGACAATTTAGAGTCACCAGTTAACCTGCATGTCTTTGGACTGTGGGAGGAAGCTGGAGCACCTGGAGGAAACCCACGCTGACACA
>NC_065518.1:1190486-1212329 GCF_006386435.1 Epinephelus moara | reverse complement strand
GAGAAGAAGCCGAGTTAGTGACATCCAGAATGGCCGAGTTAGCAAGATGCAGTAATAGAATACGAGAGAGAGAGAGAGAGAAGAAGGAGAGAAGGTGCCCGGTGTATTATAGGGGGGTCCTCCGGCAGACTAGGCCTAAGTCAGCCTAAGCCAGCCTGTCCCTTTAAGTGTCATTTTAAAGGCATGAATTCTACTTATAATCTGTATTTCTACATTATTTTATTGCCTTTTCTCGAGTAACCGATCTGTATATTTCTTCGACCAGGGAAAATGACACCCTGCTGATATAAACACAGGCCTGTTTGATCCTGTCGTCACATGGTGGCTGTCTGTCAGTCAGTTGTTAAGCTTTAATTACTTGGAAGGAGGTGGACAGCAGCGGTACAGTAGGTTACTGTGCTCCGATACCTGCCCAGGATTCAGTGAGCGTGAAACAGATGCAGTGAGCCATTAGCAGAGCCGTCTTTGAAATCAGGGGCTGCTTTTTATGTCACTATCCCATCTTGAAAAACAGTGACGCCTTGGTGAAAAGCAACCACTTTTCGTGGCACTATGCTCAGTGGAAACAGCAATATTTCAGTAAGAACAACTGCTTTGTTGCCACGATCCCATCTTGACAAACAGCCATGTATTTGTTAAAATGCAACTGCTATTTGTGCCACTGTTGCAGCTGGAAAAACACCAATGTCTCATTAGAAAAAACTTCTGCTTTTTGATGTCTCCGTAAAAATCAAAAGCTTTCATTCCACTGCACCATCCTGAACAACAGCCTCGTCTTTTGAGCCATTATCCCGCCTGGAAAAACATCAATGTCTCGTAAAAAGCGATCACTTTTCGTGGCACTATCCTCAGTGGAAGTACTAACATTTCAGTAAAAACAACTGCTCTTAGTGCCACAATCCCAACTTGAAAAACAGCTATGTCTTTCTAAAATACAACTGCTATTTGTGCCACTATCTTTGCTGGATGTCCCATTAAAAAACAAAACCCACCTGCTTATGTTTCATTATTGCAGCAGGAAATGAAGCAAAGTCTTATTAAAAAAAAACAACTGCTTTTCATGGCACTATGTTCACTGTGGAAACAGCGATGTGCAGCTACAAAACAACTGTGTTTCGTTCCACTATTCCAGCTTGAAAAACAGCCTTTGTCTTTGTAAAAACCAACTCCTTTTTGAGCCATTATCCCGCCTGGAAAACAGCCATGTCTCAGTAAAAAGGGATCAGTTTTCGTGGCGCTACCTTCAGTGGAAACTGTGATGTGCTGGTAAAAAACAACCACTTTTTGCACCTCTATCCCAGCTGGAAAAACAGTAATGTCACAGTTAACAGCAACCACTTTTCTCGGCATTATCCTCGGTGGAAACAGCAACATTTCAGTACAAAACAACTGCTTTTTGTGTCACTACACACACCCGCCTGGAAAACAGCAATGTCTTGGTAAAAGATAAACGCTTGTCGTGCCACTATTCTGACAGAAAACACAGCGACCGCTTGGTTAAAAACAGCCGCTTTTGGTGGCACTATCCTGGGTAGACACACAGCGATGCGTCGCTAAGAAGAGCCACAGTAGTGGATAAAAAGCTGCTTAAAACAAAGTGATGAGTCGCTAAAGAACAACTGGTTTCAATGACAGTCAGCTCATATACTACGTCTTTCTAGATATGATACGTATCAAACATAAATGTAAGGTATCATGGTTTACAGAAACATACAATGCCAACGTGTTCCTTCAGTGACTCAGCTGAGATGCTGCATTATTGAGAGGAATGATTTATTTAAGGAGGAAATGAAACATTGGCTTTATGGGTAATAGTAACCGCCCTCTCGTGTCCGCAGGGAACAGGTCAGTACTCAAGGACAGCTGTGCCGACATGTAACCTAGTTTGGGGTCAATTAGAGAGCGACCAAACAAAAAGGGAACTGATGACATTTTACAGTCCTTTGTGGTCTTTCCTGCGTCTCGTAAAGCGGTTGTGACAGACGCTGCCTGTGTGCCAGCAGCGATCACTGGTCACCAGTTCAACGTGCGGCACAATGCACACATTCACTGGACTGTCTCCAGCAGTCACAGGAAACCCAGATGAGATCAAAGTGTGTGAATGAAAAATTAATCCACTGTACTGCCATTTAACTCAACGTTTACATCCCTGGTGTGTACATGGAGCAGATGCTATCTTACATTGTAGTCATGGTTAAAATAAGCAAAGCCACGCACACACACATGAGACCCAACCACACACACACACACACACACACACACACACACACACAACCCCTCCTGAGCTATATTTTTATAATTATGTGCATTATTTAATGTTTCTCCTTGCACACATGTAAAGTAGGCTAACTGTAACTATGCACGCCATGCATAAACAGAAATATTTTGAGTTTAGCATCACAGCCCTCCACGAAGGAGAAGTTCTTCGCCTTTATATTTTGTTGAACCCTCGTATCTGTAAACATGAAAGAGTGTGCCAGGGTTAAAATGATTACAGACTACAAAGTGCTCCAACTAAAGGAGTTGTTAATGCATGCACCGAGAGTCTTTCAGTTGGATTCAGATTTGTCTGCCGTACGTGAGGGAATTAAAGGAGCGCGAGGAGATAGCTGTGTTTTACTCTAACGTTCTCTTAATATTTGATTTCACTGACTTGTGACTTTTCTGTGTTTGCAGGTGTGTGCCATCATCAGCCTCCTGCCTTCTGGCTGTTTATCAGATCTGACATGTGAAGCTCTGCTCATGCTGTCAGGAAATGTCTCATGTAAGTTTGGTGTTTACAACAACAGCAGCTGTTACAGGCTTTCTAAAGAGCAGTTACGTCCCGAGTGTTTCAAGTTGCATCACTGTTACTACACTTGCTTTCTCTGAACCCGTCGGCTATTAGCCTGATGATGATTTAGCCTCTGAGGGCAACGGCCAGTATTTCAGGCCTTCCACTGTAGCCAGCAGACAACAGATGGGACTCGCTTTTACTCACATGGGCAAGGTATTGCAGGAGGTAGCAGAGCGCTCTTTGCAAGATGTTCATGCACTGTTCGTTTGATACCTCCAAAGACTAATGTTGTGTTCACAGTGGGTGCGAATAAAACCATTCACGCGAGTGACTTACCTTTGAAGTCAATGTAAAAACGCGATTAGACGCAAATACCTGCCGAGCAGCAGGGGTTACAGGCCACCACTCCGAAATATCGCCTTTCCGACGGTCCGCCATCCTGAATTCAGGTCCCTGAGTCCTGAGGTCCACAGTAACTTATTATTATTATTATTGTTATTATTGGGTCTTATAAGAGTGGGCTACAATGAGTACTGGGCCATCAAATCACAGCATCCGCGGTGAAAGGACACAGAATTGTGTGCGCTTTTACGCACGGGTCTAGGCGATCACAGATATTTGATGTGGGAAAGATGTAGCCAGATGTATTACCTGTTTTTAAGCGGCACCGAGATACGTGGCTCGTCCGTCTGGCCGCAGCACGAGTCATGTCCACCACTTCACCCCCGACCTCTGCATAAAAGCGCACACAATTCCGTGTCCTCTCACCGCAGATGCTGTGATTTGATGGCCCGGGAAATACAGCTACTGTCAGGACTCAGGGAACAGAATTTGGAATGGCGGACTCTTTGAAAAAAAGAGGAAGGGCCACCACTCTGATTAATGGCGAACGACCCCCCAATCAGCAGGATGGATGTGATGCTAATGACACGAAATATGCAAGTTAAGCAGGGCAAATAAAGCGAGTAGCACAATTTCAAGTCATACTGTACACTTATTCATGAGAGTTTATAAAGCTGAATTTCAGCAACCAATTTGTGCCGCGATAGCCAATCAGCATTAAGATCCTTCAGGGACGCATGACGCTGAGGACGTACCAGCAGAAGTTCATTCATCAATTCAGCGTTTTCATGTTCGTATGAAGCGAGTCAACACAAAATATTCTAGTGTTCAAACTTGATGATTGAGTTTCTCGTAGGAATAAATGGACACCACATTGACTTGCATACGCACACAAAACACGATGCAAATTTCTGTGTTGTGTTACACAACACAAAGAGTTACATAAATATTACAAAGAGATGTAAAGGAAGTGAAAAGACACACAAAACGACTACAAAAAGACCCGACCAACCGCAAGGAGACATAAAACCAGGACAAAGTCTTTGTGTCTTGTTCCTTTGTAGGAGAGGTGGTGGGGACCTTTGCATGTGTACCCTGGGGCCCGTTGTCTCATAATCTGCCCATGCTCAGATGAGAGAGAGGGGGGGGGATCTGTATTCTGATATCAGTGTAGTATGTGGCATGGTGCCCAGCACAAGCAGGCTTACAAAGCACACTATCAGTTTCCATGTGTACAGGCAGGAGACCAAACACACAAGTTACAGAACAATAAGAGGAGTATATTCTGTATGTCTTCATACTCGTGTAGTATTCAGTCTAGTTTGACTCATTTTCCAAGTTTAGAAATAAAACTAGTCCACAGTTTGACACTCAGTCCAGCTTCTCATGTCATTTAACCAAAATAACTCAGGATTGTTGCTCTGCATTCTTACAAAGGTGAACACAGGTTATTAGGCAATGGTGCACTCAGAGCAGAGCTTGAGACGGTCACAGAGCTCCCAGACACACATGCAACAGTCGGCATGACTTGTAAGGAATTAGCACCCCACGAATGACATTATGTTCTTAACACATAGTTACATAGGTTAGGTGTAGGAAAAGAAACATACACGGTCCCAAACACAGGTCTCCTGGGGGAAAGTCTTGTGTTGTTTGACCCTTCCACCACCCCAACCTGCCTTCTTCACTCCTGTCGGCACATTAGTCACATGATCACAGCCTTCCTGATCTACAAATTGTAGTGCGTTACGCCTTGTTTCCACTTAGTTTTGTGTCTGTATTTCTGTATAGTATACAGAGTGCGCCCCCAGTGTTCAACGCAAGGAAATGCGTCTCTTTACAGACAGAAATTGTAGAACAGTTGATTTTGTCAGAGTACAGAGACAAAAACAGGACCAGTAATGTATCGCTACAAATACGTGCTGAGGTCGGCCCGTCAGGTGTGCGACCAGCCATGTGAAATATTCTGTTAAAAGACTTACGATTCATTATGCATGCACCAGTGCTAGCTAGCTAAGCATGCAGACATTGGGTGACATAAAAAAAGGAAGGAGGAGTTTTGCACACACATTGGAGATGACAGTGAATGCCTGTGAATCTATATATGTACATATCTTACCCGTTACTGACTCTGATTTAGGGTAAAGAAACATGGTGAGGACGTACCCTAAAATAACCCAAAGTTCACTCAAAGTTCACACAGTTCTGAACAGCGGTCTCCAAGGGAAAGTCCTGTGTTTTGTGACCAGTCCACCACCCTAACCTCCCACCTTACTAGACTGCTCGAAACCACTTCCTTGCTCACTCCTGTCAGTGCATGGGTCACGTGATCGCAGCCTTCCATACTACATGGATTATACACGAAATTACTGGCTCATGATTACGTAAGATTTGTACAGATTTAGATGTGCTGCTTTTTGTAGGAAAACGTACAAACAGTGCATGAGAACAGCCTGAATGGAAACCAGAATGCTTTAGATACTAAGTCTTGTCCTGTTGCCTACAGATCCTGCATACAGATGTAGATAAGCTGAGTCTGCTTATAGAAATTACTGCACTTGTGATTGAATTGATTTTCAGTCTTTTATGTTTCACCAGCACCCCCGCTGAAGGCCAAACCCTCGTCCTCAATCACAGCTCTCCTCTTGTGTTTATTGGCAAAATGTTTTTTCTTATTATTCTGTCTCCACGTAGACCTCACAAGTACAGTAATAGTTGGTTATTAAATACTTTAAACCGCAGCACACACCCAGGGAGCACACACACACACACACACACACACACACACACACAGATGCACAGGAATCTTCTTCTTTTATTCGCCTCCGGGTTTAAAACTAATAAAGATGTCCCAGGTAGCTCTTAACAGATAATAACAATGCTGTCTGTGTTGTGTTATTATGCTGTCACGTCGCTCCTTGATGATGACTCGACCGGGTGTTGAACTTCTGTACTTTTTCAATGCCGACTGAAATATGTCTGTAGGTTCAGATATCAAGAAGCTGTTGTAGCTCATGACTAATCATTTAATCACTGGGTCTACAAAATATCAAAGATTGAATAAATAATGTCCATGACATTTTTTCAGAGCCCAAGATGCTGCGTTAATTGTCTCGTTTTGTCCTGTTAACAGTTTAAAACCCAAAATATTCAGTTTACAGCGACATAAAACAGAAAAGCAACAAACGCTCACGTTGGAGACGCTGGAAGCAGAGACTGTTTGGTGTTGTTGCTGCTCAAAATGACTTAAATACGATCAATGGATTATCTGAAGAGATGTAATAGTAGTTAAATAATTTCTCTTGATCAACCAAAAAAAAGTATAAAACCCTATATGCATGTTTTCATCTATTGCACGTCTGTCTGTCCTGGAAGAGGGATCCCTCCTCAGTGTCTCTTACTGAACGACAGAGGGATGTCGTATGCTGTAAAGCCCTGTGATGCAAATTGTGATTTATGATATTGGGCTTTATAAATAAAATTGAATTGTTTCAGTTCTGATTAATATCAGAAGTCGGCACTGAATTAGAATGAGATTCTTTGTCTTGTTTATTTCCTCTTTGATCAGATCTGATTTAAATCAGGAAACTTTTCAAACTTCAGACTCTTTTATGTTTTATTCAAAGTTCTTTATTCAACTCTGCTGCATCGAGCAGTCTGACACATTCTGTGCATGAAAACATATTGTTTTTATACCAACACTGAAGCTCAGGTATCGTATTGCCACTAATATTGAAAATTATGAAATGATTTCATGGTTTCTGGCTCAGAATATGAGAAAAGGATAACGGCCTTTTTACCATCTTTACCAAGAGTGTCTCTCCGTTAGTTTGGTGCTACAGTATTTACACTGAATCATTCAGCATAACGTTTGCCAACCTTTGTTATCTCTGCCATTACAGATAAGTTAATGAAGCTAAGCTCCAGAAGTTAACGTTAGCTTAACTAGAGCCCTTTGGACAACAGCTAACAATGATGTACGATCACCAAAGTACAAAACTAGAACAAAATAGGCTAATGAACTCCCAGCAAACAAGGTGACATGATGAACAACGCAGCTAGGAGCTAACGTTAGGCTAACTTTAGCTAACGTTAGCTAGAGATGTTAAAGATAACTTTATATTTCTTTCCAGCAAAGTGACAATATGTTGCCTCAAACACAATGTTGACTTACCTTAGAACAGATGTAGACATCATTGTTAATCTTATTCACGTTGAGTTGATGTTGTGGTCTAACGTTACCACACAACTTTATCCAAAGGAGACACTTTTCTCGGTTGAGATGTGGTTTAAAGTGTAAAAAATACACCTGGTCGCCCAGCCTCTCAGGATACCTTGTGTCAGAGTTGCATGTACCCCATGCACACCGTTTGACCATTTTTAAACTTCAAATCTCTGAAAAAGCTCATAAAACCCAACAAACTGACTTTCTGTAATGCATTTCAATGGACGTCCAGGCAGAGAATGTCCCAGTGTATGGGAATGGCTATATGCACTGTGATTGGCTCATCGCATTTGAGGGCGGGGCGTAGCCATAGGTCAATTGCCCACATTGGTGGACCCCAGATAAGATGCCCATTTTGAGCTCAGACCCACTTGGCACCCAGTAGCCCTCACGTAAACCATGTGAGGCCCACTTGGGTAAAGCCATTGATGTGGGCAGTGGGCATGGGGCCAATATGGAACCAATGGACAATCATTTTCAAACCATTTTCAACCCATTTACCACCCATATGGGCCCCACATACAAATGCTGGCAGGGAACTGATGACTGAGGTCTGATGGGAGGTTAATAACAAAACAAAACGACCCATAAGAATGTAAAGCAACATGACACTAAAGACAGAAATGGTGCACGGGAGAAGACCATGGACAGAATATAACAGAGCAAAGAACTCCTACACACTGTCCTCTACACTTACAGAAAACTTCAGTTTACTGGGAACAACATTTTTGTGCAGAGACCTTCATCAGGTTATTTTCATTTCAGAATAACATGATGAAGGTCTCTGCACTGAATTCCTGATTAGTGAAAGTGTAGAAACAGTGAGTGAGATTTCTTTGCTCTGTTATAGTAGACTTAGTAAACAGCCACATATTTTATTTAACCTGCAGGCGTCCCGTTATTTGGGGTCGCAATGTGTAAACAGTTTTTTCTCAGACCGACATTATGCAAATGTTTTACTTTATTACTTGTTAAGATATTTGTGGACTTCTAGCAGAGAAATAGAAAATAAGACGTTATGGTCAGCCTACAGTGTAAAGGTATTTACAGACTGAAGCTAGCTTAGCATGACTCCTGAATGTAGGTTCACCAGCGGCTAAAGTTAGCATGCTGTACACGCAACATGTACATAATAAATTTTAAGACTTACAGAGAGCTAGTGGCCCCGCACATGTACAATCTGAGCCTGTTTCTAACCTGATTTTTGAGCCACACGACTCACTTTGGAGTCTGAACCAATTTTGAATTTGTTGGCTGTCATTTGCATCGGAAAAAAAAATAAACTGCAGCCCAAAAAGCATCTTCCCCATAGACCGCCGCTCAAAATGAGACGTCTGTAAATCTGTTCACAGGACACCTCCAGCAAGTAAATTATGACACTAATGCACATATTCAGAGGGCTGCATACCACAGACGTAAATCTGGAGGCTAGAAACTTTTTTGGCATATGGCCCAGGTGAGCAGCTCCGTCGGAATGACTAGGCGCCATCTTTGTAGTGATTATTATACCTTCATGAGCACACAGGGGGAGCGAAAACCGATCAACTGCTCTCAACCACTTATCGGATGTTTGGATGAATTCCTTACGTGTCTGAAATTTTGATCGGTCGTCATCAGGCTCTCAGACAGTTGAAGCAGAGCCATGAGCCGATTCCCTGAGATCAGTGCTTCTTTCTTCTCACTGTGCCTGTGCGCAGGTGCAAACAGAGTGTGTGAAAGCGCCATGGCTACACACTGTGTCATGTGGAGAGAAAATATCAAGGCCAGGTTGATCCAACTGTGGCAACACTCTACATGCCTCTTTGATGTTTCCTTCTCCTGCTGTCACAACCCATATGAACAAGAGAAATATTGGCAATAATGCATTAGTGTTAATTAAAGAGGTGTAACATGAGAGACCTGCAGAGATGAACTCTGAACTTTCAAACGAACCTTTGTCAATAGACAGAACGAACTATGAGGGCCAAGGGGCTGTTTTATCTTGTATTTTACACAAACAGTAAGAACACAGAAATCGTGAGTTTGGACTTTAGATCACAAAGAATTTACTCATACAGTCGGAGCTGGAAATAAACATTTGTAAAACAGGCTCAGATTGTACCCTGTGCCCATGGAGGTATTTTTTGTGTCTTTTTGTTGCAGTCATATGAAACTGTTTTGAGAGCATATTTGCAATCAAAAATCAAGTTTGTAAGTAAAAACGTTTTGCTTATAAATCAGTCCTCTTTGCTTGCGAGTTAAAGTTTTTCTTGCAAGTTCAACTGCACTTAATGGGCGGGGCCTATGCTGATGAATGAGAGAAGAGTTTCTATTGGTGGGTTTGACGTGGCTCCATACAGTGCGGGCTACACCCACGATTCCCTCTCTGCTACTGGAAATGCTCGACAGTCGACATTACTGCTACACCCAGGGGCATGGACGGTACTCACCGTTACGCTGTCAAATAGTTCTGCCCTGGCTTAACAAAAGCACTCTGCATGCACCAGTTCAAATAAAACATTCTTGCTATTATTAGTTATGTATAAACGTACCTGCTCATTGATTTTCGCCCGAGCTCCCGCACTGAATTCCCCGTGAACTACAGAACTCCCATGTTGCTTTGCAAGCTGTCATTCCGATTGAGACTGGCCAATAGAAACGTGTCTTATAGCTTTCAGTTTAGGCCCCGCCCACCAGGTTCAACTTTATACTCGCAAAACTTTATGATTTGCAAACAGAAAAAAAATGACTCGCAAACAAAACTTTTGGATTTGCATTTTTTAATCAATCATTTTTTTAACTTGCAATATTGATACTTTTGCTCTCAAATCTTTTTTTGATTGCAAAACCTACTCTAGACTACTAGTCTAGTCTGCTAACTCCAACTAAACTAGTTGACAGGTCAAATATCAAACTGTGAAAGTAACAGAGCATTGCTGGGATTGGTTATTAATTAAATTAGTGAATTTCATATTGTATTCCCTTGTATTCCCTTACAATACTCATAAGTCATGCTCCTTTAAAAGTCATAGTTAAATAAAAAAGTACTCGGTTAAGGTAAGGGGAAACTGACCTTGGCTTGACTTAAAAGAAACCAAAACTGACAGTATGGAGAACAACAGAAGCTGTGAACGGCTTCCTCTTGCAATTATTTTTTAACGCTGTTATTTTAAAATCATGAGTTAATTATTTTGTTATCGTGAGACAAAGCTCGTTTTCTCTTGAATACGGGATACTTTATGTTGATTCTCAAAAACAACAACAACAAAAAAAAAGGCAGATTTCTCAAGATAACATCATTTATCACATTAAAAATTAAATTTCTTGCATGTGAAGTGCAGCGTGCAATCCTTGGCTGTGCTCAATGTGGAAAGAGTCGAACATTGAGCTGTGTTAGCAATTCCAACTGTGCTTACTGCTACTTAGCATGCTAGCTACTGCCTCACGGTTCCTGCCTCTCCAGATGAGGCAGAGACAGACTTGCTGAAGCAACTCAAACTCAGCCAGAGCTAACCTGCTAACCCAGCGCTGGTGATGACAGCAGGCTGGTGGCCAGTATCAGCGCTGGGTCTGACCTGTGTAACGGCAGCACAGAAGCTTGCAGATCTGGCAGGGAGTTGGGGTTTGCGCTGACTGAATCTGAGCTGCTAACTGAAGGTCTGTCTCCAAAGCTGCTGTCTGCTCTCCTCCATGCGAAGTGGTCTCATATGCGAGAGTGAGGTGGAGGGACCACAGGATGCAGCAATATGACAACAGTATGTGAAGATAATATGCATTATTGTGGACTACTACTTTTCCCGCCAACTATGCTACCCCACAAATCCCCTAAAAAACAGACATAACAGCTCCACGTCCAGGGGTATGTGGACACTGAGGCAAAGGCGACAGAAGGCTGTGAGCATGAACCCCGCCGCTCTCCTGCCCTCCCTCTGGTTCCCTGGCAGAGGAGCAGAGCACAGCCTGGGTCAGAGGGGCTTGCTGCAGGCGAGAGGAGAGCCAGGGCCTGCAGAGCATGTTGGAGAACCAGAGGGAGCGCAGGAGTCCACACAGCCCTGGATATGGAGCCTCCAACATGCTCTGCAGGCCTTGGCTCTCCTCTCACCCGCTATGACTGCCCATCCGGCCCTCATGAATCCTCCAGCATGCTCCATGGGCCGTAGCTTGACTCTCAGCCGCCTGGCTCTATCCCACAGCCTCTGAGCAGCCTCCAGCTGACCCAGACTGTGCTTGGCTCTTTTGCCAGAAAACCAAGAGGTCAATTTGCAAATGCATCCTTTTTTATCTTTATATGCGGCCAACGATTTACTACAGATCATGACTTTGTTACAAATATACTGGTCTTATATGTTTTCAAGGCTGCAGTGTTCATGATTTAGTACTTCATGAAGTATTGATGTCCACTTTCAGGTGGTGCCGTTGAGTTAGTCAAATATGTGCAGTGTGGGTGGAGTTAAACATTCGACTCCACCCTGAACTGCACATTATGGCGAGGGGTACTTGATGAGAAGGACCGATCTGAATGTGATCTCTAACTGAAAGACACAATGCAGTTTCTGTCTGTGTTAGACCCTGATTGAAGCTTAGTCTGATGTGTTGATCTATAAAGGGCAGTCCCTGATCTGACAGCTTAGATCAGTTGTTCCTGTTGTTAAGAGGCTGTCTATGCATGCTGGGATGGCACTCCTCATCTCTTATACACATTAAAAGTAATGAGAGGAAATGAGCTTTTGTTAACTGGTGATTATAATTGGATTATCTCATTATCTCCTGATAGACGCATTTAAAAAAATAATTGTAAGCATGGCTTTTATAGAGAACAGCCGCCCCTGAATCAAAATCACAACTTGTCGTCACAGCCGTGCGCCGCTACGACAGTCTGTGACGCTAAAACAGACAGACAAGGGTCATAATTTACCACTTGAAGACATAAATATATGTTGTTTTAGGAGTTTGAGCAAACCTCCAGTGCTGTCATTTTCTGTCAGGGGACGTTTTAGTAGAACCACTCTGTCCTCATTTTGTTTTCCTTTCATTCTTCATTTTCTCAACACAAATCAGTGTGAAAACATCGGTTATAAAACATGTGAAAGCGTTCGACTGAAGCCTGAACTTCGCCCCTTCAGAACATCCTTATTTCCGAAATCTCTTTCGGTTATTGCAGAAGTAATAGCCTGACCCTCGGGGCACGTCTAGATTCATATTTCCTGCTACCGTCCCCTTATTGCTCGGGGAAAGGTCTGTCACCAATGTTTACCGTTGCCCTTTAATGCTCACCCTTTTGTAGCTGTTAAGCTGAATCTAATGAGATTTTCATAGCCCTATTCTCAAGCCTGCAAACAAAGATTTGAGGTTATTGATGAAACTCTCCCTCTGGATTGCAGTACAGTCGCTGGCCTCCACCTGGAACCAGACCCTGAGCAACGCCACAGGTCAGTGGAGCGGTGAGTCGCACACGTTGTGTGTAACTGATTCCCTGTGTAGCTACTACAAAGCAGAGTTGTTGTGGAGTACCCCACGAGGGAAGCAAGTTTGATGTGAACTCAGATTATAAGAACTAACATCAAAGACTGGAACAATGCTGGAAATAGATTTGGCGACGTTCCGCAGGAGACGACGCTCAGGAGTAATCATTAAATCCTCTGCACACAAACAGCTTATTTGGCTCCTAGATTTATCGCCAAGATCATTGTCAGAGTTTCACCACAGCTAAATGTAGTCCAGAGCCATGCCAGGAATGTTCGTCTGTGTCTTGACACTTCTGTCCTCACGCTTCAGGCTCGGGACTCTCCTGTGACACTTCCATTGATGGCATCGGCACCTGCTGGCCCAGGAGCAGCGCCGGCCAGATGGTGGCACGACCCTGTCCTGAGATGTTCTACGGCGTCAGATACAACACCACCAGTAAGTCCTCTCTGTCAGCTCCTGCCAGCCAAACAGGAAACAATAGATTCAGAGCATGATTTAATTTGATTTCACCCCCCTCCTCCTTCGCTCACTCGTCCTCCCCCTGGGTAAATTCTGTTTACGTAATTGTGGATACAGAAATTAGCATGAGCATACAAATTAGCAAGAGACACAGAGGTGTAAAAACATGTGTACACAAAGTGGGACTGCTGCTGATAATGCAGCATGAAGTGCCAGAAGAAAGGAGCGTGATTCACTAAAGACAAGACGAGCGGTGCACCCGCTGTGAGAAACATTTGTGTCAGGGCTTAAACACAAAAAAGAAAGATGGAATAATGTTCCAAAATGGATTGTAATTCGCTGCCAACTGAGATGCTTAAGCCTGGTAAAGAGATCGAAACAAGATTTCAAATTTCTTTACTCATGTCTATTCTTCGTTTTGGCATCCACTACCAGATCCACTCCTTGAAACATGATCTGGGTCGTAGAGTGAAATAATCTGACCCAATTCTTTGTGCAGAGTCTCTGTAGATATTTTAGAAATCACACTTTCAGGCTGTGAAAGTATGAAAGTGGTTCAGATTCCTGCTTTGGTGCCGAACTCTTCCTGAACTCCTCTGCACCACAGTTTCTTCTCAGGTCAAACTCTTAAAATCCACCTGAAATTGAATCGCTGCAGCGAATGGAGCTGCTCTGTGAATCACACGTCTGCTGCTCTCTTTTGAAAAGAATCTGTTCTCAAACTGGTGACATTCAGATTCTTTAGCCACTTTTCACAGCGTCAGGACTCCAGAGACGATCTGTCCACCAAATCAACCACTGCATGGATGTTTGTGCAGACATTCATATTCCTTAGAGGATGAACCCCACTGACTTTGACCATGCTCAGGCTTTTGCTCTAGCGCCACAATGATGTTAATATTCTAGATTTTAAGTGACAAATCTCAACAACTGTTTGATGGATTGTCATGAAATGTGGTACAAACATTCCTGTTCTCCTCAGGATGAATTATAACTTTGGTAATCCTTTGAAATCAGTGTGGTGCCATCATCAGGTCAAAGTTTTAATGCACCCAATACTTTGGCTCATCACCATATACCTGCAAAATGACATTTTCTCAAAGAAATTATTTTGTTTAGTTACAAATAAATTTTCCGTCCAACTGACTCAAGTAAATCTGATTTATCCTCCTGAGACCCTGCGTCCTCATATTAGGACATCACATCTTGGGTTTACAGGACCTGGTACTTCACTCTGCTGAATTTAGACCTGTTGTCCTCATTTGTGGACACGTTTTGGTGCCATCTAGGGTAAGAGCACAAAACACTAATCAACTCTGACACTAACGTGGACAAGATCCAAAACCTGATCAAATTTTATGGTTGAAACTTGTTTATGTATGATTAATGACATTTGTAGTACTAGCTGCAGTAACAAGCTGAGACGCTGTTGTTAGAAAGTAGAAGACACGGGGACTTTATTATCGTCTTGTTTGAGGACATTATGACTTGATTTTTGGCGACAGTGTTTAATTTTTTTATACTTATCAGGTCCTACTGATCCCAAATAGCTAGGAGAAAATAAAAATGCATTACAAACAAAAGTTCGGGTCGCAGGAGGATAAACCAAAAAGTACTATTAATGTGTTTAATTCAAATAAAACTGAGACTAGACTGTGAGAATTTATGTAACTGTAGCTCATATAATTTACCTGGTTTATTTTAATTAAGTTTATATGATTGCTGGAGCTGTCAAGTGATTTAAAAAAAAGTATCTTATTAATTACATGCTCTGTGTTTAATAAATTTAAATTCATCAATCTAAAATCACATACATCAACTCTTGCTGTGAAAGTATTTAAAAGATTTCAGTTCAAGTGAATGCTGGCAGGAGTTTGGACACAATTGTCCCCTGTCCTCGACCACCCAAAATGGTCTGCAGTCCATTACAATCCATTTTGTACGGCAGTTTGTCGGTCACAGTTAGACAATGGGCCCGTCCCAATACCCCCCCTTGGCCCTACCCCCACATTTGTGCGTTCCCGCGAGGGGTAGTGGTGTCCCAATTCCTTTTTGCGTGTAGGGGTAGGGGGCATAACGAGAGGTAGTGGGTATGAAACTAGCCCTTCGGAGCGAGGGATTTCAGATGCTGACTTGCCAGCGAGGGGTAGACGTCGCCATGGCTACCACTGAGCAAGAGATGGGGAAAAAAGTTTTTATTGCTATACACGATGTCTAGATTGAAGTTGACAGAGAGCTAGCCAGCTAGCTAACGTTACTGTCGTCAGGTTGCTTGTTAGCTAGCTAGCTAGCTAGCTAGCTCGCACTATCTGGCGTCTATCATCTGCCCTGTTCTGCAAAACTGTTGGATTTTTCACATTATGATAAAACTCCAGCTAGCATAACTATGCTGCCTCGTAATGTTAGCTGGTTAGCTAGCTAGCAGAAGTCCCCTGTCGTCTGTCATTCATCAAACGAAGCATGATGAATGCAGCAAACGCGATCGGTAGGATGAACTCAACTGGAGACTCCATTGTAGATGCTGGTTGGAAATGTAGATGGCTCGCAGCTTCCTGTTTAAAATAGTTACGCATGCGTGAACGTAACTGACGCGGTGACGTAGTGAGTGGTGTCCCAATTCCTAGGGAAAGATTTCTACCCCTACCCCTCGTTGTTTCATTTTGAGGGCCAAGGGGTAGTGGGCAAGGGGGGGTATTGGGATTGGGCCTTACTCAGTTTGCATCTGAGCACCTGGTTGAATGTGGCGTGACGAGACTGGCTCCTAGCATTGGCATCAGAGGCTATGCTAACTCAGACCTTCTGGTCCGCTGCTAAATGCTTTGTGTTGAGGTGATATTTCAGGCTTGAAGTACTCAGATGGTACAAATATTCCTTCCTTGGGAAACTGCAGAGAACAGTGCTCCTATCAACAGCTCCATCAAGGCGTTTTTTTAAATGTAAATGTTCGCTCACGAGGCCGAGCAGCGTCGTCTCGTCTGCCTCCATCATGTGACAAAGACACTGCGGTCTTCATTGGCGCACCGGGTCAAACAAAGGGCACCACAAAACACGAATAATAATTTTTTCTGTGATTAATTTACCAAATGTATCGTATTATTTTGACAGCCCTAATAATTACTGTTTATGAATTCTATGTATTTCAAATATGTACACAGAATTTATTAACAGTTATTACATAAACTTTATTAAAGTAAATTCTACAAGCTGCTCCTTTAGTCTGTTCATCTTGTCAGCATATGTTACATGTGCAAATCTGACAACAGATTAAATACTCTCTTTGACTCAGCTGCACTTTGTGTTTGAAGCTAATTAGTTAATGTTCGCATGGCAACACGCCATGTCGACATGCAACACATCAGCATGTTAGCATTGTCACTGTGAGTATATCACCACGCTGACATGAGTACGTAACTTAAAACACTGCTGTGCTCAGGTTTCTGTTCGAACAACACAAAGGGATTTTTGATTCAATCCTTATTTAACCAGGGAATTTAAAATGTTATTTTGAGTGTTCTTAGGCAGCCACAACAATGACCTAACAAATGGGGATGACCAATTAATTTAATCTTCAATGAATCTGCCTGTTATTTTCTTGAGTTAATTCACTGTGTGTTTATAAAATGCCACAAATGGCCGTTATAATATGTTAGAACACAATATGATGCCTTCAGACAGCTTGTTTCATCCAAAACAAAAAAGATATTCTGTCATATATGAGAAAGAAATGTACATGAAGCTGTGTGTCATCATTGTGAGAAAACATTTCATAGATAGTGTAGGCCTACTCTATAGTCGCTGCAAACATTTTCATCACACTTTATTGCACTTACTGAGCACAACACCAGCCTGGATGTATTCTGACTTTGTGTCCATGAAACATGACGTTCAGTTTTGGCTGCTCGTGAACAAACAGAGTGACTTTAAAAGCACAATGTTGATACACTAATGATGATACCATTACTGAGTAAAGGAAATACAAGCAAATTAAATCAGCAAGCGTAGTCATGTCTCTGTCTTCTCAAACAGGAATGTTGACGACCACCTTAACCTTTTCCTGATCTCATTATAATGAGATCGAAAGTCAGAATTATGAAATGCAGAACTTATAATTAGGAGATAATGGTTTTCCTTCTTTGGGTCAAGCGATGTGGGTACGTGCATAAGCAACAAATTGCTTTCCTCGAAGATGGAGCCAAAGGTTTTTGGTCATTTTTGTGTAAAAATGCCTGGCGTGGTTCACTGATTATCAAAACAGCTGCAGATTAATTTTCTGACAGTGCACACATGCATTAACCAACTCATCGTTTCAGCTTTAAAACAAGTTGTAAAATCTGATTTAAACAAAAATGTAAATATAGAAAGCCCAGTCACTAAAAAAATATATTGGCAGGTTACATCTGCAGGTTTTTATGTATCAGATTTGCTATTGTTAACATGTAGTTAGGTTTGGACACACAAAGCACTTTCCTATGGTCAGGCAAAGGTAAGCTGTAGCTTAAAATACCTGCTTTGGGGCACAATCACGACAGGAAATGCAGTGTTGCCCCAGTAAAAAAAAACAAGTGCTTTTCAAGGCACTATCCCTGCCAACTGATCACAGCAAAACATCCATGTTTGAGGCTGATGGAAAAACAGACAGGTGACTACAAAACACCCCCGTTTGGAGCCTTAAAAGCCACTGAAAACACACCAACAGGTCGCAATAAAACACATTTGGAGCCTCAACAGATGATGGAAACACACTTAGGAATGGCTACAAAACACCCACATTTATCGTCTAAAAAGCAGCTGAAAATTTACAGTAAAACAATCATGTTTGGAGACAAAAACAGAACAAAACAAAAAAACAAAGCATTAGGACACAATACCCACATTTGAAGCCAAAAAAACCCCCACTGGAAAACACAGACATGTTGCTACAAAACACCCAAGATTTGAGCCCAAAAAGCAGCTGGAAAATCAGAGAAGGGTCACTAAAAAACACCAATAATTGGAGACAAGAAACACATTAATGGGCCACACCAAAACACCCACATTTTAAGCCTAAAGAGTCGTTTGAAACACACCTGCAATTTACTACAAAACATCCACTTTTTGAGCCTAAAACTCAGCCGGAAAATCTCTAATGGGCCACAAAAAACTGGTTGCTACAAAACACCCTCTGAACAGTGGTCTGCAGCGGCTGCATAGAATCATCATATATAAAATGCTGCATTCTAAAGACAACCCAAGGGCTGTCTTTAGACATAAATAAGACCAATATAAAATTATCAAACAGTAACTTAATGAGACAAACACATTAATAATCAGATTTTTATGTTATCAGTGTGAAATTAAAAACAGATTTTTGGTGAGTTTAAGCACAGGATTTAAATGTAGTGCAGTGATCCTTTAAACGGCGATTCTCAGCAGAATGAGGAAGAATTTAACTTCTGTCCTTCATCAGATTCAAGTTTAATTCATATTATCAGTGTATGAGTCTTGTTACCAATAACTGCTGTAATTTACACAAATACTGTATAAAGAGGTTTCAAATGGAAATGACTCTGATCCAATATGGACGTGTAGTCTGAGAGGTGTATTCATTAATGGCACTGCGGCACTTTGAAGGTAAAACAAACACTGCACAGTAAACATGATTAAGTAGATTTAGGAGATGAAAGCAAATGTGTTTCTTGGTCATTTAAAGTGTAAAACCCCCACAGGACCCCCGAGAGGAGGAGAGAGACCGAGTTGGGTTATAATTCAGCTCACCAGTAATTTGACACTGCAAGGTTCATTTCTCCTTCAGGATTAACATAATCTCTATTCAAGCGCGGCATGAAAGCCTTAAAAAAAAACAACGACCTCCCACCAGCTGACATCACCAGCGAAGGTCAAAAGTGGAAAAAAGGTTCAGGATACAAGATGATGACATGTTTACTTGATGCAGATTCAGAGCCGATTCGCTCACTGAATGCTGAACAGTCTCCATGATATCACTACTGAGTCGCAAGTCATGGATAACAAATGAAGCTTCAACTTCAGGGCGTATTTATAGTATGAATGTATTATTAATCATTGTTAAATATTTGATGTTTTTCACCGATGAGGTCAGAGGGGGGAGGAGGAACATTTAATGAAGCTGTTTGCTGTCGTTTCATTAGTCTCAATGGTTCTGCACAAAGAACTGTTTGAGTCACATGGAGACAAAGACTGTGACCTCACACACTTCTCCTCAAGGTTGAGTTTAAAGCACCTGTTTGTCAGCATCTGCTTATGTAAAGGACTTTTAATGTAAACACAAAAGAGCTGTGAGGGTTTACCTTCACAAAAATGTTGTTTTGCCAACACTTAACGGCACAAATGGACCTGATGGAGCTCAGAGAGCAGCAGTGAAGGAGCTGAGCCGAGGTCACCACACACACAAACACACAAACTCACTCTTTTCTCTCAGTGGGTTGTTCTGCAACTTTGGTGCAGACTGAAATACCTCAACATGGAAAGTATAGATTGACTCACTTAGAGACTAGAATGACTTTTGCATGGAACAAATGCATCAAAATTGTAACACGATCATGTTTTCTATGTAAAATCTTCATCCGTTAAGTAACTAAAGCTGTCAGACAAATGTAGTCGAGTAGAAAGTACAACATGTCTCTCCAAATGTAGTGGATAGGAAGTATAAAGTGGTATATAATGGACACACCCAAGTGTACTACATGTACCAAGTTTGGTTTTGTGCAGCCTGGACACTACTTTCACATTATTAAGTAGAATAACCCATTATGCTATGACTACACCAAACGTAAGAGCTCGCTGTGCTGCAGGAGGAAGAGTCAGAGAGTAATCTGAGCAGCCCAGTGTCACAGTGAGACCATCAGGGACTAACTGTTTGCTTTATATGTTACTGTACACTTGAAAAAAAGTCCGCCCAGAAATTAAGAGTTAAGGCCAAGACCAGAAAAGGTCGAGCTACGTTCCCCGCACCTGATTTACACTTGTCACATGTAGCGGACAAAGCAGGATATATTCTGTTAAATTTGGCCTTGGAGCGATGAATGACTTTAAACTGAATGTGTTGAAGTCGAGCATTAATGGAACATGTTGTGACCCTCTCGCCCATAATTCATCTGAAACCGTGTGCCCACCTGTATCCTTCGACCAAGCCTCTTTATTATGGAGAGAAATTAAAGAGACGCACACAGTGTGACATCAGATGCTTGGACGTGGGAGCTCCAGTCGCCAGGTCACAGAAGTCATGTTGTGTGGGCAGTGTGAAGATTAGCTGGTGGCTGTCTAACCAGATTTCTAATTTGGAGGTAATGAAAAAAGTGAGCAGGAGGGAGATTGAATTTAGCCTGGAGTTTGGCAAAAGATGCAAATGGTTTATTGACCTAAAGATCTTTAATTATGGCGAGGCCCCTGTCTGCACATTGTGTGGACACAGTGTGCATCATGCCAGGCCTGAA
Source organism: Epinephelus moara (assembly GCF_006386435.1). Taxonomy (NCBI): domain Eukaryota; kingdom Metazoa; phylum Chordata; class Actinopteri; order Perciformes; family Serranidae; genus Epinephelus; species Epinephelus moara. Next base: position 1,191,631 of record NC_065518.1, on the reverse strand, counting down.
AGAGGGGCACAGACTGATGGTCCTGAGAGACCCAATGCGCTCTTGATCTACCTTAAAATTCAAAGCACATTGTGCAAAATAAAATTATTCTTAAATTGTTTTATAGTTGGATTTATGTTGGAGAACAGAAACCTGTTGAACCTCTAGAGCTGCTAATAAAGGCCTGGTGTGTATCAATACACTGATCAGAAGAATATCGTGATGTTGCCCATCAAATTTAACAGCAGAACCTCAGCTACAAGGCTGTAAAAAACTTTTTACATGCCCCAAACTCAGTTTTAACATCAACTAAATAAACAACAACAACAACAACTAACTCCAACAACTCCAAACAGCACCGATATCCCGACCCACTCTGTATACTTCGGGCTCTAACTCGACCACATATTATTCAAAACACACACCATTCATCTCAAATGAAAGCTGAGACTCCACTCTTTCCACATGTATACTCCAAATCACTCTCCCTTTAACCATCACAGAGCTACAGCAACGACAACAACAGAAATCTCTTTGCCAAAATATATTTGTAATACGGCTCTTAAATTATTATTATCGCCATAAAATGCGCATTCTGCTGTTGTTTCACGCTCCGTTCGCGTACTACTGGAAGTTGTCCGTCATTCAAATGAATCCGGGCAGAAAAAAAGGTTCCGGGGGAGCAAAAACAATGACCACTTACAGCAGCTGACATCTCCCCACAACGCATTCTGCTGACTCTGATTGGCTTACAGTGCTCTCAATCTCGTTTTAGTGGGTATAACGTCATTCTATTGGCTCTAACGAATAAAACGAGGTGTCAATCACTCAAATCGGCCGAGCCGTCGCGGAGATACAGGCCTCCAAAGCTCAGAACAGAAACTCAAATGTTCAAATGTAGTAGGTGTGTATTGGTCAGTTTGGACTGGGAAATAGAGGAAAAAACCGAAACAGACAGTGTTATGTGTATACCCTAAACATCAGTAGGGATTTACAGAAACAAAACATGAAAGATATAGGATTGTACATGACAAAAATCACATGCAAACATGGAGCAGTTTTGGAGAGCTCGCCTGAATTTTCTGTACTAAAACCTCTCTAATATTGTTCTGCTTCACTTTATCAGAATCAACCTTTGCAGAGTTAATGTTCACATATTGTACTAT